>NC_140590.1:339999513-340378563 GCF_964204655.1 Triturus cristatus | reverse complement strand
GAGCCCAAGGAGAACACAGTGCCCATTACAGGAATCTGACTATTTAGGTGCAGGAAAAGAATTAAAATCTGGTTATTTGGCTATTAACAGGCATGTTTAAACATCAGCTCTGACCACAATCTCTGGCAGTGTACATCTAGTATTCCGTGATTCATACAGGTACATTTTTTCATGCTTTATAAATACTCAAAAATACAAATGGGAATTTACTTAAACCTGAATTTGTCTGTTTCAGGCACTGCCTCCTTACTGCAGCTCACTCTCCTATTTAGTGCAGCTGAGTCGATGCAGTATTCTTTTTGAGTTTCAGCAGAAGAATTTCTTAATCATGCTGGGTGTTTTGTTGAATTGTTTGCACCTTACCGTGCTTCCACAGTCATTTTTCATCTGAGGGGAGAAAGAGAGAGATTCGGGGAAGGGAAATCATCTTTGCCTCGGAACAATGCTGTTGCGGCATGTGTAAGAGAATTGGCCGCTGTGCTTGTAAGTATTATGTAATAATGACATCCTTTCGTGTGATAGCGAGTCAGAGCCAGACTCGCCTATAATGAGATCTCCATGAATACATATTTGAGTCTACCTCTTTTCGCTCTCTCCCCCGGTACACTTCTCCTCCAGTAGGCGATGCGTGGATACATGTGTGTGTGTGTATATATATATATATATATATATATATATATATATATTCACTGAAAAAACCCCAGGTTTCAGGGACATTATAGTTAGTTGGACATTTCACAGCACCCCGGGGCATTGCAGGAGCCGGCCCTGGGGGGTGGCTGTCCCCAGGGCCATCAAGGGCTCCTGGTGGGGGGCCGACCCCGGGGAGGTGGTGGTCCCTGGGGCTGGGGGGCTGTAACGGACCTCCAAATTTGAATAAAGAGTGTCCCAGGGAGGTGGTGGTCCCCGGGGCGTGTGGGGGGCTCTTGCCCCCCCACACCTCTATTTTTTTTCAAAACAGAGCCCCGGGTAGATGATGGTCCCCAAGGCTGCGGGGGGCCGCGTGTCCCCCCTATCCAATCAAAAAAGCCTTGATTTTACCGAGTCACAAGATGGCTGCCAAAACTTCCTGGTTTGGAATGTTGGCAGCCAATCAGAGTGAAGCTCATGCCCGGAGGGTTCGTGAACCCTTCTCGGTGCTCAGATATCGATATTTTTTCTATTTCTGATTTCTCAGGAAATACTGAACGGATTTACACCATTTAACAAAAAGGGCTCTGTCTGAACCAAGAGATACTTTTTTGACAAATTTGGTTTAATTCTGTTCAGCAGTTCGAGCTGTAGCTTTGTCTAAAGTTTCCCATGGAAATTAACATGGGGAAAATGCGTTTTGGGACCCCCCTTTTTTCTCGGCCCCTGCTTGACGAATCACCCTGCAACTTTCAAGACAGAAGCTGACCGGAGCAGACCACTAGTTTTAAACTTTCACGAATATTCGTCAAACGACGCCAAAGTTATTGGCAAAACAACAAACGCTTTTTGAATAGAAACGAGGTCCTAACTATAACTACCTACTGATGCCTGCCAGTAGGTAATGTGTGTGTATATGTATATATATATATATATATATATATATATGTGTATATACATATATATATATATATACAATTCGGTCTGGCCCACCTGTGAGCAAGGTCTCCGCAGAGACCGAAACGCGTTAGGTTTTGCTGTATGCTGAAATAAAGAAACTGTAATTTGATCTAAAACCCGGTGTGGATTTTGACTCCGTCACACGGGAGTGCATGAGGAAAAAACTTCCCTATGGGAAAAGCTGAATTTTTATATATATGCCGTCTCTTCGGCCACGCCCACTGAGGCAGGTTTTCAATAAATTGTGCGCGCATCACCAGCGCTACCATTTCTGCCGACAACATGCCACAGATGAAGGGACCTTTGATTCCCGAAACGCGTCTGGCTTTTGGATTGTTTGATGCGGGACTCTGTTTCAACCACCTGCTTGCATGCTGCCATTAAATTGTTGTGAAAAGCAAATCTTCTTGTGGCCTGTTTCAAATGGGAACCTGTAAGTTTGGATATATGACGGCTGTCTCCGGTCGTGAAATTCGGCCCACCGCGTCAAAGCGGATCCTGGGAGCACCCAGCGGGTGTTCACGAGAGGAAGGAAGAAGTGCTGGCGCCATGCAGGATGGTGACAGCGCATGCACACTTGACAGCAACAAAGCGGGGCAGATGGCAGCAGTCTCCTACATCTACCCACTGGGGGAATAACTTGTCTAAATTTTGCAAAAAGGAGCGCGCCCACTGAGGTTTTATTTGATGGCGCACTACGAGACCCAGAATGCCGTCTCTTCGGCCACGCCCACTGAGGCAGGTTTTCAATAAATTGTGCGCGCATCACCAGCGCTACCATTTCTGCCGACAACATGCCACAGATGAAGGGACCTTTGATTCCCGAAACGCGTCTGGCTTTTGGATTGTTTGATGCGGGACTCTGTTTCAACCACCTGCTTGCATGCTGCCATTAAATTGTTGTGAAAAGCAAATCTTCTTGTGGCCTGTTTCAAATGGGAACCTGTAAGTTTGGATATATGACGGCTGTCTCCGGTCGTGAAATTCGGCCCACCGCGTCAAAGCGGATCCTGGGAGCACCCAGCGGGTGTTCACGAGAGGAAGGAAGAAGTGCTGGCGCCATGCAGGATGGTGACAGCGCATGCACACTTGACAGCAACAAAGCGGGGCAGATGGCAGCAGTCTCCTACATCTACCCACTGGGGGAATAACTTGTCTAAATTTTGCAAAAAGGAGCGCGCCCACTGAGGTTTTATTTGATGGCGCACTACGAGACCCAGAATGCCGTCTCTTCGGCCACGCCCACTGAGGCAGGTTTTCAATAAATTGTGCGCGCATCACCAGCGCTACCATTTCTGCCGACAACATGCCACAGATGAAGGGACCTTTGATTCCCGAAACGCGTCTGGCTTTTGGATTGTTTGATGCGGGACTCTGTTTCAACCACCTGCTTGCATGCTGCCATTAAATTGTTGTGAAAAGCAAATCTTCTTGTGGCCTGTTTCAAATGGGAACCTGTAAGTTTGGATATATGACGGCTGTCTCCGGTCGTGAAATTCGGCCCACCGCGTCAAAGCGGATCCTGGGAGCACCCAGCGGGTGTTCACGAGAGGAAGGAAGAAGTGCTGGCGCCATGCAGGATGGTGACAGCGCATGCACACTTGACAGCAACAAAGCGGGGCAGATGGCAGCAGTCTCCTACATCTACCCACTGGGGGAATAACTTGTCTAAATTTTGCAAAAAGGAGCGCGCCCACTGAGGTTTTATTTGATGGCGCACTACGAGACCCAGAATGCCGTCTCTTCGGCCACGCCCACTGAGGCAGGTTTTCAATAAATTGTGCGCGCATCACCAGCGCTACCATTTCTGCCGACAACATGCCACAGATGAAGGGACCTTTGATTCCCGAAACGCGTCTGGCTTTTGGATTGTTTGATGCGGGACTCTGTTTCAACCACCTGCTTGCATGCTGCCATTAAATTGTTGTGAAAAGCAAATCTTCTTGTGGCCTGTTTCAAATGGGAACCTGTAAGTTTGGATATATATATATGTTAGACCTGTCAGCCCTTTGGGTGGTCCCTCCTCATCATTATTTATTTTGTCCCACTTTTGCCTCAAACCCTGTTTGAATTTTTCCTTTTTGGGAACCACCAGACTTTTTCGTGTTGCTACAGATTCAGGGAGCCATTTTAGCTACCCCTGAAACTTCTGTCTGAGGGCCTGAAGCACAAAATGGTGGCCACCTGTGACATCACCAGCATCCACTGGAACCTACCAGCACCTTCCAGAACATTCCAGGAGATTCCAGAACCCTGTGACCGTTGGAGGCGGTTTAGAATGTTGGGAGGACAAGAGAGGCAGTTGGAGCTGGCAGTTGGCACCTGACTGGTGAAGAGAGAGGAGCACAACAGTGAAGGAGGAAGGAGTGAAGCAGCAGGGGTGGAAACTTGTGCCTGGAGTGGGGTCCATAAACCCACCCTTGATACTTGTCCCTACTGATGGATCCCAGCCTATAGCCCTGTGTGGGAAGAAGACAGAAAAACTCATCCTAAGGACCTGAACAGCAGGAACAGGCCTTAGAAGCCGAAAGCAGCAAGATCCTGACCTGGAAACTGGTTTCCCTGGAGTCCGGCGTCGAGTAGCCTGAAGACCTGGAGCCCGAGGTGGAGAAGCGGCGCTGACTGAAGTAGCAGACGTCGTACCCGGAGCCGCCTGAGGTCGTGAGAGGGCACCGACGGGGGTCGAGAGGAATACCAGAGGTCGAGGAGGAAGTGAACCGAGGTCGAGCGAGCGGCGTCATCGGAGGAGTGAAGTCCGCCCTCCGGAGTCGTCGGAGACCGAGGTAGAGGTGAACCGGAGGTCGGGAGTGAGGATCGCACTCCGGAGTCGCCCGGAACCTGAGAGGAGGAGCACCGGAGGTCGGGGGTGAGGATCGCACCCCGGAGTCGCCGGAAGTCGACATCGAGGCCAGGCCGGCCGACGTCATCGGAGTCGAGAGCGCCATCGGACCGGAGCCGCCCGAAGTCGACATCGTGAGGAGACTGCCCGACGCCGTCGAATCGGAGGTAGAGATCGAACCGAGGCCGCCGACATCGGACCGGAACCGCCTGCCGGCGTCGTCAGAGAACTGACATTGTGCCGAGGCCGCCGAGACCGAACCGGAACCGCCTCACGGTGTCGACACGACTCCAGCGGCGTCGGAACATCAGAAAAAGGGCAGTAAGTGGAGTAGAGGGCGCCTAAGGCCCTGTGGAGACCTGAGAGACTGCTCTAAGGGGCTAGGGAGGTGCTGAAACCCACCTGACTGTGCCTGGGGTGAACTGGGACTAACCTAGAGAGGTTGTGTGGAGAAGGAAAGCCAGGGCATTGGAATTCCCCCCTTTGATCTACCTCAGTTTAGGCCTCAGCCTTTGCCTCAGTCAGGGAGTAGCCCCCCCCAAGCCTACCACAACCCTACAAGCTGTGCCTGGGCCAAATCAGCCCTTCAGAAGTGAAGTGTCATCTGATTACAGGAGTGTTGCTGTATACTGTTAATTATTTATTGGGGGTACTGTATTTATTGAATTTTTATCTATTTATTGTTGCACTATATTTATAGGTCCACAGGACTGGTTGGTGTACAATATTTATTGATACGGGATTTATTGCCTCAAAGTATTTAATTGTCTGTATATATTGCACTTGTATTTATGCCCTGTTATTTATGATCACCCCTATTTATTTCATCAAACAGCCAATATTTATTTGACCTGCACTAATTGAAACTTGTATATTGTGATTGACCTATTTATTTTCCCAATCAGCAACTAAGAGAAAAAGATAAAGAAACATATTTTCATAATTTTTACGGTGTAGAGTCGTTTTTGGAACGGATGCACGCATGGTTATTGTATGGGTATATTGTACGCTTAGCACGGTGCCTGATTCCTGACCACTCGAGCCAAGCTACCACAGTGTGTCCGGAAGACCACCACCACCCCTTCTAGTGTGGGAGTGGTTTTCCAACATAAATTGGTGGCAGCGGTGGGATAGAGCTGTGCCTACATATACTCAACAATAACTGTGGGTAGTCCATAGGCCTACACCGGGAGTTTTCTCACAGCGGCCTTCCAAATTGTGGGTTTTTGTTTTTTCCAAATTTACTCTGGTGGTGGGAGGAGGTATTACTAAAGGTACCCCCCTGCATTGTTACTGCACAAAACCTGACCTCTAACCTGAGTGGGCAAGATGGAGTTTGTACTGGAAGATTTAGAAACGTACACTGTGGCCCAACTCAGGGAGTTTTGCCAGCGGGAGGGGGTGTACTGTCCCCCAGGAGCAAAGAAGGGTGCACTCCAAACCAGCTTAAGGGCTTGGGGGGAGGCACGCCGAGAAAGCAAGGCTGAGGAGGAAGACAGGGATGGAGAGCCTAACCCCGAGGGGGCTGAGATGTACCAACCTGAGGTGGGGAACCTGTCAGCAGGGCCCAGGACACTTTCTAGGAAGGGCAGCACTGTCTCTAGCGGGGGCTTATCCAGCGTGGAGTTAGCAGATCGGAGAGAGAAAAGACAGCTCACATGGGATTTAGCCAAGCTGGAGAAGGAGAAGGAGGAACAGAGGTTGGCTCATGAGACGGAGAAAGAGAGGATGGCTCATGAGATAAGGCTGAAAGAGATAGAGCTTCAGATCTTAAGAATTGGGGCACCAACTGTTCCTAATGGTGGCAGCAAAGACCAAGAAATCACCAGGGAATCCAAACCTTACCTGCCAAAGGACATAGTAGCTAGCTATGGGGCGGGTGACGACATCGCCAAGTGGCTAGCAGCCTATGAGGTCTCGTTGAGGGCCCATGGGGTTCCAGTGAAGTATTGGGGAGGAGGATTGTATAGGTACATGCCTCCAGCTGGTAGGGATGCTTTATTGGCCCTCGAAGAGGATGAGCAGACCCACTACCCCACCATGAAACTGGCGCTCATCAGAAAGTTTGGACTAACACCTGAAAAGTACAGACAGAAGTTCAGGGGTAGTCACAAACTGGGCACACAGAATTGGGTGGACTTCCTGGACTATGCAAAGAAGGCACTGGAAGGTTGGATTCAGGGCAGTGAAGTAAGGAACTACGAGGAGCTGTTTGACCTAGTACTGAAGGAACACCTACTCGAGAAATGTGTTCCTGAACTGCGGCAACACCTGGTGGATAGCAAGCTGACCAGCCCCCGGAAGCTTGCTGAGGAAGCGGACATTTGGGCTAGTACCCGGGTGTCCACAAGGGGGACTGGAGGGGATACTCAAAAGGCCGGACAGGGCGCCCCCCAGAAGAAAGAAGGAGGGGAAAAGAAAAAGGAGTTCTCCAAAGGCCCCCAAAATAACTTCCAAGGGAAGGGAACAGGATTCACCTCTAAGGCTAACCCACCCAGAAACCCTAATCCTGGCCAGAGTCAGCAGCCAAGGGTTGTCCATTGCTACGAGTGCGGTGGCGTTGGACACTATAAAGGAGATCCGAAGTGTCAGAAACGATCACCCCCTCCCACCGGAGGAAAGCCCCCCGGAGTAGCTAGTGTAGTGCTCGGGGAGGAGATGCCCTTAACTAAGGGAAGGGAGTGGGCGGGTGTCACTCTAGTGTCCCTGGGAGAACGGGAGATGGTTCCTAAGATCCAGGTGCCCGCAAATACCGCAAAGTATGGGCAGTGGATCACCATCAACGGCCAAAGAGGGGAGGCTCTGAGAGACACAGGAGCCAGTATGACTATGGTGCGTAGCCAGCTGGTGTCTCCAGAGCAGGTAATTCCCGATGTACTCCACCCAGCCGCGATGGCTGACGGCAGAACAGGTCACTATCCAGTGGCCGAGGTTCCCTTTGAATGGGGGGGGGTTGCAGGTTCACTTCGAGTTGCCGTAAGCCCTGCCGTGCCAGTCGATTGTCTGCTGGGCAATGACATGGAGCACAACGCTTGGAAGGAGGTGGAATACCGGACTCACACCGAGATGCTGGGTACACCTGACTGGGCCTGTGTTAGCACAAGGTCCGAGACTACCCGAAGAGGGAGTTCATTTCGGCTGGAGCCTGGAACAAAGGCCCAGCCAGCTGCCAGTCAAGGGAAGAACCGAGGACAGGAGGAGCCTGCCTCGGCGTCTCCACCCCGTAGGACGGATAGGCCACCGGAGGTGGTGGACCAGGAGTCTGCGGAGGGGGACGTTACCAACCTGGAGGACCTACCCATCCCGGCCGAGTGGCACGTGGAGGGAGGCCCGTCCAGGGAGGAATTCTGCCAGGGCCAGAGGGAGTGCCCTACCCTTGAGGGGCTGAGGCGACAGGCCGAAGCCCAGGCAGCAGGGAACGTTGAAGGGAACTACAGTGTTTACTGGGAGGATGGCCTCCTCTACAGTGAACCCAAGGCACCCCTACATGGATCGTCACGAGCCTTGGTAGTTCCTCAACGTTATCGAGCCTTCCTTCTGGAGTTGGCTCACGAGATACCATTGGCAGGACACCTGGGGCAAGACAAGACCTTCGCCCGTCTTGTCCCACACTTTTATTGGCCTCAGATGAAAGTGTCGTCCGATACCTACTGCCGGACATGTGTGTCTTGCCAAGCCAGTGGGAAAACAGGGGTGAAGCTGAAAGCTCCCCTGGAACCACTTCCTGTCGTTAGCACCCCCTTTGAAAGGGTGGGCATCGACATTGTGGGTCCATTAGATCCACCAACTACAGCTGGTCACAGGTTTATCCTGGTTCTGGTGGATCATGCCACACGGTACCCAGAGGCAATGCCTCTGAGGACCATAACAGCACCTGTTGTGGCTAGGGCCCTGATGGGAATCTTTACCCGAGTGGGTTTTCCCAAGGAAGTTGTGTCCGACAGGGGGACCAACTTCATGTCAGCATATATGCGGGCAATGTGGAAGGAGTGTGGAGTGACCTACCGGTTCACCACTCCTTACCACCCCCAGACAAATGGTCTAGTGGAAAGGTTTAACAAAACCTTAAAAGGCATGATCAGAAGTCTGCCTGAAAGCCTGCGGAGGAAATGGGACGTCCTCCTACCCTGTTTACTTTTTTCCTACAGGGAAGTGCCACAGAAGGGAGTGGGCTTCAGCCCCTTCGAGCTTCTGTATGGGCACCCTGTACGTGGACCTCTCAACCTGGTGAGAGACGGATGGGAAAGAACTCCCAGAAAGCTTCCCCAGGATGTGGTGAGCTACATGCTGGCCTTCCGGAGCCAAATGGCTAAGTTGTGGAAGCAAGCTTCTGACAACTTGGAAGCCAGCCAAGCAGTAATGAAGGCGTGGTATGACCACAACGCTCACCCGGTGGAGTTGGAGCCTGGCCAGAAGGTGTGGGTGATCGAACCAGGAGAGCTTAGTGCCCTCCAGGATCGCTGGTCAGGACCCTTTGAGGTGTTGGAGAAGAAGGGTAAGGCTACCTACTTGGTGGACCTGAAGACCCCTCGTCAGCCCCTGCGGGTGCTGCATGCCAACCGCCTCAAACCCCACCACGAGAGGCCCGAAGTCATCTTGATGATGGTGACTGACGGAGGAGAGGACGTGGAAAGCGAGCCTCTCCCTGATCTGTTTGCGTCTCAGGAAAAGGATGGGTCGGTGGAGGGAGTGATTCTCTCCCCATCTCTAACTCCTGAACAGCAGGAGGACTGTCGCCAGGCCCTGGGGCAGTACTCTGCGTTGTTCTCCCTTGTCCCGGGTAGGACTCACCTGTGCGTCCATGACGTGGACACAGGAGACAGCCCACCTGTGAAGTCCAAGATCTACCGGATGTCAGACAAGGTGAAGGCCAGCATTCATAGTGAAGTCACTAAGATGCTGGAGCTAGGAGTGATTGAACCTTCTAGCAGCCCCTGGTCCAGTCCGGTGGTGTTAGTACCGAAAGCTGCACCACCGGGTGCCCAACCAGAACTGAGGTTCTGTGTGGACTACCGGGGACTGAATTCAGTGACAAAGACTGATGCACATCCGATCCCTAGGGCGGATGAATTAATTGACCGGCTGGGAGCTGCCCAATATCTAAGTACCTTTGACCTTACTTCGGGGTACTGGCAGATCTCTTTGACTGATGGAGCAAGGGAAAGGTCAGCCTTCTCCACGCCCAATGGCCACTACCAGTTCTGTGTGATGCCCTTTGGGCTCAAGAACGCACCTGCCACGTTTCAGCGCCTGGTAAACCAGATCCTCACCGGAATGGAGAGTTTCTCTGCTGCTTATCTGGATGACATAGCCGTCTTCAGTAACAGCTGGGAGGATCACTTGCGTCACCTGCAAGCTGTTCTCCAGGCCCTGAGACAAGCTGGATTGACGATCAAGGCCAGCAAGTGCCAGATCGGGCAGGGGTCGGTAGTGTACCTTGGACACTTGGTGGGTAGGGGAACGGTGCAACCCCTCCAGGCGAAGATCGAGGCCATCATGGCCTGGGAACCCCCCAAGACACAGACTGAGGTCCGAGCATTTTTGGGCCTCACGGGATACTATCGCCGCTTCGTGAAGGGGTACGGTACCATCGTAGCCCCTCTCACGGAGCTCACGTCCAAGAAACAACCTCGACGGGTAGTCTGGACGGAGGCTTGTCAGCAAGCCTTTGAGAAATTGAAGAAAGCCATGTGCGAGGCCCCGGTCTTAAGGGCCCCAGACTTTTCCAAGAAGTTCATTGTCCAGACAGATGCATCAGAACATGGCATTGGGGCAGTGTTATCGCAACTCAACGAAGAGGGTCTGGATCAACCCGTGGTCTTCCTATCCAGGAGACTACTTCCCAGGGAACAGAAGTGGAGTGCAATAGAGCGCGAAGCCTTTGCAGTGGTATGGGCTCTGAAGAAGTTGCGGCCATACCTGTTTGGATCGCACTTCCTAGTTCAGACCGACCACAGACCCCTTCGTTGGCTGATGCAAATGAAGGGGGAGAATCCCAAGTTGTTGAGGTGGTCTATTTCCCTACAGGGGATGGACTTTCAGGTGGAACATCGGCCTGGAGTGGACCACGCCAATGCAGACGGTCTCTCAAGGTATTTCCGCCTTAGTGATGAGAACTCCCAAGGGGTTGGGTAGCTCTCCCCACTTTCAGCTGGGGGGGACGCGTGTTAGACCTGTCAGCCCTTTGGGTGGTCCCTCCTCATCATTATTTATTTTGTCCCACTTTTGCCTCAAACCCTGTTTGAATTTTTCCTTTTTGGGAACCACCAGACTTTTTCGTGTTGCTACAGATTCAGGGAGCCATTTTAGCTACCCCTGAAACTTCTGTCTGAGGGCCTGAAGCACAAAATGGTGGCCACCTGTGACATCACCAGCATCCACTGGAACCTACCAGCACCTTCCAGAACATTCCAGGAGATTCCAGAACCCTGTGACCGTTGGAGGCGGTTTAGAATGTTGGGAGGACAAGAGAGGCAGTTGGAGCTGGCAGTTGGCACCTGACTGGTGAAGAGAGAGGAGCACAACAGTGAAGGAGGAAGGAGTGAAGCAGCAGGGGTGGAAACTTGTGCCTGGAGTGGGGTCCATAAACCCACCCTTGATACTTGTCCCTACTGATGGATCCCAGCCTATAGCCCTGTGTGGGAAGAAGACAGAAAAACTCATCCTAAGGACCTGAACAGCAGGAACAGGCCTTAGAAGCCGAAAGCAGCAAGATCCTGACCTGGAAACTGGTTTCCCTGGAGTCCGGCGTCGAGTGGCCTGAAGACCTGGAGCCCGAGGTGGAGAAGCGGCGCTGACTGAAGTAGCAGACGTCGTACCCGGAGCCGCCTGAGGTCGTGAGAGGGCACCGACGGGGGTCGAGAGGAATACCAGAGGTCGAGGAGGAAGTGAACCGAGGTCGAGCGAGCGGCGTCATCGGAGGAGTGAAGTCCGCCCTCCGGAGTCGTCGGAGACCGAGGTAGAGGTGAACCGGAGGTCGGGAGTGAGGATCGCACTCCGGAGTCGCCCGGAACCTGAGAGGAGGAGCACCGGAGGTCGGGGGTGAGGATCGCACCCCGGAGTCGCCGGAAGTCGACATCGAGGCCAGGCCGGCCGACGTCATCGGAGTCGAGAGCGCCATCGGACCGGAGCCGCCCGAAGTCGACATCGTGAGGAGACTGCCCGACGCCGTCGAATCGGAGGTAGAGATCGAACCGAGGCCGCCGACATCGGACCGGAACCGCCTGCCGGCGTCGTCAGAGAACTGACATTGTGCCGAGGCCGCCGAGACCGAACCGGAACCGCCTCACGGCGTCGACACGACTCCAGCGGCGTCGGAACATCAGAAAAAGGGCAGTAAGTGGAGTAGAGGGCGCCTAAGGCCCTGTGGAGACCTGAGAGACTGCTCTAAGGGGCTAGGGAGGTGCTGAAACCCACCTGACTGTGCCTGGGGTGAACTGGGACTAACCTAGAGAGGTTGTGTGGAGAAGGAAAGCCAGGGCATTGGAATTCCCCCCTTTGATCTACCTCAGTTTAGGCCTCAGCCTTTGCCTCAGTCAGGGAGTAGCCCCCCCCAAGCCTACCACAACCCTACAAGCTGTGCCTGGGCCAAATCAGCCCTTCAGAAGTGAAGTGTCATCTGATTACAGGAGTGTTGCTGTATACTGTTAATTATTTATTGGGGGTACTGTATTTATTGAATTTTTATCTATTTATTGTTGCACTATATTTATAGGTCCACAGGACTGGTTGGTGTACAATATTTATTGATACGGTATTTATTGCCTCAAAGTATTTAATTGTCTGTATATATTGCACTTGTATTTATGCCCTGTTATTTATGATCACCCCTATTTATTTCATCAAACAGCCAATATTTATTTGACCTGCACTAATTGAAACTTGTATATTGTGATTGACCTATTTATTTTCCCAATCAGCAACTAAGAGAAAAAGATAAAGAAACATATTTTCATAATTTTTACGGTGTAGAGTCGTTTTTGGAACGGATGCACGCATGGTTATTGTATGGGTATATTGTACGCTTAGCACGGTGCCTGATTCCTGACCACTCGAGCCAAGCTACCACAGTGTGTCCGGAAGACCACCACCACCCCTTCTAGTGTGGGAGTGGTTTTCCAACAATATATATATATATATATACATATTATCTACTGGCGGTCGCCAGTAGATAGTTATAGTTAGGATCGTGTTTCCATAGGAAATCCGCAACATTCTATTTGGAATAACTTTGGCGCCGATTGATGAATCCTCGCGAAATTTTCAAAATAGGTGGGGCGCTTCGCTCCGCTCCGCTCCTTCCATGAAAGTCTCGGGGGGATTCATCAAGCGGGGGCTGAGAAAAAGGGGGGGTCCCAAAATGCGTTTTCCCCATGCATTTTTCCATAGGATCTTTAGTCCAAGCTACAGCCCGAACGGCTGAACAGAATTACTTGAAATTTGGCAGAGAGGTAGTCCTCAGGTCAGGGATGTGCCTTTTGCAGGTCTGGTGTAAATCTGTTCAGTATTTCCTGAGAAAATAGCATTTAAAAGCTTATATATATATATATATCTATAAGCGAGCACCGTGCGCGTACGGTAAAACTTACCGTACGCGCACGCTGCCGTGCGCGAGTGCGATTCTGATTGGTTGTTAGATCTTAGTAAACATTCGAATCGGTCAAAACCAGGAAGTGTTGGCCGCCATTTTGTCTCTCGCAGTCTGAGGGGGTGAAATACAAAGGTGGAGAACGTGAAACGGGGGCAGGGTGGACAGTTCCTGACCCCCTAGCCTTTGTCAGGTGGTCCCAGAAGGACCCCCAAGGGCCAAAATTTCCTTTAATTTTTTCTCGAAAAATCGCGGAGTACGCGTAGCGTGCGCGTACGGTAGAAACGGAAAAATTCCGCGAACTGTGTAACGTGCGAGTACGGTACGCGCACGGTGAAAAACCTTAAAAAAAATAAAAAAATACATAACTTAGCATTTAAAAAAACCGTACAAATTCACTGAAAAAACCATAGGTTTCACACACGTTATAGTTAGGAATTAGCATTTAAAAAACCTTGCAAATTCACTTAAAAAACTATAGGTTTCACACATGTTATAGTTAGCTGGACATTTCACTCGTGAAAAACCATTGAAATTCCCCCGTTATAGTTAGTGCAGGCAACTATAACTCACGCGACCGCAATCCTCTGCTGATGACGTCAGATATTGCATCACTGATGACATATGTGTCTTTCTGAAAAAAAAATATTTGTAATATATGTATAGCTAAAAATTAATGGAAGAAGACATGGGTAAATAAGTGTCTAAATACAGTGATGCAATATCTGACGTCATCAGCAAAGGATTGCGGTCGCGTGAGTTATAGTTGCCTGCACTAACTATAACGGGGGAATTTCAATGGTTTTTCACGAGTGAAATGTCCAGCTAACTATAACATGTGTGAAACCTATGGTTTTTTAAGTGTATATATATATATATGTTCTCGCTCAACTGCACCTAAGAGGCGCGGCACGCTGAAGGCGGGTGCTTCAAATGCGGTGGTGCCCCGCAATTTCTGTTTACGCTCCATGACTCCTCCAAGATTACCAAAAGGAAACTCGAGCACTCACGGGTAAGTAGTATGGCAGCTTCGTTTAATTCGGAGAAAAAAACAACAAACGCGTTTCGGAACTAGTCCTTCTTCAGTGTTGTTGCTATGTTCATTACAAGATACTCTTTATATACATAACTAGAGATAAACATAAAAGAGGTCAGAGGGGACGGCGGTCCAGCACTTTTTGGGCGCCATCTTTGAAGGGTCAATCTATAAATCAAAGTTATATACAAGGGTGTATAAATAAATAAATGATTACGGATTGACTGTGAAAATAACGATTAATATATGTCAAAGCACATAAACATTTCATTTGGTTCTCATCAGACCAATATAGAAGTCAAGATTACTTAATTCGATGCGTTTTTCACAGTACAACCCAAAATTTATAAAGCCGTGGATCGGCAATTCACCTACGATAGGTGGTTATGTAACCCTCCATAAGCGCCATCGGATATTGTCCTATTAACCATAATTTACAATTCAGTGGTTATTGAACCTTTCTATACTCGCCGTGTATCGGCTTGATGCTGACTGATAAAATATATGGTCACGGGCAATCAATTTAAAGAAAAAGGAAAAGAGGCAGAAAAAGAAAAGGAAAGAGACATGAGGAAAAAGAGGAAAAAGAAGAGAGAAAGAAAAAGACGAAGTAAGGTGTAGAAGAAAGACAGATATGACACAGTTTCAAGAGTCAATATTTAACAACACATTCAGTTGGTTCATAATGGGTCACAGTGATAATCACACATAGCGATTGACAGGTCAGTTATTTTAGAGTAGCAGTGACTACTGGGATGTGTACTACTAGGTCCCTAGGTGTACTATCAATTTCTCTCCAGAATTTAACCCATAAGGGGTCTTGGTTTGGAGATCGATTATGTATCTTGATTCCAGTCATCTCAATCTTGCTACTCTGTCCCCTCCTCTGGCATGCGCAAGGACACAATCAATCGCAAAAAACTGCAATAGGTCCCTATTGCTGTTGTGTTTTATGGCGAAGTGCCTCGCTACGGGATAGGTGAAATCTTTCTTCGCTATCGCTCGCATATGCTCTAGGATTCTAAATTTGACACTGTTCACAGTGCTTCCCACATACATAAGTCCACATGGACATCTTAAACAGTATACCACATATGGTGTTTGACAGGTCAGAAATTTGGCAATGACTCTCCCTTTTGGTAGGCCTTTAACGTTGTAGCTAAAAACTCTCTTGCTGAAGGCGCAGGCCTTACACTTTCCACAGGGAAAAAAGCCCTTTATTTCTTTTAAAGTGCCCTGTTTACGGGGAATGGGATCTAAATGGCTATGTACCAAATTATCTCTTAAAGATCGAGCTTTCCTGTATGTGATTTGGGGGGTCAATGAAACATCAGATCCAATAATAGGATCAGTTCTTAACACATGCCAGTGTTTTCTAAGGATAGATCTCAACCTAGATGTGTCATTGGACAAGGTCGTGATCAGCCGAAATTGACCCTCCATTGATCTATTAGTTTGTTTTTGTTGTAAAATTTGTTCCCTTGATGTTTTTCTGACTCATTCTAGTGTGCTCTCTAAGAGGTTGGTGTTATAACCTCTTATTTCGAATCGTCTGAGGCTGCCCTCAGCTGCTAGCTCAAAATCGCACTGTCTTGAGCAATTACATTTCTTCTACACCTTACTTCGTCTTTTTCTTTCTCTCTTCTTTTTCCTCTTTTTCCTCCTGTCTCTTTCCTTTTCTTTTTCTGCCTCTTTTCCTTTTTCTTTAAATTGATTACCCGTGACCATATATTTTATCAGTCAGCATCAAGCCGATACACGGCGAGTATAGAAAGGTTCAATAACCACTGAATTGTAAATTATGGTTAATCGGACAATATCCGATGGCGCTTATGAAGGGTTACACAACCACCTATCGTAGGTGAATTGCCGATCCACGGCTTTATAAATATTGGGTTGTACTGTGAAAAACGCATCGAATGAAGTAATCTTGACTTCTATATTGGTCTGATGAGAACCAAATGAAATGTTTATGTGCTTTGACATATATTAATCGTTATTTTCACAGTCAATCCGTAATCATTTATTTATTTATACACCCTTGTATATAACTTTGATTTATAGATTGACCCTTCAAAGATGGTGCCCAAAAAGTGCCGGACCGCCGTCCCCTCTGACCTCTTTTATGTTTATCTCTAGTTATGTATATAAAGAGTATCTTGTAATGAACATAGCAACAACACTGAAGAAGGACTAGTTCCGAAACGCGTTTGTTGTTTTTTTCTCCGAATTAAACGAAGCTGCCATACTACTTACCCGTGAGTGCTCGAGTTTCCTTTTGGTAATCTTGGAGGAGTCATGGAGCGTAAATATATATATATGTATATATATATATATTCACTGAAAAAACCATAGGTTTCACACACGTTATAGTTAGGATTTAGCATTTAAAAAACCTTGCAAATTCAGTGAAAAAACCATAGGTTTCACACACGTTATAGTTAGCGGACATTTTACTCATAAAAAACCATTGAAATTCCCCCGTTATAGTTAGTTAAGCTAACTATAACTCGCGCACCCGCAATCCACTGCTGATGACGTAACATATTACATCACTCATGACATGGTCAGTGACATCACTCATGACATCACTGATGACATCTCAAATGACATCACTGATGACATCATCCAGTGAATGTGTGTTTTTATAAAAATTAAATATGTTTTATATATGTATATCTCAAGGTCGATGGAAGAATAAATGGGTATATAAATGTCTAAAAGGATGATTTGTTTTTGAAAAATTGATTGTGTAACTGACTGATTAAGTGTATCTTAGTGAATACATGGCTTACTGAGTAATGTTTAAATATGTAATTATCTGTATCAGTCTCTCACTTTGTGTATAAGTGTCTGCATGGGTTGGTGAGTAGCTACATGGGTGTTTATATAGGATATTAGGTTGTTTTTTGAGTATCAGTGTGAGTGTCTGCATTGTTTGGTGGGGGGTACTACGTAGTGCATAGGTGCATGAATGATTGACTCTCTGGTTGTATGTTTTGAAGACAGCATGTGTGCATGTCTGTATGGGTGGATGACTGTGTGTATGGGTGTGTTAGTGAGTGAATGACTGTCTCAATTGTGTCTTTATGAATTTATAAATATGTTTTAAAGAAGTATATTTGTTTATTGGTGTATATAAGTGTGTATATGTGTGAGAGTGAGAGATTGAAATAGTTCCTGTATGAATAAGTATGTGTTTTTATAAGTGATTATTTAAAAGACTAAGTATGTGTAAGTTTCCGTAGAAGTAAGTGTGGTGGTGTGTGTATAACTGTATATGCAAATAAATCTATGTTTGATTCTTTATTTTCATGAGTGAGTATGTGTGTCAGTAACTCTGTGGATGAGAGGCATTGTGTTACAGTATGTATAGGTGTATGAGTACATATGATGTGTGAGTACACGTATGAGTGACTGTACAGGACTGTTGGTGAATGAGTGGATGTGTATGTGGATCTTAGAATTATTGAAGAGGTTGTTGTAATTGGTATTGGTATGTCCATTTTTTTGAAAATTTCAGTCTCTATTTTTGAATGTTTGTATCAAAGGTTATATTAGGGTGAGAGGAGGTCTACCACAAGGATGATGTCATCAGTGATGTCATTTGAGATGTCATCAGTGATGTCATGAGTGATGTCACTGACCATGTCATGAGTGATGTAATATTTTACGTCATCAGCAGTGGATTGCGGGTGCGCGAGTTATAGTTAGCTTAACTAACTATAACGGGGGAATTTCAATGGTTTTTTATGAGTAAAATGTCCGCTAACTATAACGTGTGTGAAACCTATGGTTTTTTCACTGAATTTGCAAGGTTTTTTAAATGCTAATTCCTAACTATAACATGTGTGAAACCTATGGTTTTTTCAGTGAATTTGCAAGGTTTTTTAAATGCTAATTTCTAACTATAACGTGTGTGAAACCCATGGTTTTTTCAGTGAATTTGTATGGTTTTTTAAATGCTAATTCTTACCTATAACATATGTGATTCCCATAGTTTTTTGATTGATTTTGTATGATTTTTTTATTATAAATTCTTATATTATATGTGTTTTTTTTAAAAAAGCAATTTTTTTTTTAACTTTTTATTCTCTTAAAACACTATGTTTTTTTTAAAAAAAATCTGCAATATATCATTTTTTTTTTTTTTTTAACCAAACAGGTAAGATATATTAGTATAACAGAAAATCTTTTTTTTTTTTTTTTTTCAGTGCGCGTACGGTAAGCGTACGGTAAGCGTACGGTTTACGCAATGTTCGTAATTTATCTACTCTTTTTGCGTATAGTTACGCAATTTGCGTTGCCGTGCGTACTGCGTGCGGGGCGCGTATGCGTGTACGCTACACGCGCACGTTACGCGGAAGTGTTGTGGAGTGACTGTTATGCGCATGCGCGCGAGCGCGTGTCTTTTTTACGCGCATGCGTACTTTTACCGTAAGCGCACCGTAAGCGCACCGTAAGCGTAACGTACGCGCACGGTGGGTCATGTGATCATGAAACACAACTTTTGATTGGTTGAAAATACTTTCAGTTCTAGAACTCTCCTACACCACACCCATTCCCCTCATTTCTGCTTGTGATCCCTTAGGAGAAAGAGCTGACTTGTCTTTGTGATACGATGGCAGACCAGCACTCTTCTACTGAGAGTGAGGCTAGCAGCACCACCATCAGGCAGAGAAGGAGGAAACAGAAGAGCTCTTTTATATGGGAGTATTTCAGTTTTCCAGAGGGTGAGAAGAAAGTCAATGCTGCCTTGGTGACTTGCAAGCTGTGCCAGCGTGTACTTTCGCGAGGTAATCCCAACAAGAAGTATTCCTTCGGGAATCACACTATGTTGAGACACCTTGAGGATGTACATCCTAGGACACATGCACGACATACTAGAGGCAACCCTTCAGTAAGTCGAGCAAGCACATCCACAGCAGCTCAGCCGAGTCCTTCTTCGGAAGCTCAGCAGAGCCCTTCATCTGTGGGGGCAGATTCACCTTTTTCTGATCCTGTGGAAACGAACCCTCGGTTTGCGAGGGTTACTATGCGGTGTTCATTTTGCCATGGTCTAATTGTTCATAGGGAGACCAGCACATATGTCCTACCAGCTAATGTTCCCATTCTTCCTTTCCTCTGTCCCTGCATGAACACAACGGCTCTTTTAAGAGCCAACCTTACCTCTCAATGTTTTTTTATTTTTTCTTTAAAACTTTTTTTTTTTTTACCGTAAGCGTATTTTTTTTTTAAAAACACTAAAAATCAATTACCACATCTCAAGATCCTTGAGGAATTAATAACTAAATACTAGAAATCTTTTTGAGATAAAGTGGAAGAAAGGGACCATCTAATTTCTGACTTACCTGACCCACCCAACAATTTAATTTTTAATTAAAATGTAATTGAAATTACTTGAAAAAATGGTTGTTTTTTTTTGAAAATTTTCTTTCACAATCTGAAAAAAAAGAAAAAAGTATTAATATTTAATAAATCAATATATAACCCAGTTCACGTATTTACATATTTTCCCAAAAAAATGTTTTGCCTTTTTTTTGCTGTTTTCAGAATATATTGCATTTCACTATAAATTGTGAAAGCAATTGCATTCATCATTTAACAGCGGGCAAAAAAAAAATAACAATCTCAAAGATTGTTTTAAAAAAGCCCACAATCTTTTAACTTAAACATAACATTATAGAAATGCATAATATTCTAAAAAAAATATCATCTAATAACAATAATTATTTCTTAAAAATACCGTCTGACACTTTTGTTTCAGAAGTATAATCACAAAAATATTATATCTCAAATAACTCCACAATACATCTGGTTCCATTTCCTTTAGGCCAAATAGTAATTTTAAAATTCTTTTTTGATTAAATTTCCAATGGTAATCCAATAAAATTCCAAAATTTAAATTGTACAGATCTTACCAATTCTCTCTAACATTTTGGTTTCCGAAAGATTAATTAATAATTAAATAAGTCCACAATACAATTGTTTACCTTTCCTTATGGCCAAATAGTAATTTTAAAAATCTTTTTCGAATAAATTTCCAATGGCAATCCAATAACATTCCAAAATTTAAATTGTGCAGATGTTACCGATTTTCTCTAAATTTTTGGTTTTCGAAAGTTTCATTAAAAATTAAAAATGTCCACATTACAATTGGTTACCTTTCCATTAGGCCAAATGATAATTTGAAAAATCTTTTTTTTTTGAAAATTCCAATGGTAATCCAATAAAATGGTAAAATTGTTTTGTACAGATCTTGCCAAGTCTCTCTAAAATTTTGGTTTCAGGAAGATTAGATAGGAATTTGCTAAATCAAAAGGCAAACGTTGCTTGAAAATCAATTTTGAATCATTACACAGTGTCCAGCCTTTTTCACATTTAAGATAAACTGTGTAATGTCCAGAAGTAACAGTAGGTCCTTCATGGAAAATTATTGCAACTGTTACAAAAGTTTTTCCTGAAATTGATAATTGCTGTCCTGTAAACTTCTTTATTAAAGTATCCAATTTTGAACCATCAGCTTTACATCGTTGCATCATTAAAATTACATACTGTCCGTATTCCTTTAAAATTAACGTTGAAAACATTTCAGATTTACACTCACCGCATTCCATGCTATGATTAGCATCTTTAACTAATTTAGCAAAAGTGACTGTTTTACTTTCTGGCAATGTTAAATAAATAAACCTTTCAGAATCAACATTAGAGCCACATGTATTGTAACAGTTTTCACAACTATGTTCCCATTTATAAGAGACACCAAACATATTTTCAATGGGAACCCCTTCTTCTTCCAGTATCTGAAGAAAAAACATCAAGAATTCCTGTGCGTCTTGCTGTACATTTCGAGAAAACTGTGTTCGTCCTGAACATACATCTAAAAGTTTTCTAATTTCAGTAGCACTTTCTATTTGAGTTTTATCATTACTCAGCTTTTGAAAAAGGAGACTCAACTCAGAACAGAATCTTTTTCTCTGATTTACTATTATCTGCTCTTGCAAACTTTCCAGATAAAATGCAACATTCAGCACTACATTAGCGTAGCAGTTGACACCAGAGCTATTTTCAAAATGACATCCTACAACCTCTTCTTCATTTTCCTTTTTCTTTTTGCTTGCAATTACATCACTCCTCTTTTTTTCCTCCTCTCTACATCCTCATTACAGATATTCTCATTTCTCCTTTTACGAGAAACTACACGTTTCTCTAACACAGGATACTGACCTAAATGAGGAGCATAGGTTCTTCTTAATCTATTATACTCCTTTACACAATTTGTATCAGCACTAACTTTTGAGTCATCAAAGTCTATCATGAATAAACCAGATAATGTTTTCACTCGTGACAAAGCTACATAAGCCATACCTTCTTTGAACACAGTTGAACCAATGTTTACAAATGCACAATCTACAGTCAATCCTTGAGACTTGTGAATAGTTACAGCATATGCTAGAGAAAACGGAAACTGTTTCCTTTGTACATATAAGTCTTTCACAAGCATAAAACGAACTGTACAACGACAAATGTCTATAACTTCTTCTATCTGATCAAATTTTATTTTTAAACATTCAATTCCATCTTTTTTCTGATAATTAATAAAACCCACAACTCTTCCCATAGCTCCATTAACTAAACCTTTTTCAACATCCAAATTTCTCCTTAAAAATACTCTACAGTTCATGCAAACATATAGATTTTTTTCTAATCCAGCAGTTTTGGAAATGTTCTTCTCTAGTGAATCCAATTTATTTTTCAGTGTGCCTGTTAATGTGATAGTAATTCTTCCATCTTGAATTTTGTCCACTGCTTCCAATTTCCTGATATCTTCCTTTTCCAATTTCAAAAGCTCCTCATTGAATATTGAGCATTCACGTAGAGTTGGCATTAAGCAGATGACACTTTTGTTTTCTGCAATGTTCTTGTATATCTTCTCTGCAACTATTTCTTCCTTTGGAAATAAATTATGTAGCAACCGACTCTGTAATGCATTTGTGCCAGCTTCAGTCAGTAGTCCAATTCTGATATCTTTCAGAATACTTCCATATTCTTCATCGTTTGCTTGCCTCATATTAGTAGTAAGTTCCTTGTACTCAAAGAAGGACCAAATATTTGCATTACCAATGCTTCCCAATGACTTCTTTGTGTCTTCATGTGTCACAGTATTAAACACTGGTTGTCCTTTAACTGGAGTAAGCTGTAGAAGATCCCCAAAAACTATGACATGTTTTCCACCAAATAACACGTCATAGTCTGTCCTTAGAGTTTGCTGCATTCTTAAATGCACAAAGGCAAGCATTAAGTTTGATACCATGCTCACCTCATCAATAATGAGAACTTGCATCTTCTTCAATACTCTTGAAACTTCCAAGCATGCTTCTCCAGTTAGCTTGTGGTATTGTATTTTGTTCTCATGCTCCACTGGTAACATTAGCAAACAATGTAAGGTGATTCCTTTTATGTTATATGCTGCTAACCCAGTTGGAGCAGTAACCACACAAGACAAAGTAGAATCCGTTTTTTGCTGTAGGTAGCTTCTGATGACTTTTATTAAGAAACTTTTTCCAGTTCCAGCTTGTCCGCTTACATACATCCTGATTGGATGAAATGATGTGCATGAGCACTCTTTTTTCATGTAGTAATCCATGATCAATTTTGTTTCTGATCTCTTCATAAATTTGTTGCTGCTCTTCATTCAGTTGTCTTTCCAAATTTGGTAAGTCTATAAATTCTTCTTGAGCTTGATTCATAGCCGTTTCCACTTCATTCATGGCTATTGCAGCTTCATTTTCAACGATTGGTTGTCCTAGGGGATCTTGACTGAGTGTTCCTGAACTTTGGCTGTCTTGAGAACTGTCTCTAGCTACTTCAGCTGCAATTGTAGTTTCCTGTTCAATTTCTTCATTTAACATTTGCACATAAGTTGTGAATGTACTGCATTGTATGCTGTCTTTGCAAGCATTAAATGAATCTTCATAGCTTTGAAATTCTCCCAGTAGTTCATCCTCTGTACGCCATGGTTTAAACAGCTGTAAAAGAGCCAAGTAGTAAAATTCCTTTTTGTCAGTAGTGTCGCAACTCAGCTTCCTGTGATTTATCAAACTTCCTTTTGTTTGCTTCACCAAACATCCTTCCTCACCAATGACTTTATATTTTCCATTGTTGATGTCTTCTGCGGCTTTCCGTGAATAAATGTAGTTCTGCAGCACTTCATAGAGACACATGTTCTCCAGATGATGACTTCTCTTGGGATAATATGTGTCCAACATGTTTGATTTCAAAATATCTGTACTTTCTGGGTCATTCTCGGCCAAATATTCAATTTCTCCAACAGATTTCAGTACCCGATTTCTCATTGCTGCAAGGCCTAAACTTGCCCAAATTATTCTTCTTGATTTAGAGTAGAGACTTGCAGAAGATAACCTATCTGAACATTCGTAGGATCCAATTTCTCGATGCGATAACATCTTTAAACTGAAACTGTACAGCTTCTTACTGACAGTCTTCTCGTGAGAAATCTCTTCCCACATTTCTTTCAATTCAGTTTTTTCAGATTTAGTAATGTAAGACGTTACATATCGAGCAACAGCAATGGAATTGTCAGCTACATACTGTATATCCATGTTAGCATTCCACATGGATAAAATGACTGGGTTGTAGTCATTTATATTTTTTGATTCTTCTTTTCTTTTAAGGTTGTAGGTATTCTTAGGTGATTTTCTTGTATTAGTATGTCTCACAGATGACATAAAACTGTTTACTCTTCCATTTGAAAGAACAGGTCTAGGAAATCCAAATCGACATTTAGTGTAGTATTTATCTTTGCTCTTGTATTTCCGTCGACAGTATTTTCCACACCGATGACTTTGGAAACGTAAAACTTGCTCCTTTAACTTTTTCTCTTCTGTGCTTTTTGGTATAGCACATGTTGCATATTCTTCAATGTAAGATAACACTGCTTCATCAGCATCTGTTCCAAACTTTGGGGCATCCTTGATCCACTACAGCATATGAATATGAGGAGCACCTCTTGCCTGGTACTCTTTTCTCCAAAAGAAATGCTCTACTTCTCCAAGAGGTGGATTTATTTTATTGCAGATGAAGGACATCATAGCCTCAAATCTATGATTGAAATATCTGCAAACATTAACCGGATCCAATGAGCACAGTTCTCCTGCTGTCTTGTATTCGATGTTTTTAATGTTTGAATTTGCCTCTCGTAGAAAATCCAGTAAATCATCCCAAGCGTACTCAGCACAGCTTAGGGTAAGGAACCATGTTGGTGTTCCTAAATTTTGTAACATGCATTTTAATTCACCATGGCGTCGGTACCAATATTCATTTGTCCCACGCTGACAAGCCATCAGATTGATCAGTTGTGTTTCCAAATGATCATCTCGGTGCTGCACTTTTTCCATAAAATCCTTAGCAGACACATTTTGTAAATGTACTCCACTTTTTAAAATGTGATTTACTGCATATGATAATGCAGACAAGTCGCTTTCAAATAAAAGATGGAACAAATAAGGAATACTTTGTCGAAATCTGGGATCTTCTGCATATAGTCTTGTAGTTCGATACTCAGAAGCTGGAATCTGTTCTGGACGTTCATCGTATCGTCCTCCTTTTCCTGTAGAAAACAGCTGGGGAAAACATCGAGCTTCCAAGCTCTCCTCCCATACACTCACGGGAGTTCCTTTTGCTTTCTTCATCTGAAACAGATCAATATTGTCTCCCATAACTTCTTTTGAATGAAGAGGATGTATGCTAAAATGTTCATAAATTTCTTCTTCCTTTGACTTGTCCACTTTTTCAATTTGTCCAGTTGGTGTTTCTGTGTCTTCTTGTAAATCTTCTTCTTCTTCTTCTATATAAATTGATTCATACCATTTGTTATTCCTTTTCAAATACAAATTTGCTCTTTGTACTTTCCGTACATCTACCAGCTCCTGCCAAATCTTCTTATTCTTTGTAGGTACACCATTAACCAGAATAACTAATGGTTCAGTTTCCAAAGTATCTGCATCAATAGTTTCCATATTTTTTTTCAAATCCAAGGGCAAATACACCACTCTTCCTTTTAAACCTCTCAGTAAATCTGAAGGAGGTAATTTACCAGTTTTGGGCTCCATACGTACTATGGTCTGGAACGGATGAACACATTGAATAAGTATAGACTCATATGTATTTAATTCAGAAAGTTCGGCAGGAATAACATCCAATTCTAAATTATTATGCACAGCTCTGGTCGGCATTCTATTTTCCTCTAACTTGTTGTAACAGTATTTACAAATACGCTGATCTTCACCCAATTCAAAACAATTTTCAAGAAATATATATGTGGCAAAATCCTTCCACTTATAATTATCTTCATTATCACTTTTTCTGTAGAGATCAACATTCCTAGTTTGTTTTCTATAATGAGTTCTGCGGCAACAAATACAAGTTATATTTGGTCTTTCATTAGAGATTATTGCACATTTTGTTATGTGATCATTAAATGTGTTACTTACAGAGGGTTCTACATTCTCTTCCACTTCTTCCTCATTTACTGTGTCCTTTTCTGCACTGTCTTGTTCAGGACCAAAGTAACAAAACTGAATTTCATCAATAACCTTCTCTACATCTGATACCGATCCACGGAACAGAGCCCTATTCAATTCATCTAACTTTATTGCTGGACTTTTAGCAAAATACAACCGTCTCACAAACTTTCCCATTTCAGTATGATGAACAGCCAGCATCCTAAAATGATGAAAAACACTTTTACACACTTTTCTAGATAGACAAGCCAGAGAATGACCCTGCAAACCAGTATTCTCTCTCACTCTGCATGGATCTAGACTTTGAAGCACCTTAATCTTCTGTTTTACACTTTTTTTACTATATTCTCTTAGAAACTCACGAAATTTATCAATAGATTCCTGACGCACAGTGCAAATACTACTACAATTCCAAGTGTACACTGGGGCTTTAGGACGTCTCCCCATAGCCTCATCCGCCATCACTTGTACCTCATTTCTTGGAACCATTATCTCCTTCTCCATTATACAACCATCTTTCACTTCATAAGCACGACCTCTGGTGTCAACTGCATGCAGCAAACTATTACTTTGAAAATAACTCTCTTCATTAAAAAAAGGTTCACTACTTGAACTATGCATCCATTCTCCTAAAAACACTTTACAAAAGTTTGTTCTTTTCACTACTCTTTTCCTTTTGCTTTGTGATTTCAGTACATTAACCATTTTATCTAATGTACGCATCCTATTCAAAATTAAAATGAATAGTTTCCTTTTTAATTCTAATGCCTTTGCTGCAATGGCTTCAATTTCTTTTTTTCTCTTATAAAATTTAGCCTTTTTCTTATATTTCTTCACATCCTTTATCAAATTGGACATAACTCTTCTCTGAAACATTTTTCTACGTATCTCTTTAAACGCTGTTTTTCTTTTTAAGTTAATCTTTATTGTTTCTGAAGGTATATTTGCATTAACTAAATGCTCAATTTTTTCCTGTTCTTTTCTATTGAAAACATTCTTTCCAGTACAGACATTTTGTACATTTTTCCTTTTTTTGAAGATGTTATTTAAAAAATCTTTTGTCTGCTTACCAGAAGACTTTCTGTTTTTCCCAACATGAGCATCTCCAACTAACTTAGGTCCTCCAGTTGTCTTCAAATATAGTTTTTTTTTGTGGTTTTTCCTTCGTCTGGATTTTGTAGGCATCTTAAATTTTGTTCACTGCTCTTCAGCAACACCTGAAAAAAACAAATTAAATATCTAAAAACAATTCCTGTGTGCACACAGAGTCATGGTTTGAAATTAGGCAGAAAACGAAATTTCTTTGCCAATTGGAAAGCACACTTCCTACTGCTTTTTTGGCAAGTGATAAGTACTTTTACAGTCTGACACATTATGAATCCACTTTTCAGATTCTTAAAAAAGCACATGTCCAAACAGCTTTTTCAGACCAGCAACATGTGTAACCTGGGTGACTGACTACACTCCAGCAAGGGCAACCAGCCTTAGTGATGCTGAATGTATTTGCATTACTGACTGCAACCTCAAACCCCACTCGGTTGTGAATACTGTGCATGATTCCACAGGATAAGCAGCTGGCTGTGTACTAAGAGTCTGCTTCTGCATAAAAAAATAGCTCCCCCTTTCCTACTAATGCAACTGCAAAATTACCAGAGCAATACGCAATAAATCTCTGCCTGTAATTCCTCTTTGCACACAGAGTCATGTTTTCATATTAGTCAGAAAACGAAATTTCTTTGCCAAATTTGAAAGCACACTTACTACTCTTTTTTTTTGCAAGTGATAAGTACTTTTACAATCTGACACATTATGAATCCACTTTTCAGATTCTTAAAAAAGCACATGTCCAAACAGCTTTTTCAGACCAGCAACATGTGTAACCTGGGTGACTGACTACACTCCACCAAGGGCAACCAGCCTTAGTGATGCTGAATGTATTTGCATTACTGACTGCAACCTCAAACCCCACTCGGTTGTGAATACTGTACATGATTCCACAGGATAAGCAGCTGGCTGTGTACTAAGAGTCTGCTACTGCATAAAAAAATAGCTCCCCCTTTCCTACTAATGCAACTGCAAAATTACCAGAGCAATACGCAATAAATCTCTGCCTGTAATTCCTCTTTGCACACAGAGTCATGTTTTCATATTAGTCAGAAAACGAAATTTCTTTGCCAATTTGAAAGCACACTTACTACTCTTTTTTTTTGCAAGTGATAAGTACTTTTACAGTCTGACACATTATGAATCCACTTTTCAGATTCTTAAAAAAGCACATGTCCAAACAGCTTTTTCAGACCAGCAACATGTGTAACCTGGGTGACTGAGTACACTCCAGTAAGGGCAACCAGCCTTAGTGATGCTGAATGTATTTGCATTACTGACTGCAACCTCAAACCCCACTCGGTTGTGAATACTGTGCATGATTCCACAGGATAAGCAGCTGGCTGTGTGCTAAGAGTCTGCTTCTGCATAAAAAATAGCTCCCCCTTTCCATCTAATGCAAATGTAAAATCACCAGAGCAATACCAAACAGCTTTCTGAGACCAGCAACATGTGTAACCTGGGTGACTGACTACACTCCAGCAAGGGCAACCAGCCTTAGTGATGCTGAATGTATTTGCATTACTGACTGCAACCTCAAACCCTAAAAGTATTCCTCATTTATACCAGTACACCTTAATTTATGGTGAAAACATAGTCCATATTATTTTACATGTTCCTCACATTTAAATTTCTCCCAAAACACAAAATGATAAACACAACTTCAACAAAAGGAATTCCAATTCTATTATTCATTTCTTAATTTACCATATACATCCCCTCTCAAACTCTTAACTCACCTTTAAAATTAGTTAGTTGTGAAAGAAATGTGGCACTCAAACAGCAGATTATCAGAGCCAGGATCTCTGTTCTGTACACCTCTCTCCTCTCAGCAGAACCAGATAATGGCAATGTTTCCCTTTCTTTTTCCACACATATACATGTTAGTTTCAAATCTCAGTGCTTCCCCCTTTTTTTCAAATGTAATCACACATTTCTATTGGTTGAAAACCAACCCTTTTCCAACAGTACCCTTCCCCCAACTTGACTTCAGCCTAGTACCCTTCCCCCAACTTGACTTCTGCCTGCTACCATAGCAACTGCTCTTGAAACACTGCTGTGTAGAGTTAGGTCAGAAGTTCACCACACAATGTTTCATTTCCAAAGAGCAGGAGTGCTTGACTTTTCAAACCTAACAGCAAATCCATAGTACTGTTCTTTGGTAACACATTTTTCTGTACCAATACAAAACATGCTTCTATAAATTTACACATACAGCCTAGTTTTTAGTGTAGAATGGTATGAAACAGCCAATCAGTTCTTTAAAAAAAAAATATATATATGTATGCCTCCATTTCCAAACTGTCTTTCATTTCTTTTTACCATTCTACTGAATTACACCTCCTGAGCGCACCCCGATCTCCTTGGAAGATGTTCACAGTGTGGATTGTAGGACACAGCTATGTCTTCTGGAGTGAAAAGTATGCAGAGAAAACAGGTATGGTGAGAGACCTTGCTTTGCCAAATGTAGACATTAAATGGATTGGTCAGAGAGGGTTAAAGTGGCACCAATTGATGCCATTGGTGAAATCCTTCATGCAAATCCAACACCCTGACCTCATAATAGTGCACTGTGGTGGCAATGACCTAGGCACTTTGACTGGGGTAGGTCTGGAAATGCTTATGAAGGACACCTTTGCACAACTGTTTTCACTTTTCCCTAAAACTGCCTTTGTGTATTCTAACATATGCCAAAGGCAAAAATGGAACTGGTCCAATCATTTTTGTCCGCAGATTGACAAAGCAAGAAAGCACGTCAACAAATCTGTTTCTGCTTTCCTCCGAGACTATGGTATGGGTTCCATTTACCACAACAACTTGCGTTACGACATGCAAGACATTTATAGAGGAGATGGTGTACACTTCAATGATGAAGGGAACAGAGTCTTCCTCTTGAACCTTAGACTCTGCATCGGTACTTACTTCTAGGTACCACTAAAAAATCAAATCACTTCATAAACACACCGGCTCTTTTTAGAGCCCCTTAATATCTAAACACTTAAATCTGAATTTTATTTCTTTTTTTATTTTTTTTTCTACCGTACGCGTACGGTAAGCTTACGGTAAGCTTACCGTACGCGTACCCCGCGATTTTTAAAAAAAATTAATAAATGTTTTTTTTGTACTTTTCTGTCCTTCTTTGACCCCCTTTCAAATGTTAGGGGGTCTGTAACTCTCTTCCTTGCCCCCTTTTCAAGTTATCACCCTTTGTTTTTCTGAGTGAAACACACAAAATGGCGGCGGCCGCTTCCTGGTTTCGACCGATTCGAATGTTTACTAAGATCTAACAGCCAATCAGAATCGCACTCGCGCACGTCACCGTAGGCGTACGGTAAGCTTACCGTAAGCGCACGGTAAGCGCACCGTAAGCTGGCTCAGATATATATATTGATTTAAATGCTATTTTCTCAGGAACTACTGAACAGATTTACACCAGACCTACAAAAGGCACTTCCTTGACCTGAGGACTACCTCTCTGCCAAATTTCAAGTAACTCTGTTCAGCCGTTCGGGCTGTAGCTGTGTCTAAAGGTCCTATGGAAAAATGCATGGGAAAAACGCGTTTTGGGACCCCCCTTTTATCTCAGCCCCCGCTTGACGAATCCCCCCAAGACTTTCAGGGTAGGAGCGTAGCGTAGCGCCCCACCTATTTTGAAAATTTCGCGAGGATTCGTCGACCGGCGCCAAAGTTATTCCAAATAGAATGTTGCGGATTTCCTATGGTAAGAGGGTCCTAACTATAACTACCTACTGGCGACCGCCAGTAGGTAATACATATATATTGTAATTCGATAAGGCAATTTCACAGCCACACCACGAGACATACAGCATCAGCCCATGTGCCACGTTAGTGCTGTCTGAGGTGGTTTGCGCCAATCTCTTGAATTTATGAATAGCAGTGCTTTAAATAATTAATACCTTATTGTATACGTCATGCTAAATGTGCAACGTGATATCTATATACTATAAGAATACACTTGTATTGGCAACATCATGAGAATAGGGGTAATTTACCTCTTTGATAACTAAATTGTAAGCTTATGAGGCCATACAATGTTACAACATGATTTTAATGTATTTAGGCACATACTGCAATGTATTATTATGCATTAGGCAATGTATTTTATTTACTGATTCTGCATGTAGTATCTGCATGGTCAGTGACATCATTGATGACATCTCAAATGACATCACTGATGACATCACTGATGACATCATCCAGTGACTATGTGTTTCTATAAAGTTTAAATATGTATTATATATAAATGCCAAGGTGTATTGAAGAATGAGTGGGTGTGTAAGTGTCTGGATGGAGGATTTAGTAGGTGCGTCACTGACTGTTTAAGTGAGTTATTACATGTGTCTTATTGAATGCATGGGTTAGTGACTGAACTGTGTGAATGTCTGTATCAGTCTGTCTGCTGTTGTATAAGCTGCTTTGTGGGTTGGTTAGTAGCTACATGAGTGTCTATATGGGTTATTGATTGAGTAATTATGTGTTTGTTTCTGTTTGAATAAGTGATCTGTTGTGTGTATAACTCTATAGGTCAGTAAATGGAAGTGTGATTGATTCTTTGCATGACTGACTAGGTGTATGAGTAACTTCATGAATGATTGGAACTGTGTGAGTGTCTGTATAGGTGTATGAGTGCATATGATAGTGTTGTATTGATTAGTGACTGTATGTATGAGTGATTGTATGGGTGAATGAGTGGATGTGTGTGTAGACCTAGGAATCAGTGCGTGCATATGTAGTAACTGTTATTGGTGTGTCGATGGTTTCGAAAATGATAGTCATTATTTTACTGTGGGTGTATCAAACGTTATATTAGAGTGTGAGGAGGTGCATCAGATTTTCACGTGGATGCTGTCATCAGTGATGTCATTTGAGATGTCATCAGTGATGTCATCAGTGATGTCACTAACCATGTCATGAATGATGTAATATGTGACGTCATCAGCAGTGCATTGCGGGGGCGCGAGTTATAGTTAGCTGAACTAACCATAACGGGGGAATTTCTATGGTTTTGTACGAGTGAAATGTCCAACTAACTATAACGTCTCTGATGGTTTTGTCAGTGAATTTCTAAGGTTTTTCAAATGCTAATTTCTAACTATAACGTGCCTGAAATCTATGTTTTTTCAGTGAATTTCAATGGTTTTTTAAATGCTAATTTCTAGCTATGCCTACAAAGTTAGGACATGTGAAGAAAGAGGATGAAAAGCGCAGAAAGAAGCAAGACAAATGCAGAAAGAGGCAAAAGAAGTCCAGAAAGACGAAGAAAACTGCAGGAAGAAGCAAGAGATGTGCAGAAAGAACCAACAGAGGAGCAGAAAGTCCTCCTGTGCCCCCAACTTTTTAGTGATGGGTACTGGTGGTAACTGACTCTGACTAACCAGGACCAGAGTCAGTGGTATGCTAAAAGACACTTAGAATACAGTAAAAACACCTACATACACTACAGAAACTATGTGTTGGGGTAACCCTGTAATTAGCATAACCTCCTCTGTATTTGCCTTGTGTTAGTGCCTGGGTCATTGCATGAGTACATGGGTAGTGACTGGATGATTAGAGTGCTGCAAGGACTGTGCATGGTGATTTTATAACTGCTTGGGTTTTGGCGGAGTGATTGGATAAGTACATGATGCTGGATGGCTGATTTGAGGAGTGCATGGGTAGAGACAGAAGGGTTTCTGGAGTGCATGGGTACAACCTGGATAATTGGAGGAGTGAATCACTACTGTGTAGGGGGTTAGAGGTCTGCATGGGTAGTGCACAGGGGATTGTAGCAGTGCATGTGTTAGTGCCTGGGTCATTTCATGAGTACACGGGTACTGACTGGAAGATTAGAGTACTGCAAGGAGAGTGCATGGTGAATTTATAAGTGCTTGGGTTTTGGTGGAGTGATTGGATAAACACATGGTGCTGGCTGGGTGATTGAAAGAGTGCATGGCTACTGACAGGGCGATGGTTGGACTGCATGGGTAGTGCTCAGAGGATTGTAGCAGTGCATGTGTTAGTGCCTGGGTCATTGCATAAATACATGGGTACTGATTGGATGACTAGAGTACTGCAAGGACAGAGCATGGTGAATTTATAAGTGCCTGGGTTTTGGCGGAGTGATTGGATAAGTACATGGTGCTCGCTGGGTGATTGGAGGAGTGCATGGGTAGTGACAGGGCGATGGCTTGACTGCATGGGTACTGCTCAGGGTATTGTAGCAGTGCATAAGTCATTGCATGGGTAGTGACTGGATGATTAGAGTGCTGCAAGGAGAGTGCATGGTGAATTTATAAGTGTTTGGGTTTTGGCGGAGTGATTGCATAAGTACACACATGTCATATCAGGCCCCGCCCCCTCCCTTCCTCACTGTGCAAACGCTCCCCCTGACGGGTTTTAATTTGGGGGATTAATTGCCCTTGAATCCTGAGGGTCCGGGGGGCCAACTAGCCCACCAGGTACCTCCAGTAAACACCACAGAGCTGCGTTGCAGAGAGGTGGTCTGAGGCCATGCCCCTTTTTACACCTCTATGCAACGCAACTCTGTGGCGCTTACTGGACGTACCTGGTGGGCTAGTTGGCCCCCAGGGACCCTCAGGATTCAAGGGGACTTAATCCCCCAACTTAAAACACGCCACAGGGCGCATTTGCACACATGTCACATCAGGCCACGCCCCCTCCCTGCACCACTATGCAAACGTGTCCCCTGCAGTAAATTGGGGGATTAAATCCCCTTGAGTCCTGAGGGTCCCTGGGGGCCAACTAGCCCACCAGCTACCTCCAGTAAGCATCACAGAGCTGCATTGCAGAGAGGTGTAAAAAGGGGCATGGCCTCTCAACACCTCTCTGCAACGCAGCTCCCTAGCCCTGGGGGTTCTTATGGGACACCCTGAGCAGGCCTAGGGGGTCAGGGTGTTTCTACCCTGCCCCTTTCTCTTGTTTTATACCTTTGTTTCTCTGTTTTCTGGTGACTCGCTTCCACCGAGCCACAAGATGGCTGCCAACACTTCCGGGTTTGGAGTGTTGACAACCAATCACAGTGAAGCTTGTGCACGGGATTTAGGCTCCGCCCAGATATCATACGCGTTTTGGGACCCCCCTTTTTTCTCAGCCCCCGCTTGACGAATCACCCCCAAACTTTCACTTTCAAGATAGGAGCTGACCTGAAAAGTACAACTTTTTCAAAAATTTCATAAAGATTCGTTGAACAACGCCAAAGTTATAAGCAAATCAAAAAATGCTTTTCCTATGGATACTAGGTTGTAACTATAACTACCTACTGGCGACCACCAGTAGGTAAAATATACATATAGATAGATAGATAGATAGATAGATAGATAGATAGATAGATAGATAATCTTGATGAACTAGTTTAGACAGGCTTTAAGCTTCTTTGAGCAAGTTCAGCAACCCCACGTACTGTAGGTCGATTTCCCCCGACCGGGATGAGTTGATTTTAGCGCCGGGCCTAGCGTTGATGTGGGGGTCTCTGGTAATGGTGAAGTCTTCGGCAGAGACTATCTTTGAACTTAGTGGGCAGCCTGCCAATAATCTACTTTCAGCAGATACTGCCAGGTGGTGAAGGTAACCACCGGCGCGTGTATGATAACATTTTGCAGACAAAAATATTGGCCAAAAAATATTGAGGACACAAATATCGACTTTGCATACTTTGCATGTAAAGTCAAATATATTAATTGCAAAAGTATACAAAACCACTATATCATTATAAACTAGGTAAGCATATTGAAATTGAAATTGTATTCATTATATTAACTTTAAAAATGTATTTTAACCTAAAGAAATTACATATACTTTTTTTTATGCAAAAAAAGGAAGCCAGGAACTCTGGGTAGTTTCCAAGTGTAGTTGGAAAGCTGCTCCATTATATGGAGCACCCTACAACACTACTGACACTCTAAACCTCTAAACCTGCTCACCTTGAATGTCTGTTTCTCTAGCATAGTTTTTAAGCATAGGAATAACACAGTGCCATCAATGCCAAGCTAGAGAGTAACATATGTATACACACACACACACCTATACACACACACACATATATATATATATATATATGTCACGCTCCAGGTTCCACCCAACTGCTGAACTCAAAATGTAAAACTTAAGAACATTAACTAAAAAATATACACTATAAACTAATACAAAAATAATAAACATATTTAATATTAAAAACAATTACTTAACATGTTCTGTTATCTAATTAACCAATCAATAATTAACAATATAGATACCATGTTTACAAATGTATCAATTAAATAATATATCATTAATAATCAAAATAGATTATAAAAAAAATATAATCAATCGGAATAATAAATATTTTAAAAACACCCAACTAGGTGTAAACAACTTGAAAGAAGTTGAGGAACCAGCAAGAACCACACAGACCTTGCCACCTTTCAAAGCAGCCCTCAACGACTACCACCACCAACTCAAAGCAGCAAAAAAAGTGGCCTTGACACGCCGGATCGAAACCAGCCCCAACCAAAACAAGGAACTTTTCATCATCTTCAGAGAGTTCCCCTGCCTGTCAGCCATAGAAAACTTGATCCTTCCTTCACAAGAACTCTGTGACTCCCTTGACAACCACTTAGTGGCGGCTGGTGAGTTTTGAAAGTGGTGAGGTGCAAAAGTTGGGGAGTGTAATGTCACGAGTGAGCAAAGCAAGCAAGCTCAATTGAAAATGTTGGAGTTACCTCACCACCCAAGAAAAAAATAAGAATAAAGAGTGGTAATAGAGGGGAGGAGAGGAGAGCGTGTGAAGGGTACATTTTGCCAAGAGAACAGGGAGGAGGAGGTGTTAAAAGGAGGGGAATATAAAGGGAAGATGAAGAAGGGAGAAAACATGTGTAAAGAGAAGAGGGAGAAGTAGGAAGGAGGGAGAAGTGCAAGTGATAACTTTGCGAGCTTCATGGGCCTAACCTTCCATGGCAGCTGCTACTAATGGCCAGATACCCTTGTGCGGTTTCTCTCCTTTTACAAACTGCCACTAGCTGCACTCTCTAACCGCCTTCTGTCTAGACTACTCAGCCCTAAACCTATCCCTCCTGATGTCAATATGTACCCCCACGTCCATGCGGTTCTCTAGATTGACCCAGACTAAGACAGCCTTCAATCCTGAGAAAGGTATGGAGGAGAGAGCAGGATGTTGATAAGACACACAGGCACAAGCCACTTCTATTACTAGGTCAGGGTTGACAAGGTTTCCTTTACCGAAGGGAGATATCAAGCTAGGTATTAAATAGAACACCAAATCTGACTTCTATATCTGCTGCAGTGCCTCCTCATAGTGCTTACGTGTCTCCCTTCAGCACAGCACTACACAAGAAACCTTCTGCCAAGCCCCAATCTCAACATGCTCTCTTGGTTTTCTTACCTTCAGATGGCAGATTCCAGGACTCCTTTGTATGTGGCTGGACCTGCACACCTATATGTGATCAACCTGATTTTTAATATCGTGATGGAATATGTTTAGATCAATTTTGCTTGCTACTGCGTAACGGGGTATAGCCCTGACCCCTATCTGGGAAACTGCCTAAGTGAGGACCCAGAAAGATCTTGACCTGCGCAGAGCACAGCTGTTGTCCCTAAGGTTTCATTTCTTCAAACAAAGCTTCAAATAATAATCAAACGCTTAAACATGCTGCACAAGGGGTCCGTGTTGTGGAGATGATTATTTTTGGGCAGGAAGGGAAACCTTCCTGCACAAAAACAATCACGAGAGGCTTTTTCCTCGTTCTAAGTTTTCTGCATTATGCAGCACACAAAGAAAGGAAAAAACCAAGAGAAATAAACACATTTCTCCTCGTTCGTTGTGCCTCCCTTACAGCAAAAGCTTTTGCCGCTGCCTCAGGCTTAGGATTTCTCGTAAATCTAAGGCAGTGTCAAAAAGCCTTGGATGTTGCTGGGAACAGTTTTCAGCGTGAAAGGGGCACATATTTATAAGGATATGAAATGCCACGTAACGTCACTTTATGTGGCCTTATAAATATGCCATTGGCACATTATGCCATTGGAACGTAAAGCAAGTGACGTTTTGGTGGCGCAAAAGTGCCGGCAGGGCCACATAAATGAGGCCCCTTGTGTACACATAATGCGCTAACCGGTACACACTGTATACAATCCATCCACCCCATATGTTCACATCGTGCATACAAAGCATGTACCGTCCTGAGAGACCCCATGTACACCCCATGTACCCCCATGAAAGAGACTGAACACAGAACTGCAGCCCACGTCTAAACAGCACCCTGTCTCTTAACTCTGTATCTAACCAGCAGAAACAAAAAACGACTCCCCAAACTAACCCTAAACTTCAGCTCTTCAGTGAAACATTCATCTAAATATCCACATAGCTGGGTAACTTAGCTGGTACGTAGGATTCTGTGCAAAGAAATGTACATACAGATGCAGATGCCGTTCATTTAAAACACGGTTGTTCTGGTGAAGTTCCTCTATGAGGCACTAAATAACATTTATGATCTAAAGAGCAGTCCTCCCAACTTTTCTTCAGGTTACATTGTAAGTGTTCAGATTCACACACTGGTCTGGACCAGCATTACAGATCTCCTGCTCTTGCACTGGTGCTGAGAAGGTGCCTCCTGCAGGAGGGCCAACCCCACGCTATTTGAACTACATTTAAAACATTGCATGCTAAAAATTGCATCTACAGATTGTCACCTTCCCATGGAGGAATCAAAGTTGCCCAAGAGCACACTTTCCAGATTAGGCTCCAAAGCTTGGAAGCAGGCAGTGTGAGGGAGAGAAACGCAGAGGAAGTTTGAGAGCAGAAGGGGTAGGTGCCGTTAGGTTGTCCATAGTGTGCAGAGCTTGGCAGCAGGCACAGCCTGCAAGGGATGGCCAGTGGGGCAAGCATAAAGAGAGGAGGGAAATGGACCCAGCGTGGGCATAGCTTGGCATTAAGGCCCAGGTGGGCAGTGGTCAGCACTGGGTCTAGCTTGGCAGTTGATGAAGCATGGTTAGGTCTGGCCAGTGGGACTAGTATGTGAGAGCTGGGCACTAGTCCACTATGTGGGGAGCTGGGAAAGTGTACCAGCATAGGTAGATTATGTGACTTGAGTAGAGCTTGGCAGAAGGTAGATGGGCAGTGTGGTCAGCATGGAGAGTGAAGGACAATGGGACAGCCTGGACAGATGATCTAGCATTGGCTGAGTTGGGCACTGGGCCCCAGAGTGCCAGGAGTGTGTCTGCGCACGGGGTGCAACGTGGACCTGGTCCCCGCCCAGGGCAGTGCACCCTTGTGTGCATGTGTGTCGGGAGCGTCGATTCTGTCTCAAGACAGAGGGAACATGCCCTAGGTGGACATCAGATGGCTTCCGGACCCACCTGGCCTACAGCAGTCACCCTGGGGCACAGGGCAAAGGATGCTGATGGTCTCCCTCCCTCGCCGGAACCTGGAGCCTCACCTCTCCCCCTCACACACACACCATCTGCCCCAGAGGAACCTCCCCACAACAAGACAAAAATAGCTGAGAAAGTGGGCAATTGGCCCTGGGTGGCACTTACTTCTTGCGGGCCTGGCTGTTGAAGGGCATGCCAGAGTCCTTCCCCTTGCAGAGGGCACCGAAGGTGACCATGTGCGACAGTGTGCGTATTGTTGCCCATTATAAACAATTTGCACACTTTCTGCTATAGTTAAAAAGTGTGAGGACACTCACCCAGTCAGCCTAAGCCTGGAATTTGTCATCCCGGTTTCACACTGTCTCATCTTCGTCGATGCCTTCTTATTGCTCAGGCTGTCAGACTCACTGCTCACACCCCTGCAGTGCCTCATGACCAGCACGAGACTAGAGGCCTATGCATGGCCCCTGAGCCAATTAAGACACTGCTCCCTTATGTTTAAAACAGCATGAGAGCAGCACCAAGATTAGCTAGGGCAGGAATACACAGTGCTCCTTTGATCTGTATGAGCCTACAAAGCCCCATCCTAATTCAGACATCTACTTGAGAATGTAATAAAGCACCACAGCTGCACTACGTTCAACGTTCCCTCTTTCTGTCACTTCAAATCAGTCTCTGAGGAACAAGTCTCTCGTCTAATCTCCAACACCAAATCAGGATCACCCATAGACCCATGTCCACCTTCCATCCTCAACCTCATCACTGATGCCATCTCCCCCGCCTTGACCAACATTTGTAATACTATGTTCACTACTGGCTCATATCCCACAGTTTGGAAAATAGCCATCATCAAGCCTCTCTTGAAAAAACCCACCCTTGATCCTGCTTCCCCATCCAGCTACAGACCCATTGCATGTCTTCCTTTCCCTGCAAAAATATTTGAAAAAGTAATGAATATACAGCTTTCCAAATTCATTGATGAAAATAACTTACTGGACGACACTCAATTTGGATTTAGGCAGGGACACGGAACCGAGACAGCCTTAATAAAAGCAGCTGACGAAATAAGAATGACATTAGACAAAGGCGGCGCGGCAGTATTAATACTGCTTGATCTATCTGCGGCTTTCGACACGGTCGATCATGCCACTCTGATCGACCGTGTCTCAACAATCGGCATCCAGAACAATGCCAAAGAACTTCTCGTCTCCTTTCTGGCCAATCGTTCACAGGCTGTAAAACTGGGCCCTTTCTTCTCCCACACGTTCTCCCTTCCATGCGGAGTACCACAGGGCTCCTCGCTAAGTCCGACCCTGTTTAATATCTATGTTTCGGACTTAGCGAGGGTGATTAAGTCCTACGGCATTAGTCTCACAACCTATGCCGATGACACCCAGCTGGTTCTATCTGTACATAATGATGGACTTACAGTTGCAGCAAACTTTCAAGAGGGAATGCTCGCCATCAGCTCCTGGATGTCTTCAAACTGTCTAAAATTGAACTCTGAAAAGACAGAGGTTATGACATCCGGGAAATTGGAACCTGCCTGGTCCCCCTTATGGTGGTCCAACGAGATGGGAACTCCACCAGAACCTGTCACTAAGGTCCACAACCTCGGAGTCATATTCGATGACAGACTGCTCTTCCACCACCACGTCAACTCGGTAGTCTCCACCTCCTTCTTCACTCTGAAGAAAATCAAGAAGCTTCTTCCCTACCTCCCCACTTCAGCTGGTAAAACTCTGATCAGCACCCTCGTTTTTGCCAGAACGGACTATTGTAATGCCCTCCTTCTCAATGCACAGGAAAAAGTTCTTAATAGGCTTCAGTTGGTGCAGAATGCCACAGCCAGAATCTTATTGGGCATTCCCAAGTTCACCTCCATCACTCCTCACATCCGACAGCTTCATTGGCTTCCTGTCAGGAGCCGTACACAATTTAAGGCACTGTGTATTGCCTACAAAGCCATCAACAACTCAGGCCCGCAGTTTCTTAAAGATGCCCTTCGTCCTCTCGAAAACCCCAGAACTCTTCGCTCATCCTCAGCTCATCTGCTCAATGTCCAACGCACAAGGAAAGCCTACTGGGGTGACAGATGCTTTGTGATTTCCACAGCTAGATTATAGAATTCACTCCCTTTTACCATCAAAACTGCCCCCACTCTCCTTAGTTTTGGGAAGAAATTAAAAACCTGGCTTTTCCCACATTAAGATCTGCTATAGCCATCATCTGATCAGTTAAGCGCCGGGACACCCCTGGGTATTTGCGCGCTATAAAAATTGCTAAAACATAAACATAAACATAAACACTACCAATATAAAAGCAGGGTTTAAAAAAAAAAGAAAAATGCGGGGGTTGGGGGCCAATGCCCTCAATGCTCCCATAGAGGAACCGCCCCTGTGGCCACTTCCACCACAAGATAGCAGCCATCTACAGAAACTTCGATCCCTAACCCTCTGACCTCTTCTGCAACCCTACAACCACCAGCCAACCGCTCACCGCATGGGAACAACTTAGCACACCGAAAACTACCCCTGATGAACTCCATCCACTCAGGAGCACCCACCGACCCCTGCCTCATTGACTCTTCAACCTCGGAAGCAACAAGATCAGCCACCAGCTCACCACCATCCTCAATGCCTCCATAACTAGAGACACCTTTTCTGATGCATATAAACACTCAGAGGTCAGACCTTTTCTCAAGAAACCTTCAGCAGACCCCAGGGAGCTCCAGAAGTACCATCCCATATCCCTCCTCTCGTTCCCCACCAAAGTCTTGGAGAAGGCCATCAACATCCAACTCACAGGTCACCTGAAAAGAAACAAACTGCTGGACTCATCCCAATTGGGTTTGAGAGCCAACCATAGCACCGAGACAGCCCCTGACCGCAGCAACAGAGACATCGAGCCCTATTTGTCAGAGGACAATCTGCCGTTCTGATCCTCTCTGATCCCTCTACAGCTTTCCACACTGTCTCCTACCACACTCTCATCGATTGACTACGCCAGATTGGACTCACAAACAACGTGCACAGATGGATGACATCCTTCCTCACAGGATGCACCCAGAGAGACCGCCTCCCCCTTCACCTCACAACCCAAGCACACCATCTGTGGAGTACCCCAAGGAACCCTCTTAAACATCTACATGACACGACTCGCAGACATCAACAGATCTCAAGACATCAACACGATCACCTATGCTGATGACACTCAGCTCATCCTGTCACTCTCAGCAAACTCCACCTTGATAAAGTCCATCTTCCACATCTGCATGAAGAACGTCACAACATGGATGAAAGATAACTGCCTTAAACTCAATACGGACCAAAGAGAAGTTCAGAACTTTGGCAGACACATTGCCCTGGGGAACGACTCCTGGTGGCCAGAGGAGCGTGGACCTACCCTCATGCCGTAAGACCATGCCTGTAACCTCGCATTTAACTCTTCATGAAACGTCAGGCCAATGCTGTCGCCTCAACTTGATTACATACGAGCCGCATGCTTTGCAAAATCTTCAGATGGCTCCCCATCAGCACAAGGAAAATCTTCAGATGGCTCCCCATCAGCACATGGAAAACTGTGATGCATGTCATCAGCACCAGCTGGCTCGACTACGCCAATGCACTCTATGCCAGCACCACCACCGTACTTATGCAAAGACTCCAGTCAATCCATAACACAGCAGCCAGACTGATCCTCATCCTGCCCAAGAGGACATACATCACCCAGCACCTGAAAGACCTCCACTAGCTCCTCGTCAAGTAGAGATGCCAGATCAAGCTCCTGACCCATGCCTCCAAAGTCCTCCACAACCAAGGAGCAGACTACATGAACCACTGCCTGATCTTCCAACAGCCGACCACAAATTTCTGCTCTGTACATTTGCTCTGGAAGACGCTCCTTCTCCCACCTTGGCGCCAAAGCCTGGAACCCCATTCCCCTCCACCTCCTCACTTCACCCTTGCTGAACCACTTCAGAAAGGGACACAAGAACTGCCTCTTCAATCAATACCTGCAACTCAGTGACTGGAGACTCCCCGGTGATTAGCCACGCTATACAAATACCACTTGATTGATTTATACATCCCTATTCCCCTACAAGTTCAACAATCATCCACAAATAATTAAATACATTTTTTTTTAAAACAGTACATTTATTACCAAATCATAAACAAGAATATTACTCTAAAAATAATTAAATACACTTAATATTAAAATAATAACAACTTATAACTCACAAACTTAAAAAAATAAGCAACATTTTTAAATAATGACATCAAGTACAACTATATCCAAAGAAGCAATATAAAACACGTAATTCTTACCTTCAGTAGTCTGTTCCACAATAGTTTTGACTTCACAATATGTTTGACTTCACAATATTTGTGGCAATCAATATTGTTCAAAAAATATTTTGGTGGAATACCCAGGCAGTAAGTGTGACCCAACCACCTTTATAAGGTGATGGTCAAGGGTCTCATGGCCTCTTTTGCCTCTGCACCACAGTTGTCCCCCACACCGATTGACAGCATCTTTTGCTCTCTGCAGATCATGGGGGTTTTGGATAGCATGGTGCTGTGAGCTTCAGTTTTGGAGACTGTCTGTGTCTTTATTGCTGATGGATGCAATCCTGTATGTGAATGTGGCTTGCGGTGGAGCATTTTGGGCCCGGTCTGTGGTCTGAATTTTTTGCCAGCCCCCCTGCCTCAGAAAAAGGAGTGCTGAACTGGAGAGAGGTGCAGCCATACTTTAGGCAGGGTTTGAGGAGCTTCTTTGAGCAAGTTCTGCATCCCCGAAGATTTGAAGCTTGGGACAGTCACTTGTCCATCCCCTGTTATAGAACACTTTATTGGCATTAAGTGTCCCAATACTTCATCATGGTCCTTACGAAGTGATGTTTAGCCTCACTCCAATTTAAATATAAACACATTTTCTCCCCCATGTACCAGCCTCTGTGTTTGACTACCCCATTGCCTGCTCCCACAGTGGGAGTCAGCATCCTGCCCATGACTTGAATAATATCAAACCGACCTGTGGTCAGGACATGCCGGGTACAGGAGAGAGGGAATGTTAGGTCTGTGATGAGGAAGACCTGTCCTGAGAGCAATGTAGGTGACCAATAAGCAATCTGGATGTTTTCTCTTTGCCCATCTTCCTCATAATAATTATTTCTAAGTGATGGTTTACCCAAGCAAACATCATACCTGACCACAATGAAATGGAAAGAACAGATACTAAAACAAGCCTTTGGCCACACCAAAATGTCTCATAGTGCATTTATATTTACAAAAAGGAGCAGAGTGGCACCAAATTGCAGCTGCAGGGACCTCTAAAACTTTAAGAAAAAACAATGAGGTATAAGACATGGAAGGTGGAGTAATGCTCGACTGGGTGTGGTGGAGAGGTTAAATAAGCTGACTAGGTGGAGGAGCAGCTGAGGGAGCAATGGGGGAGCTGGTTAAGTGGTGTAAAAATAAAAAATACAAAAGTGAGACAAAAAAAAAGAACACCCAGTGGGACAGGGAGGGGCAGTGAAAGTAACGCATGAGCTCGGGGGCAGGGTTTTAAGTTGGGGAGCAACACACAAAGGAGAGAGCAAAAACACATGTAGTGGCAAAAGAACAAGGTATGTAAGCAGAGAAGGGATACAAGTTATCCAATCGAAAGCATGGTTAAGGATCTGTGTCGCTGGGAAAGGACAACAAAGAAGATATAGGAAAGCCATCAAATAAGAAGCAAGCAAATGAGATTGATAAGAAAAGCAACCAGTAATTATTAATATTGTCATCAATAAGCCGTCCACAACAGAAAGCTAAAAGGTGCCTGTAGGTGAGACCTAAAAATGACAATTCAATGCTTCTTTAGAAATACTTCCATCAAAGCTGCAGCACCACAACCACTGAAGATAAACCCCTACAATTATCTAGGGATTATCCAAGTACATTTGATACCCTCTGCCTTCCTCACAAATGCACCCAAGCTCACAAATACCTAAGCAATAAACTTGTGAGCATTGTTGGGTGTGATTTAACTGGTCGACTAATAAGTTATTTTGCTTTAGCATAGGTGGAGTGGCAGGTGTCAGTGGTAAATTGGTACATCTAATATTGTGAGGAGTTAATTTAGAAGTTTGTGCCTCTTAGATTTAGGCATGATCGGACAAATCTTCTACTAGAGTATTTGACTTCATTGTAGTTAGAGTAACTACATATGATAGTAAGTATTCTGCTTCTTGCACTGCAATACTAAGGGGCCGATTACGATGTCGTTAGGAAAGGCTCCGGATGGCATTCGGTATTGCAGACTCCGATTCGGAACCCTTGTTTCCTACTGAATCGTACAGATTTCCTAACGACTGATGCCCGGAAGCTGTTCAAACACACCGAATCGGTTCTGGAAGGCATCTGACAGCCCCAGTCTTTCAGAGCTGATTCGCACAGCTCTATGGACAAGGGTTCTGGATGAGCGATTACGATGACCGATTCGGACAGCCCTTCTGATTTGGTTTGCCCGAGACAAAACGGCTGCTAGAATCTTTGTTTGGGGGCCCCTTGAGGCCCCCCTTCATACTTAGACTTTCAAATGTAGCCCGTGGGGGTACCCAAAGGACCCTTCTTCCCAACCAAACCCAATGTGGCATGCACCATGGGGTGCCCGCCACAGGGTAAAAGGCTTTCCCCAACAACCCCTTTTTTCAAAGAGAGCCTGTGTTCTCGTTCGGAACACAGGCTCCCATTGAAGTCAATGTGAGGCTGTCTGAGCGATGTTGGGAAGCATCGTAATTGGTTGTCCGGACTCCCAGGACCCGATTCGTTTGGAAACTATTCCGGAACCAATTAGTTTGGGACAGTTTCCTAACAACATCGTAATCGGGCCCTAAGTAGAGTGACTAGGGCTGCTTTGGCTCTTAAAGGCAAACCTGACTACAAAAATCATTTATTTTTATGTTGCATCAATGACAGTCGTTAAACTCTGGTGCATGTTTGTTGGTTTAACACACTGTAAAATGTATGTAAGGATTAGGTTTTTGATATATGCCATGTGGCAAATGTAGCTGGTGAATATGTGAGACTGGTAAACTCTTCACTGTTGGCTTAAGATGGAACCTGCAGCGATCGTAGAACAACCAGGCAAGACATCTCTCATAACCATTGGACTACTACCCTGTGGTATCATGAACCCCCCGCTTTTGCAGCTTAAGCGGGGGTGGTGATGAAACTCACAGATATTTATGAACCTTTTTTGAGTGCAGCTATCCAGACAAAGGCTCTAAAAAATACATAAATATGGGACACTGATAACCGAGGTCAAGCAAGGAAAGTAAATATAAACAAAGAAATGAAGAGGAAAAGAGAGGGGAAAATGAGAGAGAGGAAGAGAGAGGGCTGGAAAAAAGGGTGAAATAAAGGGTGAAAAGATGGGCATATGAAAATAAGGAAAAAAAACTGTGACGCGAAAGCAGGGTAAAAATTATCAAAGGATGGATGCAAGAACGAATCAACTGATTCATAAGGATAAAACAATATTTACATTAGTAAGAGAAAGAAATTGGCTGGAATGATAAAAGTCTGGATGAATGGGTAGATGGATGAATCATCACTTGGATCGAGGTGTGGAAGGATGGATTGCTGAATTGATAAAAGTAGGGTGAATTGGTGGATGGATGAAGAAGAATGGATGGCTAAATGGATGGATAAAAAGGTTGAATGAATGTTTTGAAGTGTGAGTGGAAGTATGGATTGATGGAAAACTAATAATGAAAGGGTGGATGGATGGAATGGTGAAAGGATGAATGAAAGTATGAAAAGATGGAGAGATCAATGTATATATGAAAGGCTTAAAGATGAACAGAAGGTGTTAATAAGGGACCTTATCTAGAGTGGGCAGGGCTTACTAACTTCGCTCATCCAATGGCATTCGAGGTATGGATCAAAGTGGAGGGTTATTTTAAATTGCTGGCTTCTCCCTTGCTAATACTTGTGAGAATAGTTTCAAAATGGGGGATGGAAAACATTCCCCTATTGGAACGCATTTTTCATTACCGTCAAGTATTCGTCGCTTTAGTTGGTGGCAATGGCATACGTTTTATATACAGAAGTGTTGAGGTCAGAAGAAATGTGCTGGAGATAAGCTGCTGGTGCATGATAAGAAATGCCAATGGGCTCTACCTGCAACCACCAACTCAAATTAGGCACTATCACTATCGCCATCTACGAATCTACAAACAACATCGATACCTGACAGACTTGGAAACGCAGTCCCTGTTATTATCTTACGAACCACCCCCCAATCCCCCACAAGATGGTTGAACATACAATTTGCTCACTCCCAATCAATGCACACAGAACAACTCACCCAAACAACAGAAAGGTTAATCCTAATAACCTAAAAAAAAGTAACATTTACCCCCAAAATACATGAAACTAACAGGGCTAACTTATCGAAACCAATCTCCTGCCTTGTACTCAATGAAACACGCTGCTGACATCGCTGACCTCATTTTGAGCCAAGAAGTTGATCTAACCATCCTGATGGAATCGTGGCTTATGGAATTTTCTTCCCCTTGCGTAGACCTTCTGGGGCCTCCTGACTACAACATTGTTAGGCAAGACAGACCACACAAATTGGGCGGAGGCGTTGCCTGTATCCATCGAGCTGACATCTCTATTACTACAATTCACTCCGACCCCCTTGAATCTTGTGAATACCTTGGGATCTCCTTAAAATTCACAGATAACCAGATCTGCAAACTACACATATTTTACCACCCCCCAGGCAAAAACTCCCTATTCATTGACCAACTAATAGAAATCATTACAACAAATTCTACCCCAAATTCTAATTACATTTTCCTAGGGGATTTCAATCTTCACTGGGAAGACCCTCACGATCCTCAAGTCAATGCTGTCAAAGATTTCCTTACAGATCAATTCCTAGTCCAAGCCTGCAACCTTCCTACCCACAATAAAGGTGCAACACTAGACTGGATCATCTCCAAAGAAAAAATTATTAATACAATCCAAATCGACCCCTGTGATTGGTCAGACCATCATATTATCACCTTCCAAATACCCCCTACAAGAAAGAAACCGACCTCACAATCTACCAAACCTAAACAATGGGTTTGTGACACAAAAAACCTAAAGTTGGAATTACTAACACCACAATACAAGAAAGACCTTCTCCCTCCCACCAATATGGAGAACGTCAACGAGTTCATGGAACACTACAATTCCACAATGACAAAAATTATCGACGATCTAGCCCCGCCAAAACTCAAAAGAATACTGAACAAAGATAAAAAACCTTGGTTCAATGTTTCTCTCAATGAAGAAAGATGCAAACTGAGACTAACTGAACGGCAATGGAGATAACACCCTTCATCCCGTCACTTAAGACTGCTAAGAAAGTCCAGAAACTCCTAAAATCTAAATAAGACTTCTTCAGATCAGAACTTGACAACACCAAAAACAGACCGAAGAAACTATTCGAAATACTAAAACAGCAATCAAACAAACTGGTCAAATCCACACCCTTGACATCGAAATTTCATTTAAGCAGGGAATAATTCTCCTCCTTCTTTACTGCTAAAGTCACCTCCCTGGAGAAGGAACCCAAGACTGCCGCTGATAACCCTGCTTCCCCTAAAAAGTTTCCAATTATTCATCCAACTCAACCTACTCTGTCAGGATCCAAAAATAAAGTCAGCTGGTCCTCCTTCAAACTTTATGACCATAGAGACATCACCAAAATCAATGCATCGCTCTATCAAGGATTCATCCAGGATTGCCTACAAACCAGCCAAGTCATCCCCATCCTAAAAAAAACTACAGAGAACCCTTTGGACCCAAACAATTTCCAACTGATAACTAACATTCCCATGTTAGCCAAAGTAATAGAAAGATGTGTTCAACAACAGCTTAGCCAACACATTATGGAATTCAAGCTATTTGACACCTGCCAATCAGGCTTCAGACCCGGGCATAGCACTGAAACAGCAATCCTGCATATTGTGGATGACGCAATACTAGCATTAGACTGTAATGAATTATGTCTGCTTATACTACTTGACCTCTCATCTGCTTTCGATACTGTTAAAAATTGCAACATTTTCGAGAGACTTGAGAACAGGATGAGTTTATCGGGAACAGTTCTAAAATGGTTCAAATCCTTCTTAGATAAAAGAACACAGATTCCTGGTGAATCGAAATCTATCTACGCCATCCCCTAACCTACTAGGAGTACCACAAGGCTTAACACTATCCCCATCATTATTTAATCCCTATATTGAACCCTTAACCGTAATACTACAGCAGGCTAACATCTCCTTCCACAAGTATGCGGACAACACTCAGCTATATATCAAGATCACTTCCCTGGAAGAAATTAAGACTATGAACCAAGCATTAAAAAAGACAGTCCACTGGCTAACAAACAATCCCCTTAAGCTAAACTCTCAAAAAACTGAATTCCTTCTAATCTCCCCACTAAAATATTTCACAGTTAGGAAGGATTGGACTAAGCTAATCACTGCACTAAACTGTACTCCGACCCTGGTGGACTCCACCAAATCGCTAGGAATCACTCTAGACAAGAACCTTAAAATGCAAACACACATCAACCTGATAGCTAAAAATGCCCGTTTTCACCTCAGCTGCCTTAGAAAATTCAAACCGTACATCGAACCACTAGACCTCAAAACTGCTGTTCAGTCGTTAGTCACCTCCAGATTTGAATATGGATCTACCTCTCTATCAGGACTACCCAAAGTCTCAACAGCCCCGCTTAAAGTCTGTCTTAATGCAGCCGTGAGAGACTTAACTGGGTCTAAAACATTTGACCACATTACCCCTCATCTGAAAGCTCTCAACTGTATGCCTCATGAAAAAAGAATCCAACTAAAGATGGCCTGCATAACTCATAAGGCAATCTATCACAAAACCCCACTGTACCCAGCACAGAAAATCTCGATTTCTGGAGGAAGCAGACTCTCATGGAGCACTGGCGCTCTTCTTCTAAAACCTCCACTCTTCCGTAAGAAAAAAACATACAACAGAGTCTTCTCCGGAGCTGCACCAAGAATATGGAACTCGCTCCCACCAGGCATCAGGAAGATCTCTTCTACTTCTACATTCAAAAAAGAAGCTAAGTCCTTCCTAATGAGCAAATTCCTCCCTTAATCCACAGGAACCCGTCTCATTACATGTCCTAGAAGCCTCATTCAGACACTCACTCTACTCAACCAAGCCTGCGGAGTATCTCTCTCTGTAAGCTCATCCATTACCAGACTCTAGTTAAAGCTCCTCACTCTCTCACTAGGCGCATCACGATGGTCTGTACTCGCACGAAAACTTCTGCTTGAAGACTGCTTCCTCTACTGTCACACTGAGCCCAGAACAAGCCCAAATGTATGATAAGCTATAAGCTAGGCTACTTCTAATTGTATTAATGATTGTACAAATGTATTTTTCAAATTTTTTTACTCCTTGCCTCACATGTCCTTCGAGGCAACTACATTTATAGGTTTCTATTGCACTGTTTAAAACTTCAATGCTATATATATATATATATATTTGATCCGCTCTGGTACTGTTTAATGCGACAATTCTACGCATATGTGAAGCGCTCTGATACCCATTTCTGGGTCTTGTTTGCGCTATATAAAACACTAAATAAATAAATAAACACTGCCTCCTACCTCAACTGACAACACAATCAGTGTGTGCCTAGTTAATCTCGCTGCCTGGGTTCGACTACCCTGGAGTTAATTTCCGAATTCATAAAGAACACTTGCAAGTAGCATTGGAGAAGCAATCTGAAATTCAGAGCACGATGTGAGCAAAAACAAAACCCACTACAGCACAGCAAATGAACATTTATACGTCAGGGACAATCTATTGAGTGAGACAGAGGTCAGGAATGTCACTTCTTTGCCATCCTAGCTCTTAATATTTCCAGTCTCTTGTTTTGTATTTCAGTAGTTTGTCAGTACTGGTATTCCCGTATACAGCTGACAAGGTCGTTTTTTTGTTGTTGCATGTTAATAAAAGTGTATGTGGCCAATGCATCCTATGACAAATGTCTGACATGTCTCATATGGAATCTAGTGATGAAAAAGTGCATACATCTGCAGATGAGTTGCCTATTTACTCAAATCATTTCCCCATTCTTATAGCTTTGTAAATCCAAAGCTTTTCACACTCATACATTAGGCATGTTGGAATTTTTGTAATTCCCATTAACTTGTATTGTCTGGTCATTGCAATGCTAGACAGGTGTGCTATGACCACTGGGCTTAAAAGGTTCTAGTGCTAGTACAATGAGAACAGGGCCAGAGGCGTGGCTAAAAATTAACAACATACTGTACAACTATTTTGTAGGGCTTTCACCTTCAGGTAGACACATACAAACTACAACTTACACACCAGTTGGTTCTGGCCCTCTCTGCAGGGTCACCCCCAAAAATGTTTCTTTTTTCCCTCTATTGTTTTTCTGAATTTGTTTTTGTTGGCATTAAAACTCTGCACACTTTACCACTGCTCGCCAGTGCTAAACTGCTTGTGCTCACTCCTATAAACATGGTAAAATTGGCTTATATCTAATTGGCATATTTAATTTACCTATAAGAACCTTATAGAGTGGTATATCAAATAAAGTTCAAGTTCAAATCAACTTTATTCTGTCATATTAGATAGACCATAAAAGTGTATAAAAAACAGTACATTGTTAGATAGAACAGCAATTTGAAGCAGCACCCCACCCCCCCAAGATAAAATCATAGTGCACACAGAATACAGTCCCAAAAAATATTAGAGAGGGCAAACAATGTCCTCTGAGCTCAAAGATGGTAAAACGTGCAAAGCTTCTGTGCAACGTCGCAAACAGTGCTTGATTAGAAAAGGTTTAAGAATCATGAACCTGTGAGCACACTAAAAGGTGCAAAAGAACATTACATGTAAAGTGCTTTGAATTGACACCTGATCGTATGGGCGGGGCAAAAGGTTATGCGACCAGTCATTGCACTGGGGGAAGATGACAAGTCTGTGAAATATATTGAGGCGAAACCTGAGCAGAATGAAGTGCGTATAGTGCTGTGTGTCATGTGATAAAAATGTTTGCATGCACCTAGAGGGATCAAGATGTGAATAACAAATGAGAGAGGGGAGTGCAGACACTCTGGCTCATCTTTCTTCCTCCCAGAACATATAGCATGTATCCCTCAGTGTCTTTTGGGGTATTGTGGGAAAGGATTGCAAAGGCTCTTCAAATAAGTCCTTCCTACCCAGGGCAACTGTTAGGTCCCTAACGCCCTCAGCCAGGGAATATCCAGGGACTGTGAAAGGGAAAGGAAGTCCCTTAATTAGCAGTCTATTTAGGAAGAGGGCATCATTAACCCAAATCCTGCGCCACAGTAACAATGCACAAATCTCTAAAACATCCTCAAGGTGCTTGAGCCCTAACTCTCTGACTGTGATAAAAGAGGTAATAGACTGTGTTAAACCCAATAGGCGGTGTGTACATTTATTTTCAGTGGTTTGTAGTGGTGATAACGCCTGAGAGCCCCACACTTCTGCCTCCTAGGTCACCAGCCTAAGGACGATAGATGGGCAACATATCAGTGAGCGATCTTTTGCCCAGTTTGGCAGCGAATGAAAAAAACGCATTAGTACTCCTTGCAAGCTGATTATTTCTAGTATCTATCTGCCCGGACCAAGTTCCCTATACATGAAGGTTACCCCCAGAAAGTTGAAGTTAATCACAATTTTTAATGGGGATTGCCTGAAGCTTGAAGACAGGCCACAGGTCCAGCCTATAACTGCAAGACATTATGACAGATTTGGTAGAATTCATTTTTATATCTATCTCTTCAATAAAGGATGCAAAAATGGTATACCATATACCCAAGGCCTGTCAATTAAATGCTATTAGTGGGCCTGCAGCATTTACTATGCCACTCACTTAAGTAATCTTAAAACATTTCCCATGCCTGCAATTGCAGCCTGAATGCAAATTTAAACGTTCAAGCCTAAAACTCCAAATTTATTACATATAGGTCACCCCTAAGGTATGCCCTAGGTCGACCATAAGGCAGGGTGCATTGTAATTACAAAGGTTGGACTTACCCTTTTAAGTTTTACATGATCTGGTAGTGAAACACTCCCAAATTAGATTTGTACTCCTGTGAGGTATAGCTGTCCCATAGGATAACATTGAGTTGCCTTATTACATTTGATAAGTGCTGACTTATGATTGAGAACAGGTAGCATTTCATGTTTGGTATCTATGGACTTGTAATAAAAAATTCTCTTTAATGGTAAAGTTGGATTGTAAATCACAATTTTGAAAATGCTTCCTATGGAATGTTAAAGACACACAATTGATGGACGGAATGCAGAACAAATCAAAACATTCACCCCCAGTCAAGAGATCTGGGTTAAATCCATCATTATTTTCCTCACCATGCCACCCCAGTTTAGACCTGGCCATATGCAAATCAGTCTTGACCCTGTGCCTCATGGGAACAGTCCAGCCCGAACTGCCAAGACAGGTCCTCCCTGGACCGGAAACAAGCATCCTAGGACCGGTTTCGGGGTTTCAGCCCTCTTCAGCCAGGATAGCTTCATTCCAGTGGCACAGTGAGCCCAGGACCCACGTCTGGGTATACCTGGCTCACTTAGGGTGTGAAAGCAAAAGACACACAATTGATGGACGGAATGCAGAACAAATCAAAACATTCACCCCCAGTCAAGAGATCTGGGTTAAATCCATCATTATTTTCCTCACCATGCCACCCCAGTTTAGACCTGGCCATATGCAAATCAGTCTTGACCCTGTGCCTCATGGGAACAGTCCAGCCCGAACTGTCAAGCCTGGTCCTCCCTGGACCGGAAACAAGCATCCTAGGACTGGTATCGGGGTTTCACACCTCTTCAGCCAGGATAGCTTGATTCCAGTGGCACAGTGAGCCCAGGACCCACGTCTGGGCATACCTGGCGCAATTGGGGCGAGAAAGCAAAAGACACACAATTGATGGACGGAATGCAGAACAAATCTAAACATTCACCCCCAGTCAAGAGATCTGAGTTAAATCCATCATTCTTTTGCTCACCATGCCACCCCAGTTTAGATCTGGCCATATGCAAATCAATCTTGACCCTGTGCCTCATGGGAACAGTCCAGCCCGAACTGCCAAGCCAGGTATTCCCTGGACCGGAAACAAGCATCCTAGGACCGGTTTTGGGGTTTCACCCCTCTTCAGCCAGGATAGCTTGATTCCAGTGGCACAGTGAGCCCCGGACCCACGTCTGAGCATACCTGGCGCACTTAGGATGAGAAAACAAAAGACACACAATTGATGGATGGAATGCAGAAGAAATCAAAACATTCACCCAGTCAAGAGATCTGGGTTAAATCCATCATTCTTTTGCTCAACATGCCACCCCAGTTTAGACCTGGCCATGTGCAAATCAGTCTTGACCCTGTGCCTCAAGGGAACAGCCCAGCCCGAACTACCAAGCCAGGTCCTCCATGGACCGGAAACAAGTATCCTAGGACCGGTTTCGGGGTTTCACCCCTCTTCAGCCAGGATAGCTTGATTTTAGTGGCACAGTTATCCCAGGACCCACGTCTGGGCATACCTGACGCACTTAGGGCGAGAAAGCAACAGACACACAGTTGATGGACGGAATGCAGAACAAATCAAAACATTCACCCCCAGTCAAGAGATCTGGGATAATCCATCATTATGTTGCTCACCATGCCACCCCAGTTTAGACCTGGCCATATGCAAATCAGTCTTGATCCTGTGCCTCATGGGAATGGTCCAGCCCGAACTGCCAAGCCAGGTCCTCCCTGGACCGGAAACAAGCATCCTAGGACCGGTTTCGTGGTTTCTCCGCTCTTCAGCCAGGATAGCTTGATTCCAGTGGCACAGTGAGCCAAGGACCCACGTCTGGGCATACCTGGCACACTTTGGGCAAGAAAGCAAAAGACACACAATTGAAGGACGGAATGCAGAACAAATCAAAACATTCACCCCCAGTCAAGAGATCTGGGAGGATCCATCATTATTTTGCTCACCATGCCACCCCAGTTTAGACCTGGCCATATGCAAATCAGTCTTGACCCTGTGGCTTATGGGGACAGTCCAGCCCGAACTGCCAAGACAGGTCCTCACCTGGGCGCTGTTGGTCTTTTGCCTCCAAATCATCGAAGGGTCGTGACGATTGAATAGATTGGAGTGGAGCAAGAAAACAGTTGCTACTAGAGGGTTTGCTTTCCCTTCCCATCTCTCCTCGGGCCATAAACAACAGAGCCGGAACATCATGGGTAGAGGAGAGAGGGCAGGATTCTCCATCTAGAATGCTCACATTGGTATATGAGGAATACAAAAAAAAAAAAAAAGAGATCTGGGTTAAATCCATCATTCTTTTGCTCACCATGTCTGCCCAGTTTAGATCTGGCCATATGCAAATAAATCTTGACCCTGTGCCTCATGGGAACAGTCCAGCCCGAACTGCAAAGCCAGGTCTTCCCTGGACCGGAAACAAGTATCCTAGGACCGGTTTCGGGGTGTCATCCCTCTTCAGCCAGGATAGCTTGATTCCAGTGGCACAGTGAACCCCGGACCCACGTCTGGGCATACCTGGCGCACTTAGGGCGAGAAAGCAAAAGACACACAATTGATGGATGGAATGCAGAAGAAATCAAAACATTCACCCCCAGTCAAGAGATCTGGGTTAAATCCATCATTATTTTGCTCAAAATGCCACCCCAGTTTAGACCTGGCCATATGCAAATTCATCTTGACCCTGTGCCTCAAGGGAACAGTCCAGCCCGAACTGCCAAGCCAGGTCCTCCCTGGACCGGAAACAAGCATCCTAGGACCGGTTTCGGGGTTTCAGCCCTCTTCAGCCAGGATAGCTTGATTCCAGTGACACAGTGAGCCCAGGACGCTCGTCTGGGCATACATGGCACACTTAGGGCGAGAAAGCAAATGACACACAATTAATGGACGAATGCAGAACAAATCAAAACATTCACCCCCAGTCAAGAGATCTGGGTTAAATCCATCATTCTTTTGCTCACCATGCCACCCCAGTTTAGACCTGGCCATATACAAATCAGTCTTGACCCTGTGCCTCATGGGAACAGTCCAGCCCGAACTGTCAAGCCTGGTCCTCCCTGGACCGGAAACAAGCATCCTAGGACTGGTATCGGGGTTTCACCCATCTTCAGCCAGGATAGCTTGATTCCAGTGGCACAGTGAGCCCAGGACCCACGTCTGGGCATACCTGGCGCACTTACGGCGAGAAAGCAAAAGACACACAATTGATGGACGGAATGCAGAACAAATCAATATATTCACCCCCAGTCAAGAATTCTGGGATAATCCATCATTATGTTGCTCACCATGCCACCCCAGTTTAGACCTGGCCATATGCAAATCAGTCTTGATCCTGTGCCTCATGGGAATGGTCCAGCCCGAACTGCCAAGCCAGGTCCTCCCTGGACCGGAAACAAGCATACTAGGACCGGTTTCGTGATTTCTCCGCTCTTCAGCCAGGATAGCTTGATTCCAGTGGCACAGTGAGCCCAGGACCCACGTCTGGGCATACCTGGCGCACTTAGGGCGACAAAGCAAAAGACTCACAATTGATGGACGAATGCAGAACAAATCAAAACATTCACCCCAGTCAAGAGATCTGGGTTAAATCCATCATTCTTTTGCTCACCATCCCACCCCAGTTTAGACCTGGCCATATACAAGTCAGTCTTGACCCTGTGCCTAATGGGAACAGTCCAGCCCGAATTGTCAAGCCTGGTCCTTCCTGGACCGGAAACAAGCATCCTAGGACTGGTATCGGGGTTTCACCCCTCTTCAGCCAGGATAGCTCGATTCCAGAGGCACAGTGAGCCCAAGACCCACGTCTGGGCATACCTGGCGCACTTGGGGCGAGAAAGCAAAAGACACACAATTGATGGACAGAATGCAGAACAAATGCAAACATTCACCCCCAGTCAAGAGATCTGAGTTAAATCCATCATTCTTTTGCTCACCGTGCCACCCCGGTTTAGATCTGGCCATATGCAAATCAATCTTGACCCTGTGCCTCATGGGAACAGTCCAGCCCGAACTGCCAAGCCAGGTCTTCCCTGGACCGGAAACAAGCATCCTAGGACCGGTTTCGGGGTTTTACGCCTCTTCAGCCAGGATAGCTTGATTCCAGTGCCACAGTGAGCCCCGGACCCACGTCTGGGCATACCTGGTGCACTTAGGGCGAGAAAGCAAAAGACACACAATTGATGGATGGAATGCAGAAGAAATCAAAACATTCACCCCCAGTCAAGAGATCTGGGTTAAATCCATCATTCTTTTGCTAAACATGCCACCCCAGTTTAGACCTGGCCATATGCAAATCAGTCTTGATCCTGTGCCTCATGTGAACAGTCCAGCCCGAATTGCCAAGCCAGGTCCTCCCTGGACCGGAAATAAGCATCCTAGGACCGGTTTCGGGGTTTCTCCGCTCTTCAGCCAGGATAGCTTGATTCCAGTGGCACAGTGAGCCCAGGACCCACGTCTGGGCATACCTGGCGTACTTAGGGCGAGAAAGCAAAAGACACACAATTGATGGACAGAATGCAGAACAAATGCAAACATTCACCCCAGTCAAGAGATCTGGGTTAAATCCATCATTCTTTTTTTGCTCACCATGGCACCCCAGTTTAGACCTGGCCATATGCAAATCAGTCTTGATCCTGTGCCTCATGTGAACAGTCCAGCCCGAATTGCCAAGCCAGGTCCTCCCTGGACCGGAAATAAGCATCCTAGGACCGGTTTCGGGGTTTCAGCCCTCTTCAGCCAGGATTGCTTGATTCCAGTGGCACAGTGAGCCCAGGTCCCACGTCTGGGCATACCTGGCGCACTTAGGGCGAGAAAGCAAAAGACACACAATTGATGGACGGAATGCAGAACAAATCAAAACATTCACCCCCGGTCAAGAGATCTGGGATAATCCATCATTATGTTGCTCACCATGCCACCCCAATTTAGACCTGGCCATATGCAAATCAGTCTTGATCCTGTGCCTCATGGGAATGGTCCAGCCCGAACTGCCAAGCCAGGTCCTCCCTGGACCGGAAACAAGCATCCTAGGACCGGTTTCATGGTTTTCTCCGCTCTTCAGCCAGGATAGCTTGATTCCAGTGGCACAGTGAGCCCAGGACCCATGTCTGGGCATACCTGGCGTACTTAGGGCGAGAATGCAAAAGACACACAATTGATGGACAGAATGCAGAACAAATACAAACATTCACCCCCATTCAAGAGATCTGGGTTAAATCCATCATTCTTTTTCTCACCATGCCACCCCAGTTTAGACCTGGCCATATGCAAATCAGTCTTGACCCTGTGCCTCATGGGAACAGTCCAGCCCGAACTGCCAAGTCAGGTCCTCCCTGGACCAGAAACAAGCATCCTAGGACCGGTTTCGGGGTTTCAGCCCTCTTCAGCCAGGATAGCTTGATTCCAGTGGCACAGTGAGCCCAGGACCCACGTCTGGGCATACCTGGCGCACTTAAGGCAAGAAAGCAAAAGACACACAATTGATAGACGAATGCAGAACAAATCAAAACATTCACCCCCAGTCAAAAGATCTGGGTTAAATCCATCATTCTTTTGCTCACCATGGCACCCCAGTTTAGACCTGGCCATATGCAAATCAGTCTTGATCCTGTGCCTCATGTGAACAGTCCAGCCCGAACTGCCAAGCCAGGTCCTCCCTGGACCGGAAATAAGCATCCTAGGACCGGTTTCGTGGTTTCACCCCTCTTCAGCCAGGATAGCTATTTGGTGCCTGCAGCCTGTCTGAGAGGTCACAAAACTGGGTGTAGTAGGCAGTTGGACTTCTAATTCCTCTCAGACAGTCACACGAAAGAGGGATTAGGTGTGCCTGAATGGGCCATTAACTGGTAGGATGGGGGTGGAGTTGAGCACTGAATAGCTTGTGCTCTGCCTTCACACAAAGGACTTGTCACCACTCATTGTCCCTGCAGCCAGCTCCTACCATCTTGAACCCGTATCTGGACCCAGCCTGAGTGAGTTTGGATGTATGATGGAACCATGCATGCCATTACCATGCATGCCTTTACAATGTGACAAATACAATGCAGATGTATTTACTAAGCATGCGTCTACTACATTTTTCACTAGACAAATATCTTTACTTAACAGCCCATTACAACGAAAATGTAAGTATTACCCAGGTAAATATAAATCCTATATACATACATTCACTGAAAAAAACAAAGGTTACAGAGCCGTTATAGTTAGATTCAGGTTTCACTTGTACAAAACCCGTTAAATTAAGCAGTTCTAGTTAGCTGAGCTAACTATAACTCGTGCCCCCGTAATGCACTGCTTATGACCTCACATATTACATCACTGATGGCATCTCAAGTGATATCACTGATGACAGTGTGTGAGTGACTGTGAGTGTTTTTCAAAAGTTTACAGTTTTAAATATATATGCCATGATGTATTGGTGAATCAGTGTGTGTTTGAGTGCCAACAAAGATGATTCAGTGGCTGCGTGACAGACAGTATAAGTGAGTGATTAGGTGTCTCAGTTAATGTATGGGTGTGTGACTGGTTGTGTGAATGTCTGTATTAGTCAGTCAGTTGTTGTCAAAGTGGCTGTCTGTTTGTGCGAGTGGCTATATGGGTGAGTGATTGGTTGTCTGAGTACATGTATGGGTGTCTGATTGTTGTGTGGGTGAGTGAGGAGGTGTGTGACTGCCTGTATGGATGTGTGAGTGGGTGACAGTAGATGTATGGGTTAGTGATTGCGTGTGTATGGGCTGTATGGGTGAGTGAATATGTGTATGGCTGTTTTGGTGAGTGAGTAGATGGGTCAGTGGTAAATGGGTGAGTAACTGGATATGTGAAAGGCAGTGTAGGTGAGTGATGGGGTATACAAGTGACTGTATGGGTGAATGAGTGAATGTGAAAGTGGCTTTGTGGGTAAGTGTGTGCTTGTGTCAGTCACTGTATAAGTGAGTGAGTATGTGTTAGCACCTGTTTGAGTAAATAAGTGGGTGGGTGTGTAACTGTATGGGTGAGTAAGTGGCTATGTGATTTACTGTATGGGTAAGTGAGTAGGTGTGTGAGTAGCTCTATGGGTGACTGACTCAGTGTGTGAGTGGATTTATGGGTGTATGAGTGGATATGTCAGTGGCTGTATTAGTGAGTGAGTGAGTGGGTGTATAAGTGGCTGTATAAGTGGCTGGGGCTTCGGATGACCGCAAGGCCCCCCACTTCAAGTTTTGCAATTTGCCCTGGGAAGATAGTGGTCTTCAGGGCTGCTGGGGTGCCCCATGGGTCCCTGCACTTATTTCATTTTAGCCTCAGGGAGGTGGTGGTTCCCGGGACTGAGGAGGGGGCCGTGTGGGCCTCCTCATTCAATAATAATTTTCAAAATGTCCCACGGAAGTTTTGGTTTCTGGGGCTTTAATGCTCAAGGAGGGGGCCCGTATGCCCCCCTCCTAAGTATTATACACTTGCCCCCTGCGGGCCGATTACAAATGAAGCACAGGAGTCAAAAAATGTAAAAAAAAACTTTTAGCCCTGAGGCCGAGAGGCCTAGGGGGTCAGGGCAGGGCCGGACTGAGAACCAAAACCGTCCCTGGCAAAGTGCTCAGCCGCCCTCCCCCTGCGGGGTTGGGGGTGCCACCGAGCTCTTTGCCAGGGCTGTTTTTTGGCCGATTTTGTTACAGGGCCGATTTTGCAGCCCCCTGGCGCCTTGTAAATTAGGGGATTAAGTCCCCTTCAATCCTGAGGGTCCCTGGGGGCCAACTAGCCCACCAAGTACCTCCAGTAAGGGCCACAGAGGTGGTCCGAGGCCACGCCCCTTTTTACACCACTCTACAAATCTTTCTTCTGGTGCACTGCTGGTGGGGCGATCAGGTCCTCTTGTGTCCTGAGGACCTCAGGACACAAGTGGACTTCATTCTTTGAGCAGCAGTGCGCCAGAAGCCGAGTTTGCGGCGTGGTGTAAAAAGGGGCGTGGCATCGGAACACATCTCTGCAAAGCAGCTCTGTGGCACTTACTGGAGGTACCTGGTGGGCTAGTTGGCCCCCAATGGACCCTCAGGATTCAAGGGGACTTAATAGGGATATTATAGTTAGAAATTAGTATTTGAAAAAACCTTAGAAATTCACTGAAAAAACATAGGTTTTAGAGATGTTATAGTTGGAAATTAGCATATAAAAAACCTTGGAAATTCACTGAAAAAACCATAGGTTTCAGGGACGTTATAGTTAGAAATTAGCATTTAAAAAACCTTAGAAATTCACTGAAAAAACCTACAGGTTTCAGGGCCGTTAGCATTTAAAAACCTTAGATATTCACTGAAAAAAACACAGGTTTCAGGGACGTTATATTTATAAATTATCATTTAAAAAACCTTAGATAGTTACTGGATGATGTCATCAGTGATTTAATTAGTGATGCCATCAGCGATGTCACTGACCATGTCATGATTGATGTAATATGTGAGGTCATAAGCAGTGCATTGCAGGGGCATGAGTTATAGTCACCTTAGCTAACTATAACAGCTGAATTTCTCTGGTTTTGTACGAGTGAAATGTCAGACTAACTATAACATCCCTCTAACCTTTGTTTTTTCATCAAAATGTTCTTAAAAAAAATAATATATATATATATATATATATATATATATATATATATATATATATATATGTTGAAGGCATTTTTAGGTTTTAGGGGTCATGAAGGAATTGGGTGGTTTGGGAATTTTTTAGAGTATAGGATGGGTGAGACTATTTGGGTAGCAGGGTATATTTAGGGTTTAGGCTGGGTAAGGGTATTTGGGTGGCAAGGGTATTTTTTGAATTTAGGGTGCGCAAGGTTATTTGGGTGGCAAGTATACTTTTAGGGTTACCCCATCCCCCGGGGCCTGACCCATTTTTTTATTTTTATTAATCAAAAAGGGATGGGGGCTCTGTGCCCCCTCTCCCGAGGCTGATATATTCCCCGGGGACCCCATTCCCTGTGGCTTGGCCTTTTTTGTTTATTTTTTTTTTTACAGGGGAGGGGGACCATGCGGCCCCCTCCCCAGGACCCCATTCCCCAAGATCCATTTAAAAAAAAATGTTTTTTTAAGGTAAGGGGGCCAAGCCCCCACCCCCCTTCCTCAGGCCTTTTCAGCCCCAGGGATCCCATCCCCCGGGGCTTGGCCATTTCTTTTTATATACTTTTTACATTTATTTTAAAGGAGGGGTGCCGTGTGGCCCCTCTCCCCAGGCCGATTTTGTCCCCGGGGAACCCATCCCCCGGGGCCCCAGCTCTTTTTATAAAAATAATAACAAAAAGGTAGGGGGTACGTGGCCCCCCTCCCAGGCCCTCTTTGGCCCTGGGGACCCCATCCCCCGGGGCTTGGCCTTTCATGGACCGCAGGGGGGGCCTCATTGAATCCTGCTGGAGCCAGCATTGCTTTTGGGCAGAGAAAGCTGCTAACACGTAGCTCACTCTGCCCAAAAGCAATTCTGCTCCATTTCATGCTCTCGCTTCCATGAAGTGAGTCAGCGTTTGCTATGGCATGATGGGAGCAGTGCTGCTGCAATGCCATTGCAAACTGCCATGTCCCCGGGGTGGGCACCCCAGGACATTGCTGGAGCCGGCACTGGGGGGTGGAGGTCCTCAGGGCCATTGAGGGCTCCTGGAGGGGGGCAACGCAGCCCCCCCTCCCATCTTCTCTTTAGACCCCGCATTTACTTAATTTGTGCTCTGGGGAGGTGGTGGTCCCTGGGGCTGTGTGGGGCCACGTGGTCCCCCGCATTTAATGAATATAGCCCCGGGGAGGTAGCGGTTCCCGGGGCTGCATGGGGGCAGGAGCCTCCCCTTGCATTTTTTAAAGAATTAAAGCCCTGGGAAGGTAGCGGTCCCCGGGGCTGGGAGGGCCCGTGTGGTCCCCCCCATTTAATGAATATAGCCCCAGGGAGGTGGTGGTCCCCGGGGCTGCAGGGGCCACACGGGCCCATGCATTATTATTAGTCATTGCCCCCGGGACCTGGCCCACCCCGGGGCTCAAAGAAAACGAATCCCGGGAGACTGTGCTTCGTTGTTTTAAAAGAATTTTGGTGGGATTTGCCCACCCAATGTGACTCACGCCAAACATTTTAAAAGAAAAAGCTTTTTTGGGCCCTGGGGTATTTCTACCCTGACCCTTTTTCTTGTTTTTCAGGTTTTTTTACCTTTTAGGTCGAGGGACCGTCCGGTCTGCCGAAGGCAGAACCGGAAGTCCGGAGATCTTATGTTTCTTAGAGTGGCTAATTAGCCCGCCTCTCTTTTTGCGTCTCCTCCATTGGCTGGCTTCCTAAACGGAGGCCAGCCATTGGAGGAGAGAGCCGTCCCTCCAAATAGGCTCTGTCTTTTTCAGATTCGGGGGCGTGTTCCGTGCTCTTCTTTCCACTTTTTAGCCACGCCCTTTTTTAGGCGTGTTCTTCTCTCCTCCAGCCAATGGCAAGAGGAGAGTAAAAGAAACACGCCCCGAATCCAAAAACGCCACTGCGTTTCTCCGAGGCATTTCTGCTTTGCCTCGGAGAAAGGCAGTGGTGTGCTTGTTTAGGGAATGAGCCTGTGGATGCAGACCGCAAGGAGACAGACTTACGTGGTCGGTTTTTCATGGCGGATTCCAGCCTCCTACGGAGCCTGCACTTCTTGGCCGGGGAATCATGGCTCTGAGGGTGGTGCTGAGAGTCTCCCGGTCCCCCGGAGCTCCGCCTAAGGCGCTGCTGCTGCACTGGTTGCCCTTTCGGCGATACTAGGACATACATGTCAACATCTTAAAACTAGGAAGAGGTTCAGTTTGAAGAAAAAAATAGAGACCGATAAATCAATTTTGTCTCTCTCTCCTGGACATTATCCGGGGACTACAGAAAGAGAGCCGGTAAGAACAAGATCTAACCTGTTTGGAGGGTCACCGGAGACAAGCTTGGTAAAGAAGGGACATATCACCACGACAAATCCTGAGCGCTGTGTTTCAGAGCCCGTACCTGTATTTTCATTCGTAAAGCGTGTTTGAGTTGCGAATTGGGAAGAAAGCGCCATACTTGACCAAAACCAAGCTCTGCCCAGAATCGTTCTCCTTTGTCTGGAGAGAACTGGCGTTGAAAGACTTCTGTCTCTAGCCTCCCTTTCGCCATTTCGTATCAAACAGTCCGACTATACATGTACTAAAATCATCTTTGGTTTGGCGTATTCTTGAATTATGGAGATCGTAGATATTTTTTTTTCTGTTTGTTCATTTTTATAAATGTATGCCCACGTGTAGCCGCGAAGTTCCACAGTCCTGCTATATAATGGATTAAACAAGATGAGAGGGAGGTAAACATACCCCATTAAGGTTTTGCCAGGAGGCGGGGTCTGCACATTAGTATACAGGAAGTACCCCATACCTACTTTCAGGCACTTTCTGAACAACAGAGTATCCCGTTTTCTCGTAAAAAGCAGACACCAACAGAGAGGTCTTTGTGTATTTTGGTCGCCAAAAGGAACCGCAGGCTGTGGAGCTCTGAGAGCATTGCACCGTCATTTTCGATCATATCTAGTGCATTTTGGGTGCTGTAGTCTGGTTTTGAAAACTATTTGCAGCAGAAAGACAAACGTCTGAAACGCTGTCCTGGTGGATAGTCAAAGTTTAGGGAGATAACTTAAGTGTTTGTAGAACTGTAGGTGGCGCTAGAAACTCGTGGCCACAGTCCTCCGTAAGGAAGAAGCCTCAGATGTCCAGGCCACAAGGGTCAGGCAGCTGTAGTCCCGAGACGCGTCATTCTAGGTCGCAAAGGACTGGCTGGTCCTGTCCGGTTTTAGATTTCTCGAGTGCCTTTCAGGAGGGATAAGTTGCACCTTTGCTGTGGGTACAGTGCATCAGGCCTGTTGGGGGAGGCTGGGGAATAGATCTAAAGATCGCCAGAGGCATGTTGTCCTGTCATGGGGGCGTGCGTATATTTGCTAGTCACACGTGCCTTACTTTTCGAGTCTCGGAGGGAAGATAACGCTCATAGGTTGCAGCGATAACCACAGTTCTCTGGCAAGCCATACGTTTAGTCTGTATTAAAGATGTCCCAGAATCTTCCGTCAGCCTCACTTCCGCCCTTTGGTCACTCAGCAGCCCGTGCTCGGCTTCTTATGACTCACCCTGATTGTCGCATTATTCCTTCTTTGCGGTCATATGACTGGGACAAACAAGGCCACGTGGTGTGAGTTATTATTTGGAAAGGGTGACCTGTGTACCCTCCCGGACTGGCCCTGGTCACCTTTTCCCTTTGCCTCACACAGGCCAGTGTGGAACGTCCTTGTTAACAAGATAAGCGGGCAAAATAACTCACCCAGGCAGGGATGAGTGTCAGGGTCACATAATTGCACCCTGGTCACACTCACACAGCTGTATCTCAGCAGGTTCATGCATTTGCTGCAGAGTCGAATGTGTATACACAGCTTCCTTTCCTTCTAAAACAGTATAGTGAGCCTGCTGTGTTCCCTGTGTATTCTACAGGGTACAGAATCAAATCCTGGTTCGTCGGATCAGTGGGTTAATGTGTTTGCTGCAGAGGTCTCTATGTGTGTGAGTGTGTGTGTATGTGTGTGTGTATGTGTGTGCCTCTGTGTGTGTGGCTCTGTGTGTGTGGCTTTTTTTGTAGGTGGCTCTATGCGTGGGTGGCTCTGTCTGTGTGTGGGTAACTCTGTGTGTGTGTAGGTGGCTCTGTGTGGGTGGCTCTATTTGTGTGTGGGTTGCTCTATGTGAATAGCTCTGTTTAGGTGGCTCTGTGTGGGTGGCTCTGTGTGTGTGGGTGGCTTTGTGTGTGTGGCTCTGTGTGTGGGTGCAAATGCAATAGGTCTCGCATTTGAGAGAGATTAAGATATTGACATTGTAAATAACAATGCAGTTTCTTTAACCCCTTGTGTGCCCCGCCCTTTCCCCGCCCTGTGCCGGGCGTTGAATTAGCGGGCGGGGTTCATGACGAGATAGTCTCGTCATGGGCACAGCGCAACCGCGGCCCATGACGAGACTATCTCGTCATGGGCACTCAAGGGGTTAAATGTTTTACAAACAAAAACATAAACAAAAATAATGTCATGAGCAATGCCAATAGCTCTAACTTTAACAATGCCGAGACCATTGCATTGTAAATGCTCTGTATGTGAGTCTATAGCTCTGTGTGTGTGTGTAAAAGTGTAGCTTTATATTTGTCACTCTATATTGCACTATGTGAATGTATATACATCTGTGTGTACACATGTGTCTGTGTAGATTGCTTTATGGCTAAGTGTCGCTATTTAGAAGTAGCTCTGTCTGTGTGTACCTAAGTTTAGGCTATATATATGTGTGTGGCTCTGTGTGGAACTGTGTTTGTGGCACTCTGTGTGTGTGGCTCTGTATGCGTTGGTGGCTCTGTGTGTGTGTAGCTCAGTATGTGTAAGTCTGTGTATGTCTGTGTGGTTCTATGTGTGTAGCTGTGCGTGTGTGTGGCTCAGTGTATGTGTAGCTCAATAAGTGCATAGGTGCCTCTGTGTGTGTATAGATGGCTCAGTATCTTTATGTGGCTAGCTTGGTATGTGTTAGGTGACTCTATGTCTCTGGCTAGCTCTGTATGTGTAAGTCAGTGGCTCTGTATGTGGATGTCTGTAGCTCTGAATATTTGTGCGGATAGCTCTCTATCTGTGTCTGGCTGACTCTGTAGGTGTGGCTCTGTATGTATGTCTGGGGGATACACTTTGTATGTGTGTGGCTCTGTGTGGGGTTGGCTCTCTCACTACGTCACTCTCTCTCCCTAACTCTCTCTCTCACTACCTCACTATCTCTCACTACCTTACTATCTCTCACTATACTACACTCTCTCTCACTAACTCTCTACCTCACTCTCTAACTCACTACTCAACTCTCTCTTTCTCACTGCAACACAATATCACTACCACAGTAACTATCTCTCACTCTAACACACTACTTAGAAACTTCACTCTCTCTCTATCTCACTACCTCACTCTCTATCACTACATCACTATCTATTTCTATCTCACTCTCACTACCTCACTATATCACAACACACTCTCTCAAAACTTCACTACATCACTCTCTCACTACCTCACAACTTCACTCTTTCTTTCTAACTCACTAATTCACTCTCTCTATCTCACTACCTCACTCTCTCTCTCAAATACACTAAGTCACTTACACTCACTCTTTCACTACCTCACTCTATCTCACTACTTCACTACATCACTCTCTGTTTCTATCTTAATACCTCACAACATCCCTCACTACCTCACTCTCTCTTTCACTACCTCAATCTTTCTCTATCTCACTACCTCACAACATCACTCACTGTTTCTATCTCACTACGTCAGAAAATACCTCTCACTCACTAACTCACTCTTTCACTACCTCACTCTCTATCTACCTCACTCTCTCTCACTACCTCACTCTCTATTTCAATACCTCACTCTCTCTCTCTATCTCACTACCTCACTCTCTCTCTGCTAATGCAATAGGTATCACATATGCAAAAAAACCTAATGCCAATAGAGATGACAATGCCATTTATTTAGGGATACAAAAATGATAAAACAATAATGAGCAATACCAATAGCTCTACCTGTAATATTGCCGAGACCATTGCATTGTAAATGCTTGTTTTTCTTGTGGCTCGGTTCAATCGAGTCACAAGATGGCTGTCAACACTTTCTGGTTTGAAGTGTTGGCAGCCAATCAGATCACAGGCTCCAGAAAAATGGAGATCTAAGACATTTTTACATTTCTCAGGAACTACTGAACAGATTTACACCATTTAACAAAAAGAGTACTTTCTGAACCAAAAGCTAGCTTTTTGCCAAATTTGGTGTAATTCCGTTCAGCAGTTTGGGCAGGAGCCGTGTCTAAAGTTTCTTATGGAAATTAACATGGGAAAAACACCTTTTGGGACCCCCTTTTTCTCAGCCCCCGCTTGATGAATCACCCCGAAACTTTCAACCCAGGAACTGACCTTTAGTTTTGAAAATTTTGCGAACATTCGTCACTGGCGCCAAAGATATTGGCAAAAGAAAAAATGCTTTTTGAATAGACACAAGGTCCTAACTATAACTACCTACTGGGGACCGGTAGTAGGTAATATATATATATGCCTACATTGTTGGGCCATGAATGTATGGAGAGATGCAGGTTACTCAAGCTGCGCCTTCAGGTACTTGCGTGCGAAGATATGCGGCGGGATGTAGGAGTCTGCAGAAAATGATTTTATTTTTCAACATTTGACTCTGGGGCCAATAGAACAACAACATCTCACAAGGAGAGAAGGTGAATTCTGGGACTGATAGTTGTTCTGGGATGGCCACAAGGTTCTCTCTCTAATGAGAGGGAGGCACCATGTACTTTAACCCATGTGTGAGTCCCAGACTCACTTTGCATTTGATAAAGGCACTTTTGCCGAAACGCATCATGCTGCTATGCTTTTTAAATAAAAGAAACCCTGCAGACCCGCTGTGTTCCCTGATCAGCTCCCTGGAAGGAATGGTTTGGTGTGATATATATAAAAATGAAAGCACTTTCCACATGGGGGATGGTACTTACCGTATGTGTTTGAATCCTGGCCACGCCCACCGGATGTTCTTCGCCTATCAGAGCGATGCAGGCATCACTTTAAAACTGGACACCGACAGCACTGCCTGTTAGCGGAATGGCGTCTGATGAAGGAACTATCCGAAATGCATTACGCCGTCCAAAATAAATCTGCTGGTCCAAGTAAGCCTACGTGTGTGCCTGGTTCTTTCGTTGAAGAGACCTTTGTCGTTATATTCGGTGCGTGGCTACTTTGCACCTTTGGCACCCCACCCTAACAGCAGTGCAGCAGGACAAGTGGCAGCTTTGGTGTTTTTTCGTGTGGAAAACTGCTGCACCGCCGCTTCATCTAAACATCAAACAACACTTGTTGGGGCCACATTGGTCCGATACTCCATGTCGGGACTTCCCGCTGAGGTGAGAGCGGCTGGGTGAAGGCTTGTGGGATTAGCAGGAGTGATGCCCAGGACAGAGGTGTAACTGACCGGAATGAAAGCACTTTCCACATGGGGGATGGTACTTACCGTATGTGTTTGAATCCTGGCCACGCCCACCGGATGTTCTTCGCCTATCAGAGCGATGCAGGCATCACTTTAAAACTGGACACCGACAGCACTGCCTGTTAGCGGAATGGCGTCTGATGAAGGAACTATCCGAAATGCATTACGCCGTCCAAAATAAATCTGCTGGTCCAAGTAAGCCTACGTGTGTGCCTGGTTCTTTCGTTGAAGAGACCTTGGTCGTTATATATATATATACACATACACACACACACACACACACAAACACACACGTACGCACACACATATCTGTGTTATGCTTACATTTTCATGGTAAATGCGTGGTGAAAAAATACATGGTAAAGACGTGTGGTAAAGGCATTTGCGCTGTAATTGTCACGTTGTAAAGGTAGTGCATGGGAACGACTGTGTTGTAATTGCAGTTTCCCATGAGTCCTAACCACCCAAGTGATGACCCTCCAGTCCTGGACCTTTAGTAGGGTGCTAAAAGTACCCTGATAGCCAAAGTCCAAAGCTTGGGACTTTGGCTAAAAACTGCTCTAAGAACCGAGGGAAGACCAAGTCGAACCTGCTCATCTATCTGCCCAAGGTGCATCGCTGTTTGGCCTGAATTCACAGTAACTGCCACTAAGTTCTTCTCTGCAGCAGGAAAACTTGTTCAGCGTTCTCCGGCCTCCTGGAACTCTAGACAGTTACAACCTCCTGTCTCATCACAGTGGAGATTCTCAACTTCCAAAAAAGAGACAAAGGACCTGATTACAAGTTTGCTAGTGTGGGAGCGGGCTGCCACACAAGCACCCCACTCCCACACTGCCAAACTCGTTCATCGACTGCCTGCCAGATTAGGAGTTTTCTCCTGGTCCGGCTGGTGGTGCTTTGGCAGTACCAGGCAGTGAGGCCTAGAAGGGCACTGCAGTGAAAACGCCAAAGCAAGTTCCTGCACCACATGGACTGTTAAGTCCATGTCGTGCAGGAACTGGCGGGTCGTGCATATGGGGGGGGGGGGGCATGCATGCATCCCCTGCCCAGGGGCTCCTTTGTTTTCTCATCACCACACTTTTCATGGCAGGCTCAAAGCCATGGAAACTGTGGCAGTGAGGGAACTTGTAATATGCTTGGCGGTGCTGCAGCAGCTCTGGCAGCCATATTGCGGACCTCAGATCTCTGTGCCACCGCCAGGGATCTGGGATCCCCAGTGGTTGCAGTAGTCCTTTGGCAGTCGGACAGCCAAACTCGTAATAGACGGTCGCACCGTCGAGAGGTGGTGTCAGCACCGCCACCATGGCTACGGCGGACCACTGTAGTCTTAATCAGCCCCTGAGTCCGAACATAGAAATCTTCACCGCGGTTTTGACCAGCGGGTTCCCAACGACAAAGACTCCTTCTCGGGCATTGCCTGCAGTCTTGCCCCGTTGAACTTTACCATCTCAGAACATTTCCTTTGACGTTTCTTCTAAGTCTGAAGGTAAGGGCCAACCGGGCCCAATCCACTTCTTGTATCTGACCTGCGCTCCATTACATTCGACCATATTTCTCGACTTTGATCAAGTCTTGCGCGACTAGATGTCTGCATTGGTGCGTTGATCTTTTGGGTGCTAGTTTCCACCTTAAATTTTAAAAATTCTTGACTCTAGTTCTATTGATGTGTTTTCACGTTATTACTATTTGTGTGCTGCATAAGCACTTTACACATTGTCTTCTAGTTAAACCTGACTGCTTTTGTGCCAAGGTATCAGAGTGTTAAGCACAGGTTAATTTAGTGAGCTTTGTGGTTCACCCTGACAGGGATTGCAGCTGTTGCTTGAACAGGGGCCACACCCTATTCAACCAACAATCCAATTTCTCACAACACCTTAAATGAAAAATACATGCACGTTTATGAAATCAATGGAAAATGCCTTACTTTATTATATGAAAGCTCAGTTGTTCAATAAGATCAGTATAGATGTCTGGTTGGTGCACTGGGGAATAGTGACATGTGTATTTGCTTGCTGCTATGGCCCAGACTTCGATCAGAAGCACTGTGAATGAGCAAGTCATTCTTTAAAAATTGTATTTTATTACACAAAGATAGGCTGCTGCAAAATGTGCAAAGAGATGTGTTTCATATAAAATAATTGACTTTATAGTTAGGTGAACACATAAGTTATAATGTCACGTTTTCAATGCAAGAAACACAGAAAATCATCAGTTTCACCAAATTCACCAGTTATAGTTTACTGAGCTAACTGTAACTTGTACCCCACCATGCATTGCTTATGACCTCACACATCACATTACTCATGACATGTTCAATTACATCATTGTTGACATCACTGATGGCATGCAATTTGCTGACTCAAGTTGCGTTGACTGCCCACAAGAGGTCTGCTATCTGGAAAAGCTTTGCTATAGGGCAAAGGTTGTATGTAGTAGTTGCTTATTTTCTTAAAGGGTCTTGAGTATACACTCAGTGAAAAGTTGTGCATAGGAGTGAAGACTGTATGCACCAGGTAGCTGCCCAACGATGTGTGCTTTATTGCCCACAAAAGGTCAGCTATCTGTAAATTGTTCGATATAGACTTCTCTTGTCACACAAATCTACTTCTTACATCCCGGAAGCTTCAATATTCCAACTACATATAACATAACACAGACTCAACATGGAGTGTTAAACATAAAGATTAATAATCAATAATCAATCATCCGCTTATCTGACCTATAGAAACCATAACTCTTCTACCAAGAAAACTGATGCAGCGCGGTCAATACAAACCCTTTCCAAGCTTCACTTAATCCAGGGAAAACTCACACACCACTTATTCATCGGTGGGGCCCATAACACCGAAAACACAAATTCCCTCAGTTTCTGGATAAGTGACAAGCTGACAAGCTGCAAGACCACACGGGGTACCTTATTGCTATTATTTTCCTAAATGATACCTACATACATTATATACATTTAAACTCTGGAGTTTCCTTGTCTAATCATCAAGGTACTCTGTTATTTTGGATCGATGGACCAACTAGTACGAATCAGTTGAAAGCAATTAAGTCCAGCTCAATCACAATTAAACATTTAACCTTTTATAGAACAAAACTTTAATTTTAATAACTACAGACTCAGGTTGAGTTAGCATGAAATGTTATCTAGATTCTTTGAAATAATTGAATAAGTAAATTTTATTAAACAATTTAATAATCCTTAATTTCATAAGCATTTTAAGTAAAGATTTAAAGAAAACAGAAAATACTCATTACCCTTGGCCTTAGGGGGAGGATGAGAATGGTTCACCAGAACATGAACCGCAGATCATAGGATAGGTTCCCAAACTGACTGACTGTCCCTCTAACCTCCTCGGACGTGTTCCCTCCCAGGATTGAATCCCGCGACGTTCTCGTTTCTTTCTCCCATCAAAGTTCGAAATTCAAAAATCTGTCATAGTCTTTTCAGCATCGGGAAGATAAATCGTCTTAACAGATAGCGAGTCGTGTTGAATAGAAAAAGTAAGTGCCACAACGTCATCACAAGCACTAATTTTTATACCGGTGCACTAACTTGCTATACCCAGAATTTAAACTTTTCAGGGGCTGTGATTGATTTCAATTGGTCCATTGGAGGGGTGGTGATGGTCACCTCATTGTCCTCCTTGCCTAAACCAGTTATGTAAATTGCATATTCATTCATGTCCTCGTGACTTGTTAGGATCCAGCAATTGTAACCATTTCTTTAATTAATAAATGGAATCATCTTCTGCAGTCCGAGTTCTTCATCCGTTCCCAGGCTTTTGTTCAGAAAAACCTGGCATCCACTCTTGTCCTAGGCCAGTGCGACCTTGACATCTCTCACTCCAGGCATAGGTCATCACTCGTGACTGTAACTTTCATTCTGTTTATACACAGAGGCCATTCTGATCAGACGTGATCATTCTCTCTCGGCAGCGGCTATTTTCTCAGCGAGGCCTAGCAGGCCCGAACGGAACTAATGTGAAAACAACATAGTAGAGATTACCATTAATGACCCGTGTTAGGTGTTACCTAGCGTAAGCAACATTGAAAGCCATTCTACTTACCATCTGCATTCTTTGCCACAATGTACTTAACTACAAATAAAATACATGCAATTTTACTTCTATTTTCTACACGAAACACAAAGCTATGTTAATGTAAGTTCATATCTGTAAGTAAATTAGATTTTTGCATATGGCAGTTAATTTTCTCGCCTGTAGTGTCTAAATAAAGGTGCATTTATTGATTAGTACATTCATTCAAACAATTAGTAAATTAGAGTTATGAGGTCATTGACTTTGAAGGGGGTACAAAAATGTTTGTATTTTTCCCTGCTCCATCAAAGGCTGTGTATAGCACAGCTCTCATTCCCTAAGGTGCCTTCGGTCTGTAGGGAGTGGGCTCTCCTTGGAACGGTTCAGCGCAGGGAAAAAACTGTTTGCAATAGGTACATTTCCACCCATGTGTGGTTAATTACCACAAGAGGTAAGCTTTCCGCTAAGGATTCAGAACACAAACTTTTTTTTTGTTCAGTGAATTTTTTGTTGTTTTAAAAAAATGTAAAGTAAGATTATATTATCACACATAACTTCTGCAGTCGTCCAAACACCTGCCATACTCAGCCTGCTTCCGGACCAAGTGGCAAACCCCATGTGGTTGGCATGTCTCCTCGCCATGCACAGCTTCTGGCTGTGCGTGGCCTGGCTTCCCATGCCCTGCTCCCAACCTCCCCAGGTGGTTATGCCCTCCTGAGAGGCCAACCACCCTTGGATCCCCCACCCCACATTCTTTCTTTTGAATTTTGTTTCCAGTCCAGCAGGAGGATACGGGTACCTCTGGCTTCCGCGGGTCCACACAGGGGGTCCACACTAGGTCCCTCGCAACTCCTGCGGGATCTGCCATATCTTCGGCAAATGTATCACAGGACCAGTGGGCCAAAATCCAGCAGGACCCCCATCCATAAGGGCCCTGGAATCAGGGTACCCCCAAAATTGCCCCCTACTACTTGTTTTTCTATAAAGTTTCAGGACACAGGGACTGATTCCATTTCCTGTAATTGCAGCCACAACTTATTCTTTCATGTTGTTTCCAGCCAATGAGATCGCTCAGCCCTGCGAAACCACAGGGTCCTATGAGACTGAACCAGCCAATGGGAAAAAAGCCCTCGTGACCCATCAAAATGCTCTTATATTTTTTATTTGCAGTTCCACAGGACCAACCACTCAGATATTTCTATTTTTTAACCATCATTTCTTCAAAAGAGCTGAAGAACAACTGACCAGATTGACAACAAATCACAAAAAGCATGCTTTCTTGGTAAATGTCGTGCTTTCTGCCAAATTTGGTATTATTCTGTGCAGCGATTTTCTCTGTATTGCTTTTCGAAAATCCCAATTGAATTTGCATGAGGAAATTGCATTTTGGACCCACATTCTTTCCTGGCCTCTGCTTGACAGATCACCCTGAGACTTTCCAGGAAGGTGCAGAGGTGGAGGGACTTTTTTTGAATTTGAATTTCTATTGACATAATCTCTCTCTACCTTCTATAAATGTACAGACTTTACTTAGACCCTGATTCAAAGTTGTGTATTAAATTCAGATCCATGCACAAATAGATATTTGCACAAAGGTCCAAATTATGAGATGTGTTTCAATGATCACATTCTGCAATTTTCTCCTGATAAGTTTAATCAGACAAAGCCTGAAGAAATTCATCAGCATAAAATGCTAAAATATAAATGCTAATCATACAGTAATTGGTGTCAGAAAAGGTGATTCCACATGTTAGGCTTCATTCTGAGCTGGGGAATCCAGGAGGAGTTAATTAAACTACCCTCTTAAACAGCACACACCAGGGTAGCGGTACCTAGAATCTAGGCTAATTATCAAGCCAATCCTACATAAGTATGAACAATGACCTAAGTCTCTGAATCCATCTTTATGCTTCTGTCTTGATGATATTCATACAGGTACATGGTTTACAATATCCTAGTCTCCGTTTGGGGTCACCAGGTCTACCCAGTTTGCCCATTTTATTGCCTGTTGTAATTTCATAGCCTGTCATAGCTCAGATGATGCAAGTCCTGTCAGACTCTTAAGTCTTTATCTGTAGTTTTTACACGACCTTTTACTTTCATCCTTAATGCCTGTTTTCATCTGGCACTGTCACTAGTGTAGAGAAGACCGGGGTTGTAAAACTCCTTTTGAAGAAGTCAGAATTGGACTACAGGGAAGAAGCCAACTGTAGACTGACCTGTCTTTTGTCAGCAATTACATAAATTAGTGAGAGGGTCTGGCTCACTGACTTTCTAAACATCTTGAAGAGTACAAGTTACTAATTGCTAGCTGGATCTGATTAAAGCCTGGTTTAGGCACCGGGACAGCTCTGTGGCTGTATTGAATAACGTCAGACAAGATTACAACTATGGGATTTCCACCTGCCTCATCCTGATGTTGCAGTTGCATTGCAAAGCCACCTGCAAATGAGGAGTTTTAGGAAAACCCCTTTTATTCTGTGCCACTTGAAATCTTATGTTGGTAAGAATACCATCATTGCTAGATTGAACTGTGCCAATGCCACCTACATTGGCCTTCCCGAGCCAGATATTCACATGCTTCTATGTCTTCAGAATGTGGTTTCTAGAAGGATCTAATATAAGAAGTTAAGCTTTGCCCGCAAGCTTTTTATGAGATAAGCCCCATGCTAGTCACGTGTTTGCCTCCAAGTCTAAGTGATCTCTTCATTTTGGCTTTTCCCTCTGCTATCACTTCTTGGATTTAGAAAGGCTTGGTGGGGAGTGGGGACTGTGAGGTGCATATTCCCTCTCTTTTTTCTTGATTTTTCTAATTCAAATGTACTTTTTCTTGGCCTGTGCAAAATAGTGGCAGGTTCATAAAATGCATGTTTTATTGATTATCTTCATATCTTTTCTGAGTCAGTTCATGGCCAAGATGCCTTAGGGCACTTGCTGCACTTTATATGTAAAAACTCAACTCATAAATTGTATGCATAGTTTTTCAGTATATTTATTTTGTGACCTCAGGCATTAAACGAAGGGCCGGTGGCAATTTTAGAAGAAATCCGGTGGAAATGTTGTGGCTCTTGCCTTTTGGTGATGGAGCATTGTCACCTGAGGCATAGCTTAGGTGTTTGATGACAGACCTATGGGTAGACTGAGAGATAGCTCAGCTATATTGAGCCTGAACATATCATATATGTCTAACCAGAGGCATACCACTCCCGCCTAAAGCAAATGCCTCTAAATACGTTTCTGAGTGCATTGTTAGACAGATGTAGAATTTGCTCTAACGTCTGCCTTGTGTGTTTTTTCTCCTGCATGGTGTCCATGCAATGGAAGTACACCAGAGCTCCCCTTGTGTATGCATTGCATCTCAGTCCTGCCTATTCACACTAGTGCAGTTTGGCAGCAAAATGCTTGAGAAACCTTATTCTGCTGTCAAACTAAGCATGTGTCTGTCAAAAGTGGCATTATGTGTAATAGTCAATAGTCTATGCAAAAGCACTGCGCAATGAAAGCTCTACTTGTTGTACTACTTGTTGCTGTGTTACAATGACAAACTAGTGACCGTGTTGTTTTCTGCCTGGTGTCTCTCTTGTGTCCCATTCAAGGTTGTCTCTTTCTCTACACACAGGCCGGTATAATTGCTATAATTTGTGTAGACATTTAAGAACAACCATCATACCGCATATGGTCATTCTTCTCAAAGGAATTTTTAAGACATTAGTACAAAATGTTGCATTATATAATGCACATTGCACATTGCCCTTGCAGGATTTTAGGCGTTTCAATTCTTTATGTCCTGGGGGGTTCCAGAACAGAATTGAAAGCATGGTTATTTTTATAAGATGTGATATTAAGAGGCACTGTGCTATTAAGAGGCACCATTTATGTTTCTGTTCATGAGACCTCTTTGCAGGATGTTGTCCACCAGCCACACATTCTATGCATTCTGGATTTTGAAGGAACACTTGTAACCTTTGCGTGCTAGAACACCATTTGTTGCAAAGTTATTTCAAAGCAATTACCTTTTTTGTCAGTTCGGTAGCTCAGTCATTTCATATGAGAACTGCTTAATGTGGGCTTCTAACAACATTTATTTTATTTTGATTTAGGGTAGCACAGATTCCTGGCACAGTACATAACAGGAAGTAATATCGCCAACTGATTGAGACTCACTCTCAGGTATACTAGAAGATGCCCTGTGAATCAAACGTGAAAAACTTGCCAGTCATACATCTTGAAATCAGGGGCATGAATCCAGTGTAAGGAATTGGGTAATTAGTTGAGGGTAGTAGGTATGACCTCAAGGAATAATCACAATCCTTGTCAGGGTGAACCATTAAAGTAAAAAATGCTGAGCTTAATCCCCTATCTATGGCATGAGGCAGACAGGCTTAATTTAGAGGCATTGTGTAAAGTATTTATGCAGTACTAACACAGTAGTAAAGTTGAAATGCAAAAGAAAAACAATCCCAAAATGAACTAGAAAAGTAAAGTACAATTTGGTAAACAAAATTACACCAAAATGGCAAAATTCAAATAAGGGTAACCGAAGATATGTATTTTAAAGGTTTTAGGTACACGTAGCACCAAGAAGCACAAATAACTAATGATAGTAAATGGTGGTAATAAAACCAGTGAATTGGACTTGTAAAAAATATTTCAAAAAGTTAATTTGTAGCTGTTTCCTAGGAGGAGATAACATTTATTAGACATAATATTTTATCCCAGTTCTTTTCCGTGGAACAGCCACCCTACTGGGAAAATAATTTTTAGGGTTTTTTCACTGCAAGGACATGTTTAACATTAAACGTTTGCATGTCCTTTAAAAAGCATGCACCTTGCCTAATAGGCAGTAAGACCTATTAAGTCGAACTTGTTAATATTTAATAGGAAGGTTTAGGCCTGTCACAGGTCAAATATGCAGTTAAAACATGCATGGCCAGGCTACTGGTGACAGGCCTGCAGTCCTGGCCCTGTGGTGGACAACAAAATGGATGCTGAAGTCCACTTCTGACAGTTAACTTACAGGCTCTGGGTACCCTTGGTACCATATACCTAGGACTCCGAGGTAAATAAAATAAGCCCCTCAGATGTACAACAATTCCATCATGTTAAAAGGAGGAGCACTAGCACTTTTCCACTGATTAGCACGGGTAAAGTGCACAGAGGTCTATAGCCAGCAAAAACAGGGTTCAACAAAAAGACTAACAAACTTGAGGTGTTCCTGCAAAAAAGGACAACATTTCCACACCCAGTAAGCTCAAAATGAATTCTGAGACAAGTGCATGCATGTGCCTTCAAACAAGCACATGTTGCGCTCCAATGAACAGACTGAAAATTATCTTTTGGTCAAACTTGAAGCAGAAGCCCCTTTCTAATAAAGGAATTTTAAATGTTGCATGGGATCATTGTCATTTCATAGAAGAAATTTCTAGAGATTTTAGAAATATAGATCTTTCCTCTTCTTGAACTAACTTTCAGAAAACTTGTTCTAAAGTTTTTCTTATTAAAATCAGCAGCAGCTGTTTTTTTAGTAATCAAATGACCCATTCCCCTTTTTTAAAGACCTCTGTCAGTAACCTATAAACATTGTCAAATCCACTTAAACATATTTGTTGCTACTGTATCAGGTTTGACCAATTTGTTTAAAATGCACAATTTATCACTATTTTCTCGTATTGGCTTTAGGAATAGCTCAGTTTCATTGTTATAAGTATTAGCCCCACCTCTTTTGGTTGACCTTTTAGCCCTCCCCTGCCCCAAAGTTAGAGTTTAGCATAGATGCCAACATTTTAGTATTGGAAAGTGGGAAAATGTGGAAAACAAATTGGAGGAATGTATTTTGCCCATTGACATATGTTGTGAGTGCGAGTGTGACCTATGTGAGTGTGGCCTAAGGAAACCAGGACCTATCGGAGTACCGGAATAAGAGTGAGCTGAGCACCTGGCGGCCTCCGGCATTGTCATGGCTTGTGGCTCACCTGTCACCAGTGGAGGGCCCCAAAGCCACTAAAAGCCAGCACCAGACAAGTGCATTGTACTACACTTATCCCTCTCCCATGTCCTTCACAGCAGCCTCAGCCTGATGCTGTCAGCAAAAATGGATGAAAAGAGTGAAACCAGTGGTAAGGACGTCCAGAGAATATTAATTGTCTGCAAAGAGTTGCAGACTAGCCAGTCAGTTTGCGCTGCTCAGGTCAGCACATTAGCCTGATGTAGACAAAGAAAACAATAGGAAAAAGAAACACAGAACAAAAGGGGTCTCAGAGTAGACCGAGGAAAATATTTCCACTTCAGGCTGCGTATATTATGTCTGTACTACATCCCTCATCTTCACTATCTAATAACAATGGAAATATTTGTTTCACCTTATGGTGTCATCCCTCCCACCAACTCCACTGAAATACCACAAAAAATGTTGAGGTGCTGTAGATAGCTACTTTGTAATACTACAAACAAATGCAGTCCTTTGATACTCACTGTTAAAGTTCAGACAGAATGCTTTTTTGGTCCATCTCTTTACAATGGTTTCTCATCACAAGTGATGCATTGTACATGGCCATAGCAAATGTTTATATTTTTGTATGCGTTTCACATATATAGGCAACTAAGGCCCTGAGTTAGAGTTTCGCGGATGGGCTACTCTGTCAAAACGAGACAGATATTCCATGCACTGTAATACGAGTGTCGTAGCCTATTTATGCACTTGTATTACTGGATATCTGTCACATTTGGGATGGAGGATTCTATCCACTAAACTCTGAATCAGGCCAAAAGTCGCCTCTCGGCGCTTCGGAGAAAGTAGGGTCTTTCTTGTGAGACTTGTACAGCTGAAGGTACCTGATCTGACATGCATGGCATACATAGACCTTCCAGGCATGGTGCTCCTCAGGTGCTCCACTACAGCAAATATTCCCCCAGGATAGAAAGATTCCCAGCACAGCAGAGGCACCTGTTGAGTGCCCTGAGTAGGGGGCAGTACTATCTGTAGCTCAGTGAACATATTGAAATTACGTTTATGCCCTGAAATTCTGCCTGGATTCCTGTCAGCTGTTCCCCTACCACTTGAAAGGCCCTGGTGGGAAAAAGTCTCTGTGTAATGCACAGAGACTCCTCTTTCTTCACTGGCCTCTCTGTTGCCTCCTATCCAACATTGTTAAGACAACCTAGAAGCACAATACTAATCCCAATTGTTTGTTTTGCGCTCGGTGTCCCACTAGTAGTGGGCAAGCCAGCAAGTTAACAGGGAGAGTCAGGTCAGAGCCAAGCCAAAACTCTGCCTTGCCTCTAACCATTGCACGAGCCGAGCCTTGGAAATTGTAGTCATGCAAATAATGCAACAAACATCACGTAAAATATGATACCTTCTATTCAAAATGTAAAACAGCACACTTATTGAACATGCAGCAGCTTTCACATTAATATGCCACTATAGGTTCATTGAGAGGTAAAGATAAAGTAGGACTGGTAAAATAAAATATTTGCCTAAGATTACGCAGTTTGGTTGAGCGTGGAAGCCAGGATTAATTACAGGATATCTGGTTGCACTTTGTACAAATCAGCCACAAAATAGGTATCTCTTTAGCTTTTCTTTTTACCTCACATGTTACTGATTTGCTTTTAACTTTGTGCAGGTGGGAAGAGCGAGGGTGGAGTTGCCTTACTTTAACCCCTTCCATGCCCATGACGGAACGGTTCCGTCATGAGCATCGGTTGCGCTGTGCTCATGACGGAACCGTTCCGTCATGGCCCCGCCCGCGCTCGAACCCTTCTGCACCACGGGGGAATTCCCGCAGCGCTGAAGGGGTTAATTAGCAGCGCCATGCTTGCGGTACCGGTCAGGTACTTTTAGACAGTTTTATTGGTATCATGATTTATTATCCCATGGTTATTTTAGTTTGATTTACTTTGCCAGTATACTAGCTGTGAAGAGGAGGAGCAGAGGTTTTTTTTGAGTACGTGGAAAGATACTCTTTGGTTGAGGTATTTGGGTCTGATGTTGTGGAGGGATTTGTAGGCGTGGGTGAGTAGCTTGAAGGTTACTCTCTTCTCAACGGGGAGACAGTGGAGGTCTTGCAGGTGTTGGGTCATGTGCTCGTGTTGTGGAGTTCTGAGGATGAGTTGGTCCTCAGTCCGCGGTGTTCTGGATGGTCTGGAGTTTGTGAAGGAGGGATTTGTTGATTCCGGCATAGAGGGCGTTGCTGTATTCTAGTCTGCTGGTTCTTGCGGAGGAAGCAGAGGGAGTTGAAGCAAGTGGAGGCGACAGCGTTGATCTGGCGGGTCATGGTGAGGGAGGAGTCTAGGATGTTGCCGAGGTTCTGGGGTTGGCCCTTCAGGGTGGGTGGGTTTCCGAGGGCAGAGGGCCACCAGTTGTTGTCCCAAGTGGATGTGGTGGGTCAAAGGGCGAGGAACTCTGTCTTCTCTGAGTTGATCTTTAGGCAGCTGCTACTCATCCAGGCTGCAACATCCTTCATTCCGTCCTGGAAGCTGAGTCTGGTGTCTTCAGGGTTCTAGTGAGGGAGAGTATGAGCTGGGTTCGTTGGCATAGGATACTATATTGAGCCCATGTTGTCTGACGATGAAGGCGAGGGGGACCATGTAAATGTGAAGAGCGTGGGGCTGAGCAATGATCCTTGGGGTACTCCGCAGATGATCTCTGTAGGTTTGGAGAGGAAGGGTGGGTGTTTGATCCTATGGGTTGTGCCAGCAAGAAAGGAGTGGATCTAGTCGAGGGCGGTACCATGTATGCCGACGTCGTGGAGTCTGACTGCAAGAGTGCGGTGGGAGACGGCATCAGAGGCTGAGGAGAGGCCTAGCAGGATGAGGGCCGCGGAATGGCCTGGGTCGAGTAGCATGCGGATGTTGTCGGTGACGGCGAGGAGGGCGGTCTCCGTGCTGTGGTTGCTGCGGAATCCGGACTGGGATGAGTCGAGTATGGCGTTCTCTTCAATGAAGGTGGTCAGCTGGCCATTGACAAATCTCTCTGTGATTTTGGCTGCGAAGGGAAGGAGAGAGAAGGGCCAGTAGTTTGTCAGGTCTGTCGGGTCCGCCGAGGGTTTCTTGAGAAGGAGCTTGACCTCTGCCCGCTTCCAGATTCAAAGGGGGCGTTGATGGTGGGGCATAGTTGGGGTGCTATGGCGGCACGGCTCTGTGGTAGATGTGCAGCAGGCAGGGGTCTTTGGGGGCTCCTGAGTGAGTGTTCTTCATGGTCATGGTTGTGTCTTCTGTGGTGGCCGGGGTTTAGGAGTTGATGGTAAGATGGCTATCATTGCTGGGGGTGAGGGTGGTTTCAGGAGTCTGTTCATTAAAGTTGTCGTAGAGGGCCTTGATTTTCAGGTCGAAGGAGGAGCCGAGCTTGTTGCAGAGGTCCTGGATCGGCGTGACGTCTGTGGCTTCGCTAGAGTTCCTTTGCGTTACTGGCGTTGGTGTGGATTTTGTTCCAGATGAAGGTCCTCTTAGCGGTTCTTATGCATTGGTGGTATTTAGTCATGGCGTTCTTGTAGGTGTTTAGGTCTCCGGTCGTTTTGACGTTTCTCCAGTATTTTTCTAGATGTCTGCAGGCGCATCTGGCTTCTTGGAGGTCGGTGGTGAACCAGACGGCCTTCCGGGGGCGATGTCTGCCAGGGTGGTGGAAAGGTGCGAGCTTGTATATGCAGCTGGTAATCCAGCGGTGTAGTTCTTTGGCTGCGGAGTTGGCGTTGGGCGTGGCGGTTGGGGGGTCGTGGACTAGGGTTGAGTTAAGGTGCTCCTCTGTGACCTTGCTCCAGTTCCTACGTGGCTGGCAGGCTTGTGTGCGGTTGTGGTATTGAAGTAGAAATATATGCAGTGATGGTCTGTCCAGAGGGGCTGAAATAGATGTTGGACTCTCATGCAAAGATGGGGTCGAGGATGTGTCCGGCCTTGTGGGTGGGGGTGGTGATGAACTGCTTCAGTCCGAGGTTGGTGAGGATGTCCACGAGGGCAGTGGAGTCAGGGTGGCTGCGGTTGTCAAGGTGGAAGCTAAGGTCTCCGATGAGTGCATAGTCCGTGAAGGCGATAGCTTGGGGTGCGATGAGGTCGACGATGGTGGTAGCGGCGAAAGAGGCGCTGGGCCCTGGAGGTCTGTAGGCAAGTCTGCCACGCAGTGCGGTTCTGGGTCTGGTCTCGATCTGGAAGTGGAGGTGCTCGGTGTTGGAGAGGGGGTTGCTAGTGCTGGAGGTGGAGATCCAGAGGGAGCTCTTGTGTGCGATGGCGAGTCCTCCTCCTGGGTGGTGTGGGCGGTCCTCCCTCTGGATCCTGTATACGTCGGGAATGGCGGTGGCGATGTCGGGGGCAGAGGTGGTGTTGGCCCAGGTTTCTGTGAAGAAGATGACGTCTGGCGAGAGGGTATCGAGGAGTTCCCTGATCTCTAAGGCCTGTCTGTGCAGGGAGCGCATGTAGAGGAGGATGCACTTCAGGGTTTCGGTGGTGCGGGTTTCCGGCGTGGGTGCGACGGTCATGGGGGTGCTTTCGATGCTGAAGGATTGTCGGCAGGAGAACTGGCTGTGGGTGGTGTTTGGTGTCGACTGTTGGCAGTTGATGTTCCTTCCGGGGTTGAGTGCGAGGAGGGCGGCGGACTCATAACAGTGGCTGTTCATAGATCCAGGGTCCCTGGCGCTGGTCGCGGTTGGGTTGCGGATGGGCGCAGATGGGCTTGCCTTTGGCGTGCTAGTGGCGCACCAGCAGCATGGCCACACTGCAGCCGCCATTAAGTAGGGAAGGGAATAGGGACTCGCAGCTGGAAGGTGGAAGCGTGGAATCAGCGGAGAGAGGGGCCGCGGGGGCAGCAGTGGCGGGAAGAAGAAAAGCAAGTGAAAAAGGCAGAAAAAAACGGGGGGAAATAGATAATAGGCACAGACAAAACAGCACAGCACAGTACAGTGGAAACAGCAGTAAAAAGGCAGAGAAAAACCTGAGCAGCAAAACACATGGCCCCGAACCCCTGTCAGGAGCAGAGCGTGGCACAGCAGGCAGCAGCACTTAACAGCGGAGCTGCAGGCGGAGAGAGCAGGTCCCAGACCTGGAGCTCGGAGGTCTTGCTCCGTCTTGCTCCTTGCTCCGGACTCAAATCCTTTATTCGTTATCCCCTTAATTTTTACGGGTGCATCCTTTCTGCCTAAGCCATCCCCCCTTTGAGGCTGAGCTTTGAATTTGACATGCCGGAGCGTCTGTGCTGCCATTTTGTGCTTCTCACCTGAAGATCGAAGCAGTCCTATTGGGTCTCCTGTGCACTTTCTTCAGTCAATCATGCAAAGGTGGCGCAAATCCTACATTTTTTTCCTTGTGCGGTGCATGTGCAGAGGTTTGGAATTGTCTGGCTCTAATTAGCAGCGCCATACTTTCGGTACCGGTCAGGTACTTTAAGACTTTCCTCAGGCGCCCATTTTGGATGAAAGGGGCGCTTCTGAGGTCATAGGCAAGGGCCTGGATGAACACAGAAAGATCTCCTGTGCTTTAGTAATTGCTCATTCTCCTATTAAACATAAACTTGAAGCTCACAAGTTAGTCCAATCTTACTTTTTAGACTGCTTGTTTGTAACAGAAATATGGGCTAGAGCCGATACTGGACCAGGTCTTATCACTGTGGTCCCGCCTGGGTATGTTATCCCCAAATCAGATCATCAGGGTGGTAGTGGGGGTGGATTAGCAATTATATCCAGGGATTCCCTTAATTAAATGTACACTCAAACAGGTTGTTACAAACTCACTGGACACTTGTGAGGTGGCTCTTTTCGGGCTTAAACTCTTTGCGAATACTATTTTCCATGTTCTTTTCTTGCAGAGTCCCCTTGGTCTAAGAGCTAACTTCCCTGCGGCTTGGTGTTAGATTATGGAACTGATTCTTGTTGATCCCAATTTTATCATTCTTGGTGATTTTAATTTCTATTTTGAAGATACTTTTTGTAGAGACTTAACCTCATTGCTCGGGCTAATGATACATTTTGGATATTCCCAGTTGGTAAAATCTCCCACCTCATATCGTGGTCATACCTTGGATGGTATTTTTACAAGTTTAAAATGGCCTTGTTATTGAGTATGCACTGGCCCTTAATTGGGTAGATCATCAGGCGGTTATTTTTAAGGTCTATTTCCCGTGATCATCTGTAAGTGCGGGAGCTGCCAAATCTGTATTCTGGAGGATTACCTCAGCAGGCCTGGAACAGGCGTTCAATATTTCAATGTCCAGCCATGACAGCCCTTTCGGCCATACAGCTGAAGGCTTCCAAGTGTGAGTTAAGCAGGCTTTTGATATAGTGGCATCAATGAAAGTCCGACTTTGTACTAGAGGTAAAGCCACTGCACCTTGGTTCTCAGAAGAACTTAAAAGCCTAAGACAGCAATGCCACGGATAGGAGCAGAGATGGCGAGCGAATGTAGCTCCTGCAGAAAAAGAGAAGCAAAAATCCTCTCTTACTTTATCATAAATGTGCCATAGGTGAAGCCAAGTCATTCTTTTATACTGAGAAAATCAGATTAGCGTGTAATTCATCCAAGGAGCTTTTTAAAGTGGTTAAGGAGCTGTCCAATCCTCCTGTTTAATGTTCTACGAACACATCACATATTTTCTGCAATAAATTAGCAGCTTACTTGAGAGATAAAATACTCTATATATATTTTCTTAATTTAACTCTTCATTGCTTAGGGACATTCCAGTTGATGCTCCTACTACCTCTTCTTGTTCCTCCTTGCTCTCTGCTTTCCCCCCTGTTGGAAAGTGGGTTATTGGTACGGGCAAATGTAGGTCTGCCACTGGCAATAAGGCCACTAACTCATGATGAGACTCAGCATAGGTCTGAGAAAATGATTCCTATGCTCAACCCTTGGTAACGTGGCTGCAAGCAGACATGCTTAACTTTAAAGACAGGTATGTAAAGCATTTAACACAACACATAATAAAAATCCAACACCAATTTATAAAAATAGGAAATATTTTTATCTATAAAATGACACCAAAACAACAAAAATCCAATGTAGGGAACTGGCGATATGAAGTTTCAAAGATTTAATAAAATATAGCACTTAGAAGATTATAGCAACATATTGTGATATCTGCTCCCAATACACCGAGCCAAAGTCAAAGTTTCAGGCCGGGCGCGAAGGAGCCCAGAGAGGCTACAGCTTGTGGCAGGTCCCGGTCTCAGTTTCTACCTTCACACTTAGAAACTTTTCTGGAGCTTTTTCTTGCAGGGTCTCTCGATACTACTCATGTAGCCGGATCCGGTGAGGGTTCGCCGGCTTCATATTTCTTCTAGTCCCGGTCAAACTCTGGAAGTTGGACCTATGGAGATTTAGCGGGACGAACCTGGATGGCTTGGCTGGCTCGCGGTTGAAGGCAGGCGGCCTGGCTGGCCAGGTTGAGTCGGTCCCTCTATGGAGCTTTTTTTCAAAGTTGCTCCAAAGTTCTCCAAACTTCTTGAACTTCTTCCTGAAGTTCCTCAAGGGGCCCCAAAGTGTCTCAAACTCACTCCAAGGGTCTGGCAGCTCCAAGATGGTCCTTGAAAGTTGAGGACTTCAGTTCCCACAATCCACTGGTACAAAACCCTTACAAATCCACTGGTAGTTCTCCAAGGTGGAGATTTAGTTGGTGATGTTCCAGATGAGCTCTTTTAACCTGTAGCTTTAAGGGAGTCCACTCTTTAGTTCTTTTTCAGCAAGATAATCCACAGGGCTGTAGTTTCAGATGGTGCAGTCTTCAGAGGTCAGGCCTTAGAAATCTTTGCACAGTAAATCCTCTCAACGAGGCACTTCTTGCTTCAGTAAGTTTCAAGCAGCAGATCTGGAGGGCTCTGCCCCTCTCAGATACTTATTCCAAGTTATCTGGGTCATGCAGGAGGTCACTTCTGACCAATGGGAGCAGGGTAACTCCTCAAAGATATGACCACATCCTGTAGAGTGTGGTATTATTTTGTCCCAGAGTGCATCAAATCTTTCAAATCCATAGTGGATGATTTTCAAGCAAGGAGGTAAGAGCTGGCTAAACACACCCCTTGGATGGCTAATTTACTTAGACTCCCCCCCTGCATCTGCTCATACCTTCCTTAATCCTATCATCTGCCTAAAGTGGGAAGTTCAGAGCTGTAAATTACACTGGTCTCTCCTCTCCTCTTTGAAGAACATAGTTCACGACTCCTCCCCCTGGCCTGGCATTCCTATGGAATAGCACACTGGCCTGCCAGCAGAGCTGGTTAACCCCAGGGGCTCTTTATCGCCTCTTCAAGGCAGCTTGGCTAATCCACTTAACTCTGACCAATCAGGGCAGACCACTGGAAGGCTGAATTTGGACTTACAAACAAGAAAGTCTTATAACTTCTTGTATGTACATTTTAGGAGAAATTCAACAATATGATATTGTTGGATTTATTAATACCATCCTGGGAAGTCTCTGAATGGCATTTCTAGCCCTCTCCTATCAAGAGTTATTAATCAATAACTTCCTACCATGTTAACCTATGCAACAGGGGATTTGCAATGGGAAAAATGACTTGAGCCATTTTTCCAGCACCAGGACTTACAAAAACATATTTTATAAGTACATGTCTTACATCTACCGGAACCCCACCCCATGTGCAACTAGGGGAGACTTTAGGGGTTCTGAATCTGTAGACATATTGCAGATTCTCCCTCCACAGTGCTCCTAGCATCAACGTCGAATTTGAGCACTACTTTTCCACAATGTGGGGAGTGAAATGTGAAATTTCACTTTACCCAGGCATATAAAAACTCATTTTATAATGGTGTACCTTATAAATACCTGACCCCCCACCCCTGGGATACATAGGGGAGACCCTGGGGTCCCTAATGTGCCAAAACGTTGTAGGTTATCAATTTTTAAGTGCCCCAAAGACCAAATTCGAGTTTGGGCACAATTTACTTTTTAAAAGCAGTCCTGGCACCCAGGGCTGTTTTTAAACTGACCTCAGGCTTCAGCAGTGCACACATGCAAGTGCAGAAAAAGGCTACTGGCCTGTAAACTGCCATGCCCCAGGGTACTGGGGACTTCTAGGTAGTTACAATCCCCCTGCCCTTTTCTATACTAGGGGCCTATAGGGGAGGTCATGCCAATCACAGTGGTACCCCACCATACCATTGTGTACCCTAGTGAATGTAGGTGTTATAACTGTATGTGTCTCTTTCAGCATAGCACTGGCCCTGGGCCTGGTTAGGCAGAGCCCAGGGTCAGTCAGAGTCAGTTACCACCAGTATCATTCAGCAAAAAGTTGGGGGGTGCCCAGGGCACAGGATGACTTTGAAAGACCCCCTGTTTCTGCTCAGTAAACTAAGGAATTATTGATGATAATTAAATTGGGGTCTACCTCTGACCGCTGCCCACCCAAAACTCTGTAATTGGCACCTGATTGTAATGCAAAATATTTGCAGAGAGTTTTTAACTACAAGCTGGAAAGTGGTATGTTTCTTAGATTATGGACAGAAGCCACTTTTTTATTCACTTACAGAAGAAGCGCAACGTCGATCCTGGCGATTTGGAAAAATCCTGCCCTATCTTTTTGCTGTCCGTACCTGCCAAGATATTAGAAAAGTACATGAACCAGGAAATGGTTAAATTGATTGACACTCATGACATCCTGGCCCCATCACAGATGATTTTAAGAGTGGCTATAGTACAGGGACAGCGCTCATTGTAGCAACAGACGGTATTCGGCACCAGGTAGATCAGGGTGGGGCAGCTATCCTAGTAATGCTCGGTTTATCTACAACATGTGATACTGTCTCGCTCTTGTGTATGGTCCAACGATTACGGCAAGCTGGAGTGAGTGGTACTGCTCGTAATCTTCTTCATTGCTTTCTCATTGACAGGGTGCAGATTGTCAGCTGTGGAGGATTCAAGGCTTAGTCTGACCCTTTTTAATCTGTATGTCTCCCCTCTTGCAGAGGCAGCGTGATCCTTGGGCTTCCAAGCTTCATTTTACACAGATGACCCACAAATTATCATGTCTATTTTTGAAAATCTGCCTTTTGAGGACGACAAATTCAAACACTGTGTGTCCAGCATCAGCATTTGGATAAAAGAGAATTTCTAAAAACTAAATGTAGACAAAACACAGGTGCTGGTGTTTGGGGCTCAGGATTTCATCTGGTCTGATGTCTGGTGGCTGGAGATTTGTGACCCGCGACCTACCTCACTGAAGTCTGCTAATAATCTTAGACTCACAGGAAAGTCATACCACCGGTGCTTGTTTTTTAAATTATTAGGGCTCTAAGAAAAATGCTCCCTTTCATTCCTCCTGAAATGCATCAACCAGCAGTCATCGCTCTGATTACATCTTGATTAGACAATTGCAATGCTCTGTATTTGAACATCAACAGTCCCTCTCTTACCAAACTTCGAGTGGCTCAGAATGCGGCTGCTTGCCTCATTTTGAATATTCCTAAGCATCTCTCGGTTAGAGATGGGATTTGTGCTCTCCAGTGGTTCTCAGTTACAAAGCGGATAACCTTCAAAGCACTTTGCATGGTCTTCCTTGCATTGCACCATAAAAGTCTCAGGCAGCTTAACTCTCTTTTCCTGCACCACGTATGCCTCTAAGATCATCCCTCTGCAGAAAGGTGACTATTCCCAGGTATCGCAAAGACAGATGGGGAGGACTCTCCCTCATGGTTGCCGCAGCTAAGCTTTGGAACACTCTGCCTGATAATATTTGGCAGCAGGGTCGTTATTCAGAAAACATCTCAAAACATGGCTCTTTTGTTTGTAGACCTCACCTCAGCGCTTCTCTGCTTCTCTTGGGATTGCTACCTTTCTTGGCCAGCGCTCTGATACCTTTAGTTTAAGTGCACTTTATAAATTTGTTTTTATTTCATTTCATATGTCCCTCAAAGGCACCATTCCACACCATAGCTGCAAACTGAGTGGGTAGTTGATCTCAGAGTATAAATAGGATGTTAAATATAAAGCTGGTGGTTGGTCCCTGGAACTTGGAGGGGCTAGCTTCACAGGAAGAGGATGTAACTTCACACAGTCCATACCATCAGCATGGTAGGAAACTGTCCTCATTCCCTGGGAGAAGCTAAAGAGGAAACTAACAGCATGCCCTACAAAGCATTTGTGAGAAAAGGTAGCTACATACCGGGAGGGCCAGCTGGAGTCACTCCTTCGGAGATGCAGGGAAGGACGAGATGTAGGAGGTGCTTTATTTGGGCAGGTACTGCCCTTTACTGAGTACCGGGAAGTTTGACAGGGAGACTACCTGCACTTCTCAGCACTGTTGCAATACATTTAACGGGGGAGTACTGGCACGTCACAGGAGTAATCAGGTACTCAGGATAGTGGGTGCCAGTACTTCTATATTTCCATCTAAAGCACTGGGTGCAGGGAATGGCCAGCAAAGTGGGCAGTTGCAGAGACACCTCATGTGGACCTGTGGAAAGCTGTTCTCCACATCCCGTGGCTGTGCTTGGCGCTGTGACTGGGTCTCTTCGCTCTGCCAGCACTGTTGCTTTAACTGCCTGGAAGCACACAGAGTGTCAGGGAGTGTCATGATGTTTTGCACACGTAAGCAACATTGTAAGATCTGAGGCATTATTGCGTGATAACATCATCTGCAAGTTCTATTTCCTGGCTCATCTACCTTTTCACCTTTTTGGAGTGTCTGTGTTAGTGATGTGAAGATCAAATCAAAAGGAATGAAATTCATGTAATGTTTAAGTCCACTTAGTATGTGAACGGAAGGGGGGGGAGGGGGGTAATTTGACAGTGTGACTAAAATCCGATGTCAATTACATTTGTAATTGAGCTCATGCACACAATAACCAAAAACGATCTGTTTGATAAAATAAATTACTCCTCATGCTTTGTCGTGTGCTTTTAAACCAATCTGATTCTAAATGTTACATTATGTCAATGGACCCAAAATGTTGATTTATACATTTATAGGAAACAATGATCCTTATTAGTTTTAGTAATACAAAAGTAATAATTCCGATCAAATGTGGAATGGATGTTTGTCAAATATGTTAGCAGTTGCTGCCCCCTCCTAGAATACCTGCCTACTCCTGCTTGTCCTGAAAGTTTAACAAATGTGCTATATTCTGCCTGCTGAGATTTGTCTTTATGTTCTGCAAATTCTACTGGCAATAAAGTGTCACACCGATGAACACTGAGCATATGCAGTGCTTTAAATGAGCCGGTCCTGTCCGGTACTAAGTACCTGCACTTCTTTAATTTGAAAGGGAGAGTACCTGCACTTCTCAGCACTGCCGTAATACATTTAAATGGGAGAGTACCGGCATTTCTCAGGGGCAAACAGGTACTCTAAAGAGTGAGTACCTGCACTTCTATGTTTCCATTTAAATCGCTGATCACATGGAAATGTCATACATTTGTGAAATGAAAACTTGGCAGCTTTGGTTGCTCTCATCATGCTAGTCAACAGAGCCTAAAGAAAGCTGAATGAACATGAAGCATTGAGTGGGCATTTGCCTTTGGAGTCCGAATGTTGCAGGCTTTGGCTTTGGGGTTTTTAGTCACCGAATGTCCTATTGTCTAATACTCCAGCTCTCCCCTATTATATGGTGTAAATAAGTCTTTCCTCTTCTAATGTAGGTGGGGCTATGGGAACATGGAGGCCTCCGGATGAAGTACCCTGTATGGTCGCGATACGGCAAGTTCCTGCAGCCCGTCGACGACGACCAGCACCTGACGGTGGCCACGCTGGAGGAGCGCCCTTTCGTCATTGTGGAAAGCGTAGACCCAGCCACAGGAACCTGCATCCGGGACTCTGTGCCGTGCCGGAAGCAGCTCAACAAAACCGACAAGTAGGAACGCTTTACATTACATGCATCTTTGCTTGTATTGTGCAGTACTTCATTACCTTAATGTATGCTCCTTTCCATTTAATCAAAATTGTTTTTGAAAACTCTTTAGTTTGTTTGCAGGTTTTGAAATAAGGCACAGAGACTAGAGAAGGGTGTCATCTCGATGCCTTTCACGCTTCCTTTAGCCATGAAGTGTGAGCTAGGTGTGGGATGAAGTACCTGTTGCAACCTGTTACAAATTCTAATTAAAAAATCTGTCACTGAATGTAACCATACAATCTTTTTTAGTAACAAGAACTTGTTTTCGCATAACGGTTCATATTGTACATGTCATTTTTTGGGATGGCAAAGTCCCTCGCATGGTGATGGGCGTGCACCCCTGCCCTGAGTGCCCCAGCTGCAACAATATCTGAATCGCTGGTGCTGATTTTTGTTGTCATGAACGAATATGGATCATCCTTATGTGCCATGACATAGGCCTGTCTCGTGGGTTGTGGTCTTTTTGGGCATTGGTGAAAGGCTCCTGCCTTTGCCAGGAGTTAAGCAGCACGAGCGTGGTGGTGGCAGCATGCAGAGGTGAATAGGTATTTTTACCGGTGTCATTGGTGCAAGGACTATGGGCTCATGTTGTGGTTAAGTCCTCACACCAGAGATAGATAAGAATAGTAGTTTATTAGAAGCACAGAGAAGCGTTGGCAATCCCACCAGAAATCAGCTTACAGTGGTAACGCTCCAGAACATAGCTGTGTCACTAAGCATAGCAACATCAGAATGGTATAAGTATTCCATACTTAAAGTAACATAACACATCTCATGTAACAAACCAATTTAAGATTACAACACATCCCCCTTCCTTACATAAAGAAAAGAGACATGAATATTAACATAAAGAAAAACTAATAAACAAGATCAAAGCATATCAGAAATTGATGTAACCACTAAAACATTTGATCACAATTATCATATCAGAAATTGATGTAACCACTAAAACATTTGATCACAATTATCACTACCCCCGATCCTCCATCTTAACACATTTATTATGAATCCCCACATACATAATCTTGTAAATATCTCGGTGGACATCTTAACCTTTCAGGCCTAACCCTATTGGTACTGTTGTCACCACAATCACTGGGTGTAGTGTCAGTAACCCTTCCACTAGCCTCCCCATCACTCATGAGGAATAGAGGATTAAAACTCTCACCCTCATTACTACTAGTAGTCCCATCACCTAGCTTTTTCTTCTTATAAAGTGCCACCCTTCTCGAATTCCAATTTTCACCATTGTAAAGCGTAACATGTCTACTATGGACAAATTTCACTTTATACGGTCCACGAAACTTGGTAAATCCAGCACTGATAAGTCCAGGTTTCACCTTCACCCAATCATTAGGTTCTATGTTTATCTTATGCGTCAGATCTTTGCCTACCCCTAATTAATTTGGTACTAGCCGTACGCCCCCTCATAACAACAAATGGAATTTTCCCAGAAACTGTATTTTCTGTTGTACGATACGCCCATACCAAATCATCAACCATCTTTTCCACATCCTTTCTGCTTGCCACAGCCAATTGTATCACCCCTTTTATCATACGATTAGCCCTCTCAACCATACCATTCCACTGTGGGTTGTACAGAGATGTTTTAACATGCACAATCCCACAGGACTCCAAAAATGAAGTCATTTCAGTTGAAATTAGTTGAGTACCATTATCAGTGACTAATTTAACAGGATAGCCTTCCTCCCTAAAAGTTTCAGATAAGATGTTTATAGTACTTTTAGTGGTTATCTCCTTAACAAACCTTACGACCAGCCACTTTGATGTGACATCCACCATGACTATCCCAAACTTTAGATTGCAGTTCATGCTGGAAAATGGACCTATGAAATACAAACAAACTGTGTGCCAAGGTAATTCAGGATCTACAATTTTGCCCAAATTCAACTGGTTACCCACTTTTAATCTTTTCTCACTCTCAAAACACTCTGCACAAGACTCAACCCAATCAGAAATTTCTCTGTCTATAACTGGCCACCAAAAGTGTTCTCTTATCCTCTTCTTTGTAAGAGACTGACCCATGTGACCCTCATGAGCAAGTTTAAATAACACAAATCTCATGTCTAACGGAGGAATCATTTTGTCTTCCTTCATTATAATATTAGCTTCACTATCAAAAATAAACAAGTCTTCAAGAACCTTTAGAAAAGGTCTTACAGCAATGGGAAGAGTACTCTCCCTTCTACCCCCTTTCACTATTAAATCTCTCACTATTTTTAAACTCTCATCTTTGTCCATACTAGTATTCCATTGTTTCTTGTCAATAGCACCATTAGTCCACTCCACCATTTCAACAATTGTAGCTACAGCACCCTCGCATTGAAAAGACTCAACATTTGACTTATCTACTTCCTCCCAAGGTAAAGGTAACCTAGATAACCCATCAGCTTGGCAATTTCTCCATCCAGCAATATATTCAATTCTGTATAAGTACTCTTGTAAACGAGCAGCTAACCTAGCTAGCCTTGCAGAACCTTTATTCGCACCTCCAGGAGACAAAATTTTTATAAGTGGTTTGTGGTCCGTCTCCAATGTGAACTGAAAACCCCATAAATACATCCTAAAATACTCAGCACCCCACGCCGCAGCCAAAGCTTCTTTCTCTATCACTGAGTAATTTCTTTCAGAGCCAGTAAGGGACCTTGAGGCAAAGGCAACCGTTTTCCTTTCCGAACCATGAACCTGTGCCAAAACTGCACCAATCCTTACCGCACTAGCGTCCACAGTCAAAATTGACCTCAACTTCGTATCAAACGGAGTCAGAATCTTTGCATCACAAATTTCTTTCTTGATCTTTTCAAAAGCAAGTTGTTGATCGATGGACCATACATACTTATGTCCTTTCCTAAGAAGAGCTTTAATAACCTCAGTTTTCCCTGCAAAGTTATGCACAAATTTTGCATAATATTCTATAAGACCCAGGAATGATCTGAGTTGGTCTTTGTCTGAAGGAGCCGGAGCTTTCTTTATGGCCTCCAACAAATCTCTCTTTGGCTTAATCCCACTAGCTGATAATGTATACCCTAAATATTCTACCTCTTCCACCGCAAATTTGCACTTTTCTTTCTTTAAAGTTAAGCCTGCATTATCCATTTTCTCCAACACTTCCTTTAGCACAAGATTATGGTGTTCTTTTGTGTCTCCAAACACCAGCACATCATCCTGGAAGTAGACTACATTCTTTGTGCCTTTCAACACTGACGCCATCATCCTCTGAAACACCCCAGCAGCGGACGCCAAGCCAAGCGGCATCCTGGTAAACTGGAATATTCCCTCAGTAGTTATAAACACTGTCAATGGTTTGGACTCCTCATGCAATTTGATTTGGTGATATGCACTGCGTAAATCCAATTTAGAAAAATACCTTCCACCTTTTAATGACAAAATCAATTCATTTATATTAGGCAGTGGAAACGTATCTACTACGATATTCTGATTTAACGTGCGCAAGTCCACACAGAACCTGTAACTACCATCAGGTTTGCTCGTGATCACAACCGGTGAAACCCATCTGGATGTTTCAATTTGTTCAATAATGCCTTGCTCACTCATTTCATCAAGCATACGTTTAACCTCCTGTCTGGCAATAATTGGAACCTTTCTCACTCTGTGTTGAATAGGAACAGCATCTGGCTTGAGTATTATCTTATGAACATACCCTTTGAGTTCCCCGATCCCTTCAGAAAAATGATTTGTCATACTTTCAACAATTCTCTCCGTCGTGATTTCATCCACCACCATTACCTGTTGTTTCGCCCTGGGGTTTAAGATGATATGAAGATCATACTGGTGTGCCCAACCTAAAATTGATGGACCACTACGTGCCACGTACACTTTACCTTCCACGCACCTTCCCTGAAACACTATGTCTGTGAGCATGTACCCCACAATGTCTATCCTTTCCCCTTGATATCCTCCTGGATTTATATCCTTAGGGAGTAACGTTACCTCTGGCCAGTTTTCCTCAAAAATTACTTGAGGAATAATTGTCCAGAAAGACCCTGAATCCACCATTAACTCAGTGTCTTTTCCATGTATTTGAAATATCGCTTTGGGTCTTAGTCTTCTTCCCAATGCCATAGTCAAATCATCCTCTTCAACACATAATATCTTATTCAGACCTTTCTCTACACATGTTGTCACCACATTGTCACCATTATTTTGTACAACTGCTATCTTTGGTCTACTGTTTGTTTTACACATTTTGTAGAAGTGACCTTTACGTCCACATTTTTTACACACTTTATCAAGAGCATAACACCTCTTGTAGTCAGCCATGTGGTATGTACTTCCACATCTTGTGCACATTTTCTCGTGCGTTTTATTATACTCTGGATTCCCTTCAGAGTTGTTATTAAACTTTTTAAAGGGTATCACTTTCTTCCCACTAGTCTCATTGTTCTTGTTACTGCTTACAGCAGCCACATCCTCTTGTATCACATTCGTCGTACTTGTTGTACTCTCTTTCTTTTCCATTTCTTTCATACATGTCTCTGACTGTTCCACCACCTTGGCTATATCAATGGCATTTCCAAACGTTGGATTTTTTGCTGCCCACAATCTCTCTTGCATTTTTTTGTTGCAACATTGCACAATAAGCTGGTCCCTAATCATCTCATCCCTCATCGCGCCAAAATGACACTTAAGAGATAACTCACGTAAACGTGTGACAAACTGATCAATGGTTTCATCGCATCTTTGGGGTTGCGTATAAAACTTTTGCCTACACATTACCATATTCACTTCCTTAGCATACTGTTTCCTTAATCTTTCTTTTGCTTCATTATAAATATTCGTGATTACTCTACCTTCACCGTCTGTACCCACAGGTAGGAATCTAAAAGCATGCTGTCCTTCTTTCCCCAAAGTGCTTAATAACAATGCTTTTTTTCTTTCGGCATTAAAATCTTTCCCATCTAGTGCTATTATATAATTTTCAAAAATATCAATTCATTCGTCCCATTATACGGGAGGGTCACCTGGGTGTTGTAGGAACAATGGTGGTGGTATTACAGTGCTCCCCTCCATGGTCTATGACTAACTGTTTTAATGCAACTTCCTGACGAAATTATTATTTTTCTTTTTTTTTTTATAATCACAGCCAAATTGATCACCTACAGTGTGAACACCCAAACAAACTAATTTCTATAGCCAGATGCACTCTAATTACCCCAGAAATGTATTTACTCTTCTACTATTTCTATATACCTATATATGTATACTAACTAACTGGTGCCACCACAATTTGCCAAAAAAAATGCACTCGAACTGTATTCAGTATCTGTGAAAATAACATTAATGTTCCTCCTTTTTTTTTTTATAATCGTATATCGTTAATGTTCTTTAAAATAATTACTCTCCCTTCTCAGCGCGTTGATATTCTGTCCCTTTGTCGAGAAGCGCACTCCGTAATTATTTCCGCGTTAAATCCTCAGTTCGTTGCCTTGGTAACTGAAGAACACGTACACAAACAAAGGGCACGCAGTACGTGCATGCGCCAGTGAGCGTAATGATGTAGATCTTCTGATGGGGAACAACCTTTACAACGCAACTTTTACAACGCACTACCATTACAACGCATTTTTTACAACGCATAATCCATTACAACGCATGATATTACAACGCAGGATACTACAACGCATTTTTAAAAACTACCTTTACAACGCATTCCATTACAACGCATACTACCATTACAACGCATACCATTACAACGCATAATATTACATTATACTATCCAACACTTACCCTACTGATGCACCCCCTGGAGTTAGAATAGTAATTTTTACCCCTATACTATCCAACACTTACACTATTGATGCACCCCCTGGAGTTAGAATAGTAATTTTTACCCCTATACTATCCAACACTTACACTACTGATGCACCCCCTGGAGTTAGAATAGTAATTTTTACCCCTATACTATCCAACACTTACCCTACTGATGCACCCCCTGGAGTTAGAATAGTAATTTTTACCCCTATACTATCCAGCACTTACCCTACTGATGCACCCCCTGGAGTTAGAATAGTAATTTTTACCCCTATACTATCCAACACTTACCCTACTGATGCACCCCCTGGAGTTAGAATAGTAATTTTTACCCCTATACTATCCAACACTTACCCTACTGATGCACCCCCTGGAGTTAGAATAGTAATTTTTACCCCTATACTATCCAACACTTACCCTACTGATGCACCCCCTGGAGTTAGAATAGTAATTTTTACCCCTATACTATCCAACACTTACCCTACTGATGCACCCCCTGGAGTTAGAATAGTAATTTCTACCCCTATACTATCCAACACTTACCCTACTGATGCACCCCCTGGAGTTAGAATAGTAATTTTTACCCCTATACTATCCAACACTTACCCTACTGATGCACCCCCTGGAGTTAGAATAGTAATTTTTACCCCTATACTATCCAACACTTACCCTACTGATGCACCCCCTGGAGTTAGAATAGGAATTTTTACCCCTACACTATCCAACACTTTCCCTACTGTTGCACCCCCTGGAGTTAGAATAGTAATTTTTACCCCTACACTATCCAACACTTACCCTACTGTTGCACCCCCTGGAGTTAGAATAGTAATTTTTACCCCTATACTATCTAATACTTACCTTAAATGTAATTTAATATTATGCGTTGTAATGGTATGCGTTGTAAAGGTAGTATGCGTTGTAATGGTAGTGCGTTGTAAAGGTATTTTTTTAAAATGCGTTGTAGTGTCATGCGTTGTAATGTCATGCGTTGTAATGGATTATGCGTTGTAAAAAATGCGTTGTAAGTGCATGCGTTGTAATAGTGTGCGTTGTAACGTCATACATCCTCTTCTGATGACACCACGGCGTGAAGACGTAGTGATGCAAACCCTTTGCTGACGCACCACAACCAACACAGACGTCGATCCCGATCGCGCTCCACCAGTCTCCAGAACAGATGGCATCATTCAAAATGTTTCACGCGCACTAGTCAATGTCGGGATGTCCTCGCGTTGTATACCGCAACGGTAAAGTGCCCGTTCACTGTGTTTCCTTTTGAAAGTTCAAACGCTCACCTTAAGATATAGACATCGCCTCGATTTAATCCGCATAAGTAACTTCAATAGAGCAGTGTCTCACGTTGAATACACGAAGTTTTGGTCCATTACACGCATATATTCCCTTCACAGTAGATTTTCTTCAATATTGAAGGATTGCAGTATGTCCTTCCATATCTTGGCAATCGCGATATTTACTCCATTATTTCACGTTGGTTATTCCAATTGTTTTGCACGCAAGTGTGGATTCTTCTTTTGCCAATTGAACCACAGGTTCACTCTGTGCTTCCCTTGACTCTCTTCCTCCTTCTCTTCACACTCTTCTTCACTCGTTTTCCAATTTTTTTTTTTACCCAATCTTCATGGTTCAAGATGTGTCTTCCTTGTTTGAGGTGTAGCTAAATCATCGCCATTTGTTGTGGTTAAGTCCTCACACCAGAGATAGATAAGAATAGTAGTTTATTAGAAGCACAGAGAAGCGTTGGCAATCCCACCAGAAATCAGCTTACAGTGGTAACGCTCCAGAACATAGCTGTGTCACTAAGCATAGCAACATCAGAATGGTATAAGTATTCCATACTTAAAGTAACATAACACATCTCATGTAACAAACCAATTTAAGATTACAACAGCTCACTCATGTAATGTTCTGCTATTTTGTGTTTAATTCACCCTTGACCTACATCAAGTTAGTATGTATTTCTGTGCAGTGCATGTATGTTGCATGCATGTGCTGGGTGTATTTGTGTCTGTAAATGGTACAATACATGGAAGATTCTGGGTTACAATTTGGGAGACCCTGAGCTTAATGAAGGTGCATGAGTAAGGTAGAGCTATCCTCAGACTGATTTTTGGATTGCTACATTGCAGGTTGGACAGTTTGGAGGAAGGAGAGCTAAGCTCCCCTGTGCACTTGAAATGAGATGAAATACCTATTTTTGTAAAGCGTCAAAAATTACCCCAAAGGGTGTGTCAAGGCACTGGGGACCGTCAGGAAGATTAAGTGCGCTGATGCCCAGAGTCACATGGTGCTGGGCTAAACTGACGCCGGTGCCAGGAATCGAACCGTCAGCCACGGTGTTCCGGAGCCAGCCGCCTTGGCCGCTGCACCACACCTCTGCCACATCAAAGGGTGCCCATTGATTCAGATTGAGGTCACTGGAAGGAGGCCTGGGTACAACTCAGGAAGGAATCATGGCTTCTTAGGGAATCATAAAGAGTAAGACTGAGGCCCTGGGGTCAACTTTTGATACATATAACACTGTGGATGACATCCAAGTGGGAACATCTGATCACTCCCATGGCCTGGGTTGTGGGGCTATAAGATTTAGATTTGCTCCTGCTGTGACAGACTGCTTTTTCGAAGAAGGGCAGGGAAGAAGAGAGGGCACTTTAAAAGGAAGCAGACTCCCTACATAAACTTCAAAGGCTTAGAGCCTAAATCATATTTGGGGGCATATGTACAAGCGCATTTTGCCACAGGAACGTCACTTTTAGCGACGTTCCTGTGGCGATATGTGCTTCGCCTTATTTACAAGCCAGCGTTAAGCAACTTAATGTGGCTTAACGCTGCCTTGTAAATAAGTCACCCTTTCACGATGTACTTAGCGTGAAAGAGGAGGGCAAAGAGACTCGTGGTGGGCGTTCCACCGCAACACCTATTGATTTTGATGCTGCCACCTATTTACAAGGGCAGCATAAATAGGAGGCAGCGCCAAAATTAAGACCGGGAAAACCTGGTCTTAAACAGGCAAAACGAGAAGAAATGCTTTATTTCTCCTCATTTTTGCTGTTTCCATGTGTGCTGCTTTGTGCAGCACACATAGAAACAGCAAAATGGCAATATATTTGTTTATGTACAGGAAGTTGACCCTTCCTGCACATAAAAAATCTATTTAAACAAATGACATTTTGTAACTTCTATTTGTGCTGTGCTACGGCAGCACACATAGATGTGACAAATTGCCATTTAAGCAATTTCCCCCTCAACGCTGACACCCTTGCACTGTGGTACAAGGGTGCCTTCTTTGGCGCTAAGCTGTTAAATTTAGCGCCAACGCAGGGGGAAACGCAGGGCTGCACCATATTGTTATAAATATGTTGCAGCCCTGCATTTCAGAAGTGGCGCAGTGTGGTTTTAAGCCAAGGAGGCTAACGCCACACTCCGCCACTTCGTTTTAAATATGCCCCTTGGTGTCTGGAAATGGACTGTAAGAAGGGGAGCTTGACACTCAAAATTGACAACTGTCAAGCTGCCAGACCGGTTGTGCGTGTAGGTGAAACTCTGAATCTTGAGCCTGTGACCAAAGCTGGAGGCTAAAGCCTGCCAGTCTCCCAGCTTGGTGAGGATATCACCCAGTGAAATATAGGACCACCCGTGCCTGGAGAATAAGGCACCAGTGTCTGCCTGCTTGCCAAGACCATTGAGGCCTGTGTGGATGAGGATAGCTGAAGGAAGAAAGGTCCGGTGAGTGGATCCTGTAGTAAGGTGTGTGGAGATGGCTGCTGCACAGATCAGGTCATTTCCATGTGCAAAATTAAGTCTGTGACCCCGGTATGCCAGAGGAGGCCCGCCATGAACTGTGCTGCATCGATCGGGTCGGTGTTCGTGTGCCGAGTTAAGTCAGTAACCCTGTATGCCAGAGGAGGGCTGACGTGAACTTTGCTGCACCGGTTGGATCGTTGCCCATGTGCAGGGTTAAGTCAGTGACCTGGTATGCTAGAGGGTGGCACCGTGAAGAAGAACCTACTGCTGTACCGATAAGGCCAAAACCTGAGAGAAGAGCAGGTCTGGCGACCCCAGATGCCAAAGGGGGTCAATGGAGGATGAGAAGGAGTGCACTAGGGGATGCCATTGCCGTGAGAAGGGGCATCCGTACTGCTCATTGCAGGCCCGAGTCCCAACTGAGGAGCAGAATCAGGAATGCTGTAGCTGCCTCGCCCATGATAGAGACACTCTTAGAGACTTTGGTTGGATGATTATTGCTAGTGCAGCCAGCAGGCCCAGAGGAACTTGTTTGTCAGATGGCGTCTCGGCGTTGGATCACTGTTGACTTTTTTAATGGAGACAGAGTGAGACTTCTGAGACTCAGACTGATAGGGGGGCCTATCCTGAACGTCGTCTATAGTGAATGGGTAATAACCAATAATGCTGTTGAGAGGGAAGAGGGAATCAGGGGACTGCCATTAAGCACTAGAGCCCTGACCTCACGGGAATTTTGCATGCTGTATTTCAGTTTTTGTTCGCATATAAATACTACTTTTGTCATGAAAGAGTGTTTGACTAGACAATCATTTATTGTTACTATTGAGGGTATTTGAGTTGTGAGCATGTGCACACTCTCTGTCTTTACATCCCGTGCCCGCCCCCCCAGTAAGCCTTGCACTATGCGACCCATGCTGCCACTGAGAGTCAAGTGCTGAAGGAGTACTTGGACCAGTTGCTCTTGATCCATATTATGTTGGGCCCTGGGACATCCGGAGTAAAAGTCCTCAATCCCCACAGTAGGACCTAGTAGCTCCTGCTTGCTCTGTGCACTTTGAATGGGGTTTTGATGTCAAGCGGCTAGGTTAGGCCCGGGAAGAAGCACTGCCATTTTACCTGCAAATATTTCTTAAGTTGCCTTCTTTTCTACATGATGACTTTTGACACATATTTGCTTGCGTGGCAGTGCAGGATTAGTTTCTCTGAAACCATATTGCTTACATTTCTACTTAGTAGGCACACTATCATGATACCTTGGACATTTAGTACAAGGCCTAAACATTAATTGAGTAAATATTGTTGTTCATCTGTAAGGCGACACAGCTATCACAAGAAGATAAACAATGACAGCCTGGCTTAGGCCTCAGCACAGAAGCAATGAATGTGGTAATTCTATATACACACACACACTTCTGTGTCCAAATCAGAGGAGGACTCTGCTGTCACTGCGAGGTCACGTTTTTTTGGATTCCTGTTTTCCCTCTGCGAGGAGGGATGTCCAACTTGTGACCAACATGGGGACCCAATCACATTCACCCACAGGTAATGGGGAGTTAGATCATCCAGTACGGAATTTTGACAGATCACTCGCCCTAGGTAACTCGGTTAGTGAGTGCATAGTAGGCGTACATTATATACATTATACACCGTACATGTATGCCAGCATACAAACATTGCTTCAGCACAGTGGTGGAATTGTTTATCCTTTTCACTGTTCTCGTATTGCTAATCAATTTCATCTGCTTCTGTCTATAAATCATTGCACTGCATATATTTTACACAAGAATCACAGTGGTTCAATAAATATTGAAACGCCTCTTTGTGTATTTTTTGTGTAACTCTCTGGGCATGCATGAATAACTGATCGAAAAGGTTCTAGATCAGTTACCACGATTCCTTGCGGTGTCAGGGTTGTCATGTTCTGAGGTTGCCACAACCATTTGTTACTTCTGAGGTTTAAGGGTGCTTATGGAGGCACTGTAAACTAGCAGGATTATAGACCAACATATCCTGAGGGGGTGCATAGAATCACTCTGGCCCATCTCAATATTTATGCTGTCCCACAAACACACAGTTACCACTGAGAAGTGGAAGCTGTACAACACTGACATCACTGTTTCTGTGCACTGTGGCAACCAGGTGTTATTACTCCCCATAGCTAATTAGAATTAATGTCCAGTTTCTTCAAGAAAACAGACAGATAGCACCATACTAGGCATGCTGTTGCCCTCCACATACATGGCTGCCAATAAAATATTCCTCCATTTCACCAAAATAAGGTATCATTAATGTGAGGGAACATTTACTCCTAAAGATTTACCTAACAGTAAACGAAAAACTGAGCAAGCGTAAACTGTTTGTGGCTCTAGGCTGAGGGTCTCCAGTCCAGGCTCTGGGAAAGTAAAACATTCTTTTCATTCTCAGTCCTCAGATACTTTAGAAACACCTGGGGAACATGGGCATCTGTCGTGCACCAGTTCCCTTTCATACCACAAAGTGCACAAACTGACTGTGGCTCGAATGGTACACACTTCTCTCTAAATATATCAAAGTGCATTCTTCCCTCTATATCCCTGACTGCCCATTCTTCCCACTGTACTCATAAATGATCACTTTCCCACATGTCCCTTCTTGTGCACACTGCCTTTGTGTTCTTAAAAATGCACACTCTTTCCTCTGTACCCAATTGCCAACATTCTTCCGTCCGTGCCCATTTGCCCCTGTATATGACTGTATTGATATTGCAAACTGCATTTTAAATTCTTGATTACAAACCCTTTTGTCAATAATCTAGATTATTAGTATTCCTTACTTACCCCTGATTTTATCATACTTTGAATTGTGCCCCAGAGTGGCAGAGTGTACATATTTTCTAACATTCCTTCATATCTTTGATCGGGCATTGTTACTGTGAGACCCTTGTTTGCACAATTTCCTCATACCCTGATTGCACACTCTTCTCTCTATGACAGATTACACCCAATAATTACAATTCTCTTTACTTCTGTTTGCACCCTTAACACTCCATAGTCTGATTACAGAAACTACCATCCACACACCTAATTGCACCTACATTCGATGCCCTGATTCCACCCACTTCCCTCCAAATATTTGTTTGCACCCACGTCCCTCATAATTGCAACTGCACCCACATTCCTTCCTAACCTTATTCATGCACAATTTCTTCCATACCCCTGATTAGAGACACTCCCCCTAAAACCTCTGATTGCACCTACATCATTCCATACCCCTGACTGCACCCACTTCCCTCCATGCACCTGACTGAAATGACCTCTTTTGCCCCTGATTTCACATACTGAGGAGGGTGACAAGAGGAGGGTGAGTCTGTCAACGCATTCTTTGCACAACTCCGTAAACTGGGAATCACCTGCATGGGGATTGATAAACTGGATGAGATTCGAGCACAGTTGATACAGGGATATCGGGGATATCGGTTGTCCACCCTTAAGGAAGCTGATCCTGAGACACCCTGGAATCATGTTGGACGACATCTTAATTCTGGCTCAATTGCATGAGCTTGCAGACTCGAGGGCCAGGGAAATGAAGTCACCCCTAAATCACAGCACAATAGTCACCCCTTTTTCCAGCGTAGTGAAGATCAAACAGGAACATGTGGAGGCAATCCAGCAACGGCCAGGGCGCTTCCATGATTCTGGGGGTGTGAGAACACCTGAGAAGAGCTGTGGAAACTGTAGCCTATCCAACCACTCACCGAGAGGCTGCTCAGCTCAGGGCAAGCCCTGTTTGAAGTGTGGACGTCCTAATCATTTTGCGAAGGTGTGCCGCAGTTCCAGTGGAAAGCTGAGCGGGAGTATCAAAGACCGCAGCTCTGCCAACATTCGTCAGCTATTAGAAGTGGGAGGAAAGAGCCAAACACTAGCAAGAGTACTTTTCAAGAGGAGGGCGATGAGGGGGAGGTGTGTTTATGATATCGTTTGCAGGGCACAACAATCAAAGGAGAAGGCCTTCTACCATGTGCCAAGTCGACATTGACGGAATTCCCAACATGGTGCTCATCGACACAGGGGCGTCAGTGAACGTCATTGATTGTGAGCAGTTCCTTAAACTAAGCTTTAAGCCTGACATCATTCCGACCAAGGAAAAAATCTATACAAATGGGGGAACAGACCCTCTTCCTCTGCAAGGAGTCATAGAGGTGGAAGTGGCTCACAGGCCCAACAAGCTAAAGGCAAAGTTTAATGTCACCAAAGACAACACAGGCACCCTGCTGGGTTGTCAAACCACTGAAGATTTGGGCCTTGTGTATTTTGACAAGCAGATGCATTAGTCTCACGCAGAAGACATTCTAGCGGAGTTTCACAAACTGTTTGAGGGGTTGGGGGTGCTTGAAAGGTGTCCAGGTTAAGCTACACATTGACACTTTAGTCCGACCAGTGGTGCTGCACCGCAGACGAGTGCCATTTCATTTCCTTTCCCTGGTGTAAAAAGAACTAGAGCGCCTGGAGCTCGCTGGAGTCATAGAAAAGGTCACTGGGCACACTCTATGGGTATCGCGGCTGGTCATTGTGCTGAAACCCAACCAGCCCACTGCCGTACGACTTTGTGTGGATATGAGAGACACATCGCCCCAACAATCAACAAGATCATGGCTGACCTGAACGGAGCCAAATGGTTTTCTAAGATCAACATTAACTCTGGATATCACCAATTGATGCTGGAAGAGTCCAGCTGGTACATCACAACATTTTCCACGCATGTGAGGTTGCGAAGGTTCAAGCTTTGGAGTGCCGTCTGCTGTGGAAGTTTTCCAGGAAGTTATTGGAGAGGCGTTCTCTGGTCTATTGGGAGTGATCAATGTGAGTGACTATATATTGATTTTCTCCAGCACTCCCCCCAGAAATGTTCCTTCTACTCCAATGAGGTGGAAATTCTTTGGGTGCCGCTTCACCAAGGATGACTTGCAGGTGAATCTGCAGAAGGTCGAGGCAATCAGAATGGCTGCTGTTCCCCAAGTTCCCTCAGAAGTAAACAGCTTTCTTGGGATGGCTAACTACTGCAGGAGATTCATTCCTAATTTGTTCACCATTTCCGAACCTCTGCGGGCCCTGATGAAGAAAGATGTTCTGTGGAACTGGAACAAAAAAACTGTGCAAGCCTTCAGAGAAGTCAAAAAAGCACTCCTTCATGATGCCATAATGGCATACTTCACGAGGAACATGGAACTAATTGTTGATGGCAGCCTGGTAAGGCTAGGTGCCATGCTCATGCAACTGGAAGACACCAATTAGTGGGTACCTATCACGTATGCCAGCTGTGCCCTCACTGCTGTAGAGACCCGAGATGCTCAAATAGAGAGAGGCCTTGGCAATCAGGTGTGCCTACAAGCACTTTCACCTGTATCTCTGTGGTCACCAGTTCCAAGTAATCACTGATCATAAACCTTTAGTACCATTGTTTGGTGGGTCAGCATGCAATGGTTCCCCGAGGATGATCGCTCCAGTTGCAGCAATACTCCTTTGAAGTAGTATACCAACCAGGGATGAACGGTCCAGGTGATTACCTATCATGGCATCCCCTGGCAAGGATTCTCCGACACAGCAGGAAGATGACCCAGGTGCCGAGGGCTTCATCATGTTGATAATAGGGGGCCTGTCCTCGGGCACTGTCTTTGGCGGAAATGGTTGAGGCCACCAAAGATGACACATGCATCGCAAGGGCCAAGGAAGTGCTCCAAGAACACCACTGGCGTAATTTCCTGGACAGCTTACATGGCCTCAGAGAAGAAGAACAGAAAGCGAGACAACAGCTGTGGAAGTGCGGCGATGAGCTAAGTGAAAGTGAAGAAGGGCTGTTGTTGCGGGATCATCTAATCATCATGACTGGGAGTTTGTGGACCCACACGGTGTAGCTGGCCCACGAGGGCCATCAAGGGGTGGCCAAAACGAAAGCCCGCCTCCGTAGCTAGGTGTGGTTCCTGGGGACGGACCAGCTAGTGGAAGAAAAAGTAAAGAACTGTCACTCATATCTAATGATGGGCAGCGAACCTCCTGCTGCCCCAGTCCTCACCGAGTCCGTACATGAGGCCGTGGTCTGTCGTAAGCATGGACTTCAGAAGTTTTCCTGATAAGCAAGTGTCACTGGTGCTCACCGACAGCTACACTAAGTTTCCAGCCATGGGGCTGGTGAGGTCCACTGAATTTGAATGTGTAAAACCCACTCTAGAGAAAATCTTTGTATAGTTAGGCTTGCCTGAATAACTAAGGACAGATAAGGGGCTGCCATTACAGGGTCAAGAGTTCAAGGAATATCTCAGTCACCTCAGTGTTCAACATCACCAGATAACCCCCAATAGCCCCAGGGTAACGGGGAGGTGGGAAGTTTCATGAGGACGCTCAACAAGGCATTGCGAATTGTAGTGAAGCAAGGTGAGGATCTTGAGTGCTGTTTGCATCAATTTCTGAGGGCGTATCACCAAACACCACACAGCACGACTGGATGTGACCCAGGTAATCTCACAATGAGGAGACCCATTGGGGATCTTGTATCTACTAGCCTGCAGTGGGAGCCCGCTACACTTGGCATCCAAGCAGCCCAGGTGAAAAAAACAGCCAATAATGAAGGGGGAAGCCGAAATCGGAGAACAACGGAGCCAAACATCAAGGAAGGTGACTTGGTAGTTATCAAAGACCAACACGCAGGGTCGAAATTTCGTAGCCCCTTTGAAAAAGAAGTGTGGCAAGTAGTGAGAGCACTTGGGACCAGAGGCGCAACTAGAGCCAAATTTCGGGGGGGGCTGAGCAAAAATTTCGGGGGGGGGGGGGGCTGAACTTTAAGCAATAGGCAGAGTGGAGCTGCAGGGTCTCTTGGAAGGGGTGAAACAACAGCAAGGCCTCATTAACATGCAAATGGTCTTTTAAAGACCTGTGAAGTGCTCGGGTGCGGGTGTGTGCGCGCCCAGGAAGCTGTCTCTTCCTGGGCTGCCACACACGACGGGGGGGGGGGCTGAAGCCCTGTGAGTCCAATGGGTGTTGCGCGCCTGCTTGGGACCATGGTCACAGTTAAAAGAAGAGGTGTGAAAGTATTGCAGAATGTATCATGATGACAACGGCTGCCATAGAAATCCTGCCCTAAGAAGCAGGTGATGGGACAACGGAGAACACTCAAGAGAGAGAATCTGGTAGAGGCGACAGAAGTGAAGTTGGGGAAGGTGAATAATCGAGAACAACAGCTGATGATCGTTCATTCTGCTTCTAGTGACGGTGAAGTGTCCAACTGATTTCAACCATATCACCTGAGAGCTAACCCTCGACCCAGTCGGAAGCTGAAAGGCTATGTGTGTTGAGTTATTACATAGTGAACTTGTACTCCTGCATCTTACAATATTGCATTGTATTTTCTTCCCTTTTTGTTTTTGTTTTTGTTTTTTTATTTTCCTTTGAAGGTTAGGGGGAATGTAGTAAACCATCCGGGCAGTACTACACAGTGTATCCCTCAACACTTGGAGGTCCGGACTCGCCCGAGGGATTAAATAAAGATGCTGCGGCATCTACATATGTGTGCTGCTGTGTCCTCTGTTGTGGGGCCCATAGTGAGGTGCATACCATTTGCTACCGGGGGGCCCAGACGCCCCCACTACAGTTTGCAACATGTCCCTATTGTACCCATTACTGCACACTTCCTTCCACACCCTTGATGGCACACAGTTCCCTTCAGGCCCTAACTGGGAGCACTTTCACACACAGCTCTACCTCCACGCGCCTCCTTCCATGCTTGCTTCGCTCTCTCCTTCACACCCAAAGATGCTGCTGTCCCCACCCGCTCCAGTGCACGTGCGCTGATCACCCACCTCCACTCTTGCAAACTCGCTTTGGATTCATACAGGGACCCTACGAGCTTTTTCCCTGACGCGGGCCTTGATGTGCTCAGACCAGTTTGAAGATAATTGTCAGATAAATTATTTTGTTCTTCGGATTGGGCCAGCCAGGGAAGTCAGATCCCCAGCAGAATCAAAGACCGGAGCAATTAGCAAACTTTGCATTCTTAGTTCTGCTGATAACAGCACCTAATTAATACACATTTCGTTTTTAAATCTGCGAGGTGCAAAGAATTAAAACTGGAAAGAGTAAATTAATGCAAACCAAGGGAATGCTCGCCTTCCTTCGGTTAATCGAGGTCATTACTGCCATTTCATGGAGTTCCAATTAGTGAGCTTGTGAAAAGCAGGGTCTGGCCCGATCACAACATTGCCCCAACCACACAATACCAGTTTAATTGTTTTGCGATAAGGAGACAAACATGATTGGCACCACGGAAAATAATGAAACTATAATGAAGACATACAATAACCACGAATCCAAAAGGAAGAAATGGCATAATGAAAAAAAAGATTGAAACCTCAGGGCAATTTACGGTTTCAAGTTATTTTTTAAAAAATTATTTTCTTTAAAAGCAATGCAACCTGAGCAATGGTGTGATAACGCCCAACCTTCTCTGAGTAGTCAGACATAGTAGAAGGACTTCCCTCAACACTTTAAGATGCTAGAAACAGACTGGAGAAAGAGAGAGAGTGTGTGTAAGATGGAGAGAGAGAGAGAGAGAAAGAAAGAGAGAGAGAGACAGACAGAGAGAGAGAGAGAGAGAGAGAGCAGAAACCTGTGGGATCATAGAGGGCTGTTTATCAGATATGACCCCTGGATTCTGTGTTGTATCCACTGGTATGGGACCAGCTATGAGTTCTCTAAACCAGAAATCCTCAGTCCTAACATGGTCTTTGCCCCACAACCGAAGGATTGGGCTGTGCATGGATGTCGTGCTATGGTCTCATATGTGCTGAACGAAGCCATGGACAGCCTTTGTAAGGTCAGTTCCCGGCAGCTCATTGGCTGTGCAGTATGGGGACTGAGTAAAAAGTTTGCATGCGTCCGGCTCCTTCCCTCAGTCAGCAGGGAAGCAGGCTTCTATGCTCTAGAAGCCTCAGCTTCTCTAGCAGAAAGTGCAGACTTCATGTGATGTCCCCTCACCTCTGGGATACAGGCTATCAGGCAGACACCATTGCTGATCACAGTCCCTCCTGTACTCTGCGAAGCAATCCCTTCCTAGGTGATGGAGAACTTGGGACTGGAAGAAAGTGGTGTGTTTTTCAGTTCCACTGTCTCAAACTTCAGAACGGTTGACTTCTGAGGCTACTCTCCCAACACAACCATTGTGTAAAGTGATGCTTCTCACAGCAGGCAGTTTGTATTTAGCTCTCAGAGGATGAAAATCAGCAGAGTATGTGTGGTTGGAATGAAGTGCATTGGCAGAACTCAGTTCAGGTTTGAACATTTGCATATTAGAGAGTGTCTCAGGACAGGTATGAGGTTCATTCGTAGAGTGTTTTTTTGATCTCAGCAGTGTATCACCATAGGTGCTTTCTGCTAGTAAGGATGGAGGTAAGAGGAGCTGTGTAGCTTTTGTTTGTTCTCTGGCAGTGGTGGAATATGGACAGGTGTTGCTGGTCAGGAAAGAGGTGTATTGATAGAAGTTGTAAGAGTGCTAGCAGAAGGATAGGAAAGGAAGGTGTTGTTTAGAAAAGAAATGCATTGTTACAGAGGTTTCAGGCATTAGCATGTGAATATTGAAGGTACCGATGGCCGGGAAAAAGGTACATTTGTAGAGATTTCTTTAGCTCCACTGGTGTCTTAAAAGAGGCTGCTGCCGGTTAGGGCATTCGTGCATTGATATGGGCCTACCTACATCTCAGCATGTTATGTTTAGTCACTGAATCAATATAGCCGTGTCAAGAGAGCCCTGTTGTCTACGCCCTGAACTTTTTAATACTGTTTCACATGAGAGGTAGATCACCAATCTGTGGAGGCCTGCACCTTTTGGAGTTATATCTCTACTGCAAGAGGAATGAAGCCCAGTAGTTTTACTACAGCTAATCTTAAGTAGTCATTCCCTCTCTATTACTTGTTCCTGACGAGAGCTGTGAAAGTTATGTATACATTGGCCCCGAGTCGGGTTGCATCTACCTCACCGTGAGCATCTGCCCAGGTTAGGGCTGCTTCTGCCTTGCCGTGTACATCAGCCGTGGTTGGAGCTGTATCTACTTTGCCGTGTTTACTGGCCCTGTTCATGCGAAAGCTGCCTGACTCGCCAACCTCAGACAACTCGTCACAACACACACCCACTCCGCCGGCCACACGCTTGACCCCATCTTCTCAGCAAGCTCCCACGTCTTTTTCAACCACACCACCGAACTCCACTGGACCGACCACCGTTGCATCCACTTCACCTTCCGGAAACCCACCACACATCACTGCACCCAGCAGATGCCTCGCCGCTGCTGGAGCAAAGTCACCAAAGACCAGCTAATCACCACCTTCGCCCGAAGTCCACCTGCAGACCCGACCGACCCCAACGCCGCATCCCGCAACCTCAGACAGTGGATCGACGACTGCACCAACACCCTTGCCCTGCTCAAGAAACCCCCCAACAGCCACAAAGAAAGCGAGCTGGTTCTCCGAAGACCTCCAGGCCTCCAAGCAAACCTGCCGAAAGCTAGTGAAGAACTGGATCTGTGAACGAACACCGGAAAGCTAAGCAGCCCACAAGAACGCCACCCGCAGACACCACCACCTCATCAAATCCGCCAAAAGAGCCTCCTTCAAAGACCGCCTAGACAACAACGCACCCAACAGCAAAGAGCTCTTTAACATCATGAAGGAACTCTCCAACCCCAGCTCCAACACCAACAACATCCCACCTTCGCAAGACCTGTGCGACTCGCTGGCCACCTTCTTCCACCGCAAGATCGCAGACATCCACGACAGCTTCAACAACACGACGGCCCCGGCAACCACCGAGACCTCCACCCCCACGACCACCACCCACACCAACCACCTAACCTCCTGGACCAACATCAACGACGATGACACCATCAAGATCATGAACTCCGTCCACTCTGGATCCCCGTCAGACCCATGCCCACACCACATCTTCAACAAAGCCAGCACCACCATCGCACCCCATCTCCGTAAAGCCATCAACATCTTGTTCGAGACAGCAACCTTCCCGGAAAGCTGGAAGCACGCCGAGATCAACGCCTTACTCAAAAAAGCCAAGGCGGACCCCAAGGACCTCAAGAACTTCCGACCCATATCCCTGCTCCCGTTCCCGGCAAAGGTCATCAAGAAGGCCATCAACAAACAACTGACCAGATTTCTCGAGGAGAACAGCATCCTGGACCGGTCTCAGTCCGGGTTCCGCAGCAACCACAGCACCGAAACTGCCCTCATCGCCGCCACCGACGACATCAGGACCCTGCTGGACAACGGATAAACCGCGGCCCTCATCCTCCTGTACCTGTCAGCCGCATTCGACATGGTCTGCCACCGCACACTACGAATACGCCTCCACGATGCCGGGATCCAAGAGAAGGCCCTGGACTGGACCACCTCCTTCCTCTCCGGCAGAACACAGAGCGTCCGCCTTCCCCCCTTCCGCTCCGAAGCCACCGAGATCATCTGCGGCGTACCCCAGGGCTCAGCCCAACGCTGTTCAACATCTACATGCCTGCCCACATCGCCCGACTGCACGACCCCAACATCATCTCTTACGCCGATGACACCCAGCTGATCCTCTCCCTCACCAAAGAACCCCACACCGCCAAAACCATCCTCCACGAAGGAATGAAGGCTGTCGCTGACTGGATGAGAAACTGCCGACTGAAGCAGAACTCGGACAAGATGGAGGTCCTCATCCTCGGATCCAACCCCTCCGCCTGCGACGACTCCTGGTGGCCGACCCCACTAGGAACAGCTACAAAGCACACCGACCATGCACCCAACCTAGGGGTCATCCTCGACTCCACCCTCTCCATGACGAAACAGGTCAACGCCGTCTCTTCCCCCTGCTTCAACACCCTCCGCATTCTCCGCAGGATCTGCAAGTGGATCCCCACCGAAACGAGAAGGATGGTCACCCAGGCCCTTGTCAGCAGCAGACTGGACTACTGAAACGCCCTCTACGCAGGAGCCCCGGCCAAACTCCTGAAACAGCTCCAACGCATCCAGAACGCCTCCGCACGCCTGATTCTCGACATCCCTCACCACAGCCACATCACACCCCACCTGAAAGAACTGCACTGGCTCCCTGTCAACAAGAGGACAACCTTTAAGCTCCTCACCCACGTACAGAAAGAACTCCACAACACCGGATCAGCATACCTCAACAGCCGACTCAGCTTCTACACCCCCACCCGCCAGCTCCGCTCCGCCGACCACGCCCTCGCCACTGTCCCCCGCATCCGAAGGGTGACCACCGGAGGCAGATCATTCTCCCACCTCACCGCCAAGACATGGAACACCCCACCCATCTGCCTACGGCAGACCCAAGACCTACTGACCTTCAGAATACTCCTCAAGACCTGGCTCTTCGAACAGTAGCAGCATTCCCCCACCCCTTAGCACCTTGAGACCCTCACGGGTAAGTAGTGCGTTTTACAAATGCCTGATTGATTGATTGATTGATTGATTGATTGATTGACTGCATATGTATCGGTCTAGAGTAGGCTACAACTGCCTCGATTTGTGCAGAAGCCAAGTATGTTGCTCAACTGCCTTGATGAGAGTCTGTGTCATCCCAGAGCACCCACAACATGGACACAATGAAGTGTGAGGTTTCTGCACCAAACTGTCATCAGCCACTCTGAAGGAGTAAGCAAGGCAGACAATGCGTCTATGACGGGCACGAGCACCCACACAGTGTTGCCAATGCATGCTAAGTGACACCAGGCAAAATGCAAGCCAAGCCCGACTTTCTTGGTAGCTGCAGGTAAATCTGCACATGATCACTGAGGTTCCACCTGTGGTAGGACTGAGCAGCCTCCGAGCTCGCACTGAAGAACGCACAAAAGTCTGATTTTCTACGCACAACATCTCTGGAGGTAAGAACCTAGGTAAACATTGACCAATCGGACGTTTGACTTGTGGAGAAACATAGACTGCACATGAGCCTTGTTCATGTTTCTACCCTAATTGTGTTGTGGAACAGATTCAACTCTGGTCACGCAGACAGGAGACAGCATGTAAAAGGGGCAATGGGGTGTAAACGTAAGCACTGAGTTAAAAAATGCTGTCTTTCATTGACATAGAAGCCCTGGGCTGGACATTAAAGCTATTCTACCTTTTGGTTGAGTCATGAGTTATGAGTTTTGGCAGCACACTTCCTCCCCGAGAGGCCTGAGACTGCTTGCCTCAGTATCTTGAAAGAGGTGTGAAAAGGGTTGTTATTGGCCTATTTTGCAAAGCCATAGTAGGATGGACCTCAGAACACCAGTTGCAAACAACCTCGTTTAGGGCCCAGTTGCCCGTCTGCCATATGGTCCCCCAAACCGTGTCTGTCGGGGGCACTTGCCTAGCTTGCGCTAGGTCCAAGATACTCTTGCTATATGACTGTCTCTCTATTTTATTTCTATTATGAGATCGTCACTCAGCTCTGCAGAGGGCCTGACCTGGGCCCTGTACAACCTTGGAATCCATTCATTCCACCATCTAATTTGTAAATGCTTTCATGCTTTGTGCCAGTCACTGACGTGTTGTTTTTTGGAAGATCACATTGTTAACAGCACAAGGGCTATACGTGCATTCTATCCATTGTAACTACCATTTGTGGCCCATCAATTGCAGGTACTGACAAAATGCGCTCCTCTTCTTGAGGGCTGTGTGCAAACCTTTTGTTTTTGATAACATAAGTATCCATAGATAGTAATACTTATTTGGAAGCATCAAATATCAATTCAGCTTGTGGTGTGTGATACATAAAAATCAATATAATTCAGGAGTACCCAGGTTTTGTTCCTAAGGGACTTAACATTAGCATTTAAACCTGACCTATTGCCTCTACATTTTGGCAAACAAAGAAACTTAGGCAGAGAAGAAGTGATTTGCTTAAGATCACACAAATTGTTCAAGTATGAAAGTCAGGGGTGGATCACATAGGCTGAAGGTAGGATCCTCTTGTACATAGATGTTGATGAGCAATCATTCACCTTCACAATACATTTAAAGGCAATGGAGCCTAGTCTCAAATTGCATTTTGTGGTACATTTAGAGGTACAACAGAATTACTGCTTACATATTTCAAAATGCTATTCACTAACATATGTGCCAAGGTCTCCGCCTCCCCTATTTTTTGTGTGCAGACTTCTTCCTCGACACTGAATCAGATCTCCTCACACATATGCCTATGTTTTAGTAGCAAATCTAGGAGGGACAGGTTGACGTGGCTGTAAAAATGGGGAATACTTACTACTAAATGGGTGCAGTTTGCAGAAGATCAAGGAGGGGTATAGGAAGGGTTGAGGAGGGGTATAGGGTGAGACATGCACCCACCCACCAATGAATAACCACATTGCTCACAAAGTGTTCTTCTAAGATACCAGAGCCCAAAAACAAAAGTCAAAAAAGTAAACAAAAACTACCTCCGACCTGGAGTCCAGAACCAATTACGAGAGCCATTACGAGTGCAACACAGTCCCATAGAAGATCATTAAGGCAGGAACTTAAAAATAGAACCTAATGGATATAATGTAAAATAAATTAATTTATTTCTACTTTTAAAAAATGTCTGTAAACTTAATATACTGTTAAAAAAGTATGTATGTATATAAAAGATAAGTAGTATTTTACTTTAAAATATTTTGATACAAAAAATTAATTTAAAAATGAATGCAGGTTGATTTAAAAAATATATTTTAGTGAAATGAATTCAATATATAACATTAAGTGACATTTGATACATAATAAATAGACATTACGTTGGAAATAACTTTACACTACTAAATTAAACTCCACCTCCTGAATTCATATCTACAGTTTGTAGTAACTTTACACTCGGAAATGGTGAATAGCCAAATGTTTAGATTTACTCACTTTTAATTAATGTTGTTTTTGTGATAAGGCGTTTGGATGTATCAATTGGATAGTTAATGTATGGCAAAATATGTCAGGAGGATACAATCACCAGATCTGGAACTTTGGTAGGCACTTACTCTTTGGCACAATAATTTTTAAGTGCAGTGGTTCACTTATACAATATTTTCCATGTTACTACGCCATGCAATAATGGAGTAATATTACAGTGTCAGAACATGTCATCTACAGTAGCTGTATCGAATAATTGTTTGCCTTGAAAGGACATTTATTCTTTCTTCTAGTCATTTTGGGTAAATTTTTTTTCTGGTCAATAACTTCATAGGCGAATTTATCATAGCCATAATTCCAGTGGCACATTTTTTAGCAAGGGAACTACTTTCTCCCTGAGCGTACACAGCACAGCGCTCTTTACTGGGCAGAGTCTCAGTTTCACTCTGCTGCAATGTTCTGGCTAAACTTTACTGTTGGATGTTGCGTACTTGGCGTGTGATTGGAGATGTGTGCTGTTGAGGTCCCAACTGTACTGTAAATCTGTGTTGTGTTGGTTGTCTGTGCAGTGATCTTGCTGGTGTCGCCTGTTGACTGTGAGTGGGTGGCTTCCATGCTGAGAATGGTGCTGGGAACATGGGAGTAAAGCTGGAGCCTATCTCTGCAAGGCAATGGGAGGTGGCAGTGAATGAGAGGTAACCACAAAACGGAGGTTGGGAAAGGATTGCAAGTGACTCTAAGGAAGAGAGTGTACGGTGAGGAGGCCATCGAAGGCTGGGGAACTGGGAGAGGCTGAAAGTGAGGAAGTGCTGGAGCTGAGAATTGCCTAGATGAGAGGAGATTAGAAACTGCTGAAAGAGTGCGACACAAGAGATGAAGGACGCGTAGGAAAGAGAGGTGCCTGCAGGACTTATTTCACCGCATACATCAACTGCATGACCCCTCCATACTAATTTATTTATTTGTTTTGTAGCCAAGTGTCTTATCACCATCATTTCAGATCACAAGCCCACTGTTAGATGCCAGAATTCGCCTGTTGGTGGGATCTCGGCATAAACCTTCCTTTCCTGATCCTGCCTTGTGAAGTGAACAGGAAGGTGGTCTGAGCTGGGCTGGGGCTGTGGCGATGACCAGTAAGTAGCTCAATGGGCCCTCGACTTCTCAATACCTGGAGAGAAGGGATTACTCAGGGCAGGGTAGGGAGAGTACCTGAGAGAGAGTAGGGACTGCTTCAGGTGGGGTAGGGAGAGTTCCTGAGAGAGAGAGAAGGGATGGTGTAAGAGAGGGTACGGAGAGTACCTAAAAGGAAAGGGATGGCTTAAGGCAGGGTAGGGAGAGTATCTAAGAGAGAAGGGATGGTTTAAGGCAAGGTAAGAGAGAAGGAGTGTTTTAAGGCAGGGTATGGAAGTATCTAAGAGATAAGGGATGGCTTAGGGCAGGGTAGGGAGAGTCTCAAGGCAGAGTAGGGAGAGTAGCTAAGAGAGAAGGGATGGTTTAAGGCAGGGTAGAGAGAATACCCGAGAGAGAGAGAGGGGGAGAAAGAGAGAGAGAGAGAGAGAGGGGGAGAGAGAGAGAGAGAGAGAGAGAGAGAGAGAGAGAGAGAGAGAGGTGATGGCTCAATGCAGGGTAGGGAGACTACCTAAGAGAGAGAAGGGATGTCTCAAGGCAGGGTAGGGAGAGTGTCTAAGAAGATGAGAAAGATAGAAGGCATGGTAAGAGAGAAGGGATGGTTTAAGGCAGGGTAAGGAGAGTACCTAAGAAGGAAAGGGATGGTTTAAGTGCAGGGTAGGGACAGTGTCTAAGAGAGAGAGAAGGACAGAAGGTACAGTAAGAGAGAAGGGATATTTTAAGACAGGGTAAGAGAGAAGGGATTGTTTAAGGCACGGTAAGAGAGAAGGGATGGTTTAGGATAGGGAGAGCACCTGGGAAAGAGAGTGGAAGGGTCAGGGCGGAGGAGGGAGAGTATGTATCTAAGAGAGAAAGGATAGTTTTAAGGCAGGGTAGAGAGCACCTGAGAAGGAAAGGGAAGCTCCAGGTGGGGTAGGGAGAGTGCCTGAGAAGAAGAAGGAATGGCTCAGGGCGGGGTAGGAAGAGTGCCTGAGAGGGGGAAGGGATGGCTCAGGGCGGGGTAGGAAGAGTGCCTGAGAGGGGGAAGGGATGGCTCAGTGCGGGGTAGGAAGAGTGCCTGAGAGGGGGAAGGGATGGCTCAGGGCGGGGTAGGAAGAGTGCCTGAGAGGGGGATGGGATGGCTCAGGGCGGGGTAGGAAGAGTGCGTGAGAGGGAGAAGAGATGGCTCAGGGCGGGGTAGGAAGAGTGCGTGAGAGGGAGAAGGGATGGCTCAGGGCGGGGTAGGAAGAGTGCCTGAAAGGGGGAAGGGATGGCACAGGGCGGGGTAGGGAGAGTGCCTGAGAGGAGGAAGGGATGGCTCAGGGTGGGGTAGGAAGAGTGCCTGAGAGGGGGAAGGGATGGCTCAGGGCGGGGTAGGGAGAGTGCCTGAGAGGAGGAAGGGATGGCTCAGGGCGGGGTAGGAGGAGTGCCTGAGAGGAAGAAGGAATGGCTCAGGGCGGGGTAGGTAGAGTGCCTGAGAGGGGGAAGGGATGGCTCAGGGCGGGGTAGGAAGAGTGCCTGAGAGGGGGAAGGGATGGCTCAGGGTGGGGTAGGAAGAGTGCCTGAGAGGGAGAAGGAATGGCTCAGGGCGGGATAGGAAGAGTGCCTGAGAGGGAGAAGGGATGGCTCAGGGTGGGGTAGGAAGAGTGCCTGAGAGGGGGAAGGGATGGCTCAGGGCGGGGTAGGAAGAGTGCCTGAGAGGGAGAAGGGATGGCTCAGGGTGGGGTAGGGAGACTACCCGAGTCAGCCCTCTGACTGTCCATCACCTTCATTTGTAAAAGACTACGTAAATACCTTGTTGAGCGAGGTAATAGACTGGTACCTCTTCGAGGCGCTGGATCTTCCGTACGAGGTATGGCTTGGGGCAGAAAACATAAGAAGCTCATCTGAAGTTGACATTTACCCTTAAATAGAAGAACACTTTGCAGCTATTGGTCTCAATTACGATTTGAGGCACGTGAGACTAAGCAAGCCGTGCTGTTTATCATGAAACAGGAGCTTTCATCTGTACCAACCCGAGAATCAGGAATATTAGGATAATTTATGGGAGGAATGAGGCCGATTCGTTTTTTTCACAGAATAGGCAAAGTGCCAAGTTTTGTGCAAATATATTTGCTAAAAATAGTGTTGAAAAGATACAAATTGTAGAACATTTTAGGCAGCTACTCTGCAAACATAGACAGAGTTGAGGGACACTTGATTGTAGGGAAGGAGCTTGTCAAAACATTAGCTGCTCAGAGTTGGCTGCGGATATACATGCAGTGGGTATTATTAATAAAGTTAAGTTCTACTGATAAAGTTACGTTTTAGTTGCAGTATGGTATGCTGTTTTACTATGCTGTGTAATGTTATTGACTGAAGTTTTGGTCGTCGTACAAAGTAGCGCAAAATGATGCCAGACACTGCTTCCATTAACTTTCCATTATAAAATCCTGGAACAATATTCAGTCACAAAAGTTCCCGAGCAAACTTTAAAAAGAACTAACACAATTTCGTTATCAGAGGCCTATTTTTTCCAAATGTCTCGGCTTTTTATTGGATGGTCATCTGGCGCTGTGGCTCACCTCTGCCGAAACACATCATTACTGGCAACTGGATTGCTTTATATCAGTCAACAAAATGTGTCTTCTTTTCGTGATCATTTCCTCAGTGAACAGCAGGGTCACAATTTTTGTGGTTATTATTAAGTTGATATTTTTCAACAACGCAAGAATACAACTCGATTGAGGATGTAGAATTAAGTCAGATTTTGTTTTGCTTTCTCAGTACAAACAAACCTGACCACCCCAGATTCTGCAAATATAGACTACATGGGAACTGAAATGTAAACTTGACTAGCTCAGTTGAGCAAGTTTGTGTGGGTATTTCTTTCACGGTACATTGGATTTATTTGAGTTTATTTAGGTCGTGAGTGGCCTATTTAGGTCCAGGAGGACCCGTGTTCTAACCATCCAAGCTTTACCGCCCACCCATGCCTCCCCGAAGTGCCTGCATGTGTATGCTTACATTGAAGCACAAAGGATATCCCTGAAAATGCACCCAAATGTTCGCCAAGAGGATGATTTACTAGTCTAACATCAGTCCTCAAGTGTTTGGGGAAAGTGTTTCTGTGCCTTGATACACTTTTGGCAAAGAGGAGCGTAAAATACCAGCATGATGTTTTCGTTTGTGCACCAGAAGGGAATCGACAGATGGGGAGCTTAAATTCAATGAACACTGGATCTGACCCAGATTTTCAGAATAACAGCTATGTAACCAAGTTACATGTAGTCATTGCACATTGCATGTGGGTATCATGACAGTCTGGCATGGATTCAGTCCTCCTTGGCCTACGGCTGGGTGTTGAGGCACTGCGAGGGCACCGAGGCTTTCTGAGTCTTGAGGAACATCAGGTACTTCAGGACCATCAGTGGTCTGAGGCCTCAAATAAAGGACTGTGTTTTCCCATGTTAAGTAGGGGACCAGAATGTGGCATATTGTGGCCACTGACCCATGTCTGAGCTTATTCTACACCTCAATGGCTCTCTGCATCCATGGTTGCTTTGGTCCATGAATCACACACTACAATTCATGTGTCAAAGTTCAATGAAACGGTGGCGGATTATAAAATGTCGCCAATCTGCCCTTACTGTGATTTCCTCTGCCATATAAAGGATACAAAAGTCAAAGGTTTCAGTGAGTCAAAGTGACCTCTGTTTTCAAATTTTTTCCCAGTAATACGAAAATTGCTCTTCTGCTTGGGGCATTGTTACCTGCTTGTCCCGCCCGGTTACAGTCCGTTTGGCTTGCCTTCTGATCACCTTCACTTGTTTATTTCCTGCCTGCTGACTGCCTGGCTGGAGATCAGCTTTTCATTAGTGTTACTAGCCTCATTTATAACTTGACACAGATGTCTTTAGCCTCATCAAGAGCAAGAATGATTCCTTAAATCAAGTGGTGACTCTTCACGGATTCATCAATAACTATTGTCTTCTGCCTTTGAAGCAAACCCTTTACTACGAGTTCCTTCATGCAGGCAGACATTCTCCGCTTAGGAATAAATTCATTAACAGGAACACTTCGCTCTTCTCTTGAGGCTCCTTCACACTCCATCAATCTCCCTTGCTTTTTTCTTCGTATTTCACAGGTGAAGTTATGGTATCTTAATCCATGTCTGCTTCCTATAAATGCAGCCCTTTGGTCAATTCTGGGGAAACAGCAAGATCACTTTCTGGAAATAAAACTCTGGAGGCGAGCTTGGCCTATCTCCACTTGTCAAGTTGCAACACCATAAAATTTCTAAGTGATGGATACAATTTAGGATTTATTCTCAAACAGAAGAAGGTACCCCCTTAAATGCTCTAATTTAGGTCTTGGACGAAGGGGGGAACAAAACAATAAATTATTATACAACGTCCTACTAGACCTGTATTGCTATCTACGGGGCTACAAGTAGCTCACAAAGCTGGCCATATGTAAAATGCTATTGAATTAACCATTTAATCCTTGTGTCAAACTCATTTCTTTATTATAATTCAAATTTCTTAACTTTTTGTTTCTTTATATATTTTTCATATCTCATTTGAGTTATACATAGGACATGATGTGAATACATGCAATATATACAATTTGAACCAGTAAATGGTGCTGGTTCTTTGATCAATTCTTTTCACTTCATGTTAAAAAACAATCACAAGCACCCTTAGACTGAAAAACACAAGAAAACAAATCACTACACAAAGACAACTCTTCACAAAACAATACCGAATACCAATTTTACACCGCCATGGATTCAACGGCACTCTCTCCATGCAGATATACACATTTTTTCATTCACTTGTTGCATCTTTTACCAATTCGTGAAACTGGTTAGACGACAGTCAGATCCCTGCGTTATGAGGAACCCATGGTAGCATGACGTAGGGCACTTTGAACTACAGGTCTAGTGGGACTTTGTATTATAATTTGTTGTACAATTTAGGATTTGAAGCATTCAAGACTTGGCATTTCAAAAGTGTGATTGAAAAAGCATTTATGAGTATGGAAAGTGGTACTACAAGAGTACTCTTTTATATACTCTTGCATACCTTGGTGAATCAGTCAAGGAATGTCCAACTCCCTATTAGTAAAATTGTAGAGAGGCATATTCCTTTCTGTTTGCACTAACAATGTAGGATTGTTCTTAATATTCTCATTTTAGATGTTTTGGGGATATTCACAAAGGCATCTAAGAATACGTAAAAGCGACCGTAAGCACTATTTTACAAACTCCTAAATGCCTTTGTGAATAGACCCTAACACCACTTCCATAATACAGGTTTGATTAACTGAGATGTTCCACTAGTGTATCTGAATTTTCAATTTTCAGGAAGCCAGAACAAACAAACAGTGACAAGAGCTTTGGCATCCTTGTGAAGGCTAGTAATTGTGTACCCAATTATTTTAGTTACAGTTAAGTCAAGGTCAATAATGATCAATACCCCGTGATGAAGTGTCACAAATTAATGCAGTTATTTAACTAGTCATAGTTGTTCTTTTATTTGAGTTATAGCCCCCTTAGATCTATTAACATTCTAGCAGAAAAATATTTAAATCTAGAAGCTGATCCCAATATATTCTCTTGTGAAAGATCCGATTACCGTGTGTGCTCCATTGGATAACAGAGAAATCTCGTTTGCAGGCTAAGCTTGAATATTCAACCAGTGGAAGATTTCCTATTTGCATGTGAACCGATAGATGGTTTCATTGATTAAATTTACTGTCTCTCTCTTCATTTGATCTGTGGATTTAGAATTATGAGCAGTAAATTACAGACTCATCTCTAGCCTTCTTCAATTAGTAGGAAGATGGAAGGAGAGGTTATTGACTTCCGCAGAAATTCACAGAATCCCATTTGATTCCTCTTGACACGCAATATGTTCAAGCAGAGGAAATTGTGGAAACCATTGACACCAGGGAAGGTCTACGCCCCTCGTTAGAAGTATGCATCTCTGAAATACTAGTCCCACTTGACTAGCCTACAGACTATGACTCCATAGACCACAAAATGTTTTTTGTAGTGATTAGGGAATGAGCTGGGATGTTAGTGATGGCTGTTATCAAGCGAAAGCCTGCAAATCAAAGTTGGTTCATCATTGTCATCTGTGAAAGCCATCACAAGTGTGGTACCTCAGGGATCCCATCTGCCTCCCCAATTGTTCAACATAGACATCTGACCACTGCCCAGATTATCCTGCAGTGCCAGATCCAGTTCTAGATATATGTGGATGACATCCAACTGCATACACATGATAAGAAACACTGCAAAAACATCATTCCATACCTCAAACACATTCATAGATGGATGAAGGAAAGCTATCCGTGCCTGAACTGGCAAAAATTATATTCCTCTGTGCTGGCGACTTCTTTGAAAACAAGCTTTCTTCGACTGGCTGGTGGGACTAGGTGTCACTCTGACCCCTGCTAAATCAGTTTAAAACCTCAGATTGCTTGACTCGGAGCTCTAACTTGTTTGCCACACTACAGCGTTAATAAAAAAAACCTCTATGAGATGTTGACGAGAAGGGACTTCCTCTAGTGTAGCTTCTGCTAATGATTAAACATTCGTCCTATCCAGGCTGGATTACTGCAAGCTTATGTACACCATTGGAACACAAAAGAGGTGACCTAACTGCACAGACAGCAAAACCAAGCTGCCGGGTCTTATGTTTTTAGTCTTTTATCATTTTATCGTACTCATCTCAGGGCAAAAATTGATGAGCAGGTTCCACATCAACTTTACTGGTAAAACATATATTAAAGCAAAAAAACTATAAATAATGTAGGGTATGTATCTGTAAGAACTCTGAGAATAACACAAGAGGGTAGCTAGGAATGAGAGTAGTTAAGTAGAATTTAAAAAAATTAAAATAATCTTTGGGGGAAGAAACATAGCATATAGAAAAAAGTGGGGCTAATGTTGCTTAATGCAAAAATAGTAAAGTTAAACACAAATATACAGGTAACTATCCCATGCTTATGGAAAAGAGATTCTTTGTTGACAGTTTGTACATCAGTTTCTCAAGTGTGGCCTGGGTTGAGAACCAGTTTTCAATAGTTATTGTGTAGCTTTCCAGTTATGGTCGCTTTCCAGTGATGAAAGACAATCCTTTTATCTGCGACGCAATTCTGAGACCCAGAGCTTGGTGTCTTAGTCTGCATTATAAAGATGAGATATATTGTTGAGAAGGATGGCAGCTGGTGACAAGGTGAAATTACTGTTCTAAATATGAATTAATTTCTATCCACCAACTATTCATTTTTGTACACTGGTCAAACATATACATGTAGCCAGAATCTATTGCAGACCTTATCTCCATCGGAATGAATTCTTTTTGATGGTAAGTCAGTGAGGTTTGAGTGGAGTGCAGTAGGTTCTTAAGAAAACATTTTGATGAATAAGTGGAAGTTGAATGCCCAGGTCTAGACTCTTGTGAGTTTTAAGGATATATGAGTGTGAATCATTTGCAGGTTTAATTTCAGGTCTTTTTCTTAATTTTCAGAAATTTGACACATCAGGTTGCAAAAGATATTACAACTAGTAAGCTTTAATGGCGTTACAATCAGAGGGAAATAAGGCCTTTAAAAAAGCAGAAGCCAAAGCTTGGAAACTTGAACCTGCCAACTTTTTTGAGAGAATGGCTTCAAGATTTAAGTTATTTCAGAGCTCAGAAACATGTGGAGATACAAAATATTTTGTGTTCGGCTCCTACTCTAAGTGATGTTATGGCAGATCTAATTGCGCCTAAACCAGATGAGGTTGAATTGTGTTTAGTAGCAAATAGAGGAATATGCCACCTTACTACGCATTATTTTTCCCCGCAGGCAATTACAACGTGGTTGTTACAACGACCGCGTTGTAACAACGCATACCATTACTCCGCACTCGCCCTGGGAGGACGCTTGCTGATCAACTCAACTCCTCGCGGCCCCCGCTTCGCGGGAGCCGCTCGTAAGCCGGTTGTTTCCTGTGCCGCTAAAAAGTGCAGGGACGCTGTTGGGTTCGCTGTTACCTGCCTTGAGAGGACGCTTTGCTGACACCTGAGGGACCCACCAAGGAGGCTGATCACACGGGACTGCGAGGCCCAGGGTGCACACTGCCAATTCTTCCTGCACACCTGGTCCCTCTTCCTGGCCCCGCCTCCATTGACTGATTCCCCGCTCGCTATAAAGTGCTGGGATACTGTTGAGTTCGCTGCTACTCGCCCTGGGAGGACGCTTGCTGATCAACTCAACTCCACGCGGCCCCCGCTTCGCGGGGGCCGCTCGTAAGCCGGTTGTTTCCTGTGTCGCTAAAAAGTGCAGGGACGCTGTTGGGTTCGCTGTTACCTGCCTTGAGAGGACGCTTTGCTGACACCTGAAGGACCCACAAAGGAGGCTGATCACACGGGACTGCGAGGCCCAGGGTGCACACTGCCAATTCTTCCTGCACACCTGGTCCCTCTTCCCGGCCCCGCCTCCATTGACTGATTCCCCGCTCGCTATAAAGTGCTGGGATACTGTTGAGTTCGCTGCTACTCGCCCTGGGAGGACGCTTGCTGATCAACTCAACTCCACGCGGCCCCCGCTTCGCGGGGGCCGCTCGTAAGCCGGTTGTTTCCTGTGTCGCTAAAAAGTGCAGGGACGCTGTTGGGTTCGCTGTTACCTGCCTTGAGAGGACGCTTTGCTGACACCTGAAGGACCCACAAAGGAGGCTGATCACACGGGACTGCGAGGCCCAGGGTGCACACTGCCAATTCTTCCTGCACACCTGGTCCCTCTTCCCGGCCCCGCCTCCATTGACTGATTCCCCGCTCGCTATAAAGTGCTGGGATACTGTTGAGTTCGCTGTTACTCGCCCTGGGAGGACGCTTGCTGATCAACTCAACTCCTCGCTGCCCCCGCTTCGCGGGTGCCGCTCGTAAGCCGGTTGTTTCCTGTGCCGCTAAAAAGTGCAGGGACGCTGTTGGGTTCGCTGTTACCTGCCTTGAGAGGACGCTTTGCTGACACCTGAGGGACCCACCAAGGAGGCTGATCACACGGGACTGCGAGGCCCAGGGTGCACATTGCCAATTCTTCCTGCACACCTGGTCCCTCTTCCCGGCCCGCCTCCATTGACTGATTCCCCGCTCGCTATAAAGTGCTGGGATACTGTTGAGTTTGCTGCTACTCGCCCTGGGAGGACGCTTGCTGATCAACTCAACTCCTTGCGGCCCCCGCTTCGCGGGCGCCGCTCGTAAGCCGGTTGTTTCCTGTGCCGCTAAAAAGTGCAGGGACGCTGTTGGGTTCGCTGTTACCTGCCTTGAGAGGACGCTTTGCTGACACCTGAGGGACCCACCAAGGAGGCTGATCACACGGGACTGCGAGGCCCAGGGTGCACACTGCCAATTCTTCCTGCACACCTGGTCCCTCTTCCCGGCCCCGCCTCCATTGACTGATTCCCCGCTCGCTATAAAGTGCTGGGATACTGTTGAGTTCGCTGTTACTCGCCCTGGGAGGACGCTTGCTGATCAACTCAACTCCTCGCGGCCCCCGCTTCGCGGGAGCCGCTCGTAAGCCGGTTGTTTCCTGTGCCGCTAAAAAGTGCAGGGACGCTGTTGGGTTCGCTGTTACCTGCCTTGAGAGGACGCTTTGCTGACACCTGAGGGACCCACCAAGGAGGCTGATCACACGGGACTGTGAGGCCCAGGGTGCACACTGCCAATTATTCCTGCACACCTGGTCCCTCTTCCCGGCCCCGCCTCCATTGACTGATTCCCCGCTCGCTATAAAGTGCTGGGATACTGTTGAGTTCGCTGCTACTCGCCCTGGGAGGACGCTTGCTGATCAACTCAACTCCTCGCGGCCCCCGCTTCGCGGGAGCCGCTCGTAAGCCGGTTGTTTCCTGTGCCGCTAAAAAGTGCAGGGACGCTGTTGGGTTCGCTGTTACCTGCCTTGAGAGGACGCTTTGCTGACACCTGAGGGACCCACCAAGGAGGCTGATCACACGGGACTGCGAGGCCCAGGGTGCACACTGCCAATTCTTCCTGCACACCTGGTCCCTCTTCCCGGCCACGCCTCCTCCACGCCCTCCCTCTTATTAACAACCTTCCTGTCCCTACGCGCCAGCGCTACGCGCGGGACGCAGACCGGGGCGAAGACCGGGCAAAGAGCGGGCCGTTTGAGGCCGTTCGAGGACGGTCGAGATCGGTCTCGGTCAGTTACTCTGTTACTTGCCCTCCCGTGCCCCCTGCTGCCTGCTAGAGGATAGCCGCGGAAGAATGGCCATGAGGGAGAACCGAAGTAAGACTCAGAGCGCTGCTGGGAATCCCCAATGCACTTTGGATTCATACTTTGCCAAAGCTGGCACACTATTAATTGAGGATATCACCACACTGGAACGACGTATCTCTCAGGAAATCGAATGGGTAAGAAGATCATCGTTGGGCCCTCTAGCCGCAATAACAACCCCGTCTCAGAGACTTGATGTCAGTCCACATATGGTTGGGAGTGAGGGTTTACATGAAACGCTTGAATCGGCGACATTGCCATGTCCCATTCTACAAGGCACTCCCAACTCTGATTGCACCACTTCATCCCAGGTTGATCTTAGTATATTGCCCCTCCCCCTCCCCCAACCTAAACCTCCCAATTCAAAGACTAGTTGCAATACTTCCGTACTTCGCAGGGAGGATAACAGTTTGGGGTCTACACAGCTTGATCGCAATGGGATAGGGGTGAGGGAAGGAGCCATTCCTAAAAATAGCAAGAAGCCCCAGATGCCACGGGGGAAAAAATGCAAAAATACCAAACTATTAGCCGCACCACAGGCCAAGAAATCTGAGTCTACTAATAAACACCAAACACCACTACAATCCAAAGGGCTTTTGTCATCTAATTTGTCATCGAATAAACCAGATATTACTGGTTCAACTCTGGGTGAGGAGGACATTACACTCTCAGATATCTATAATCTGATGAGGCGACTACTTAATCCCCTGGAAGCACGTTTGGGGAAAATAGAAACTTCGCTAAATCGTATTGTTAATGATATGACTAAATTAAAAGCTGCCTGCGCAAAAGACAATACAGCCCCAGATATTGTCTCAAGTGGTGCGACGAATAATCTACCCCCCCCAGCTACCAATCGGAATCCTTCTACCCTTCCCTCCAAAACCTATATACCGCCTCTTCCGCACAAAGTACCAGCCACTGATTTAATACCAAATAGAAGACCAAACAAGAATTCGCCTGCACGTTGCACCAAGGGCTTGAATAATAGCATTAGTGGGAAACCAATGATTATTAATCTACCGCCCGAGGCTAGCCCCTATACTATAATTCTAGCAGGTATCCCTGCCTTAAAAGAACCATCCCAAGAGTCAGTTGAATCGCTCAAAAACAAGGTTATCAATTGGCTCACAATTAACAGACCACTCCCCGTGGGAATAAGTAGCCAGGTTCTGATGGTAAGAAGAGTCCAATGGTTGGGTGGCCTGAAGAAATCTATACAGGGAGACTGTGTCTTGGTCAATTTTCGGGACCCTAGGACAGTCTCCCATATATCTAACTGGCCCTACCGTGACAGGGGAACCACAATCCAAGCTCTACCATTATCTTTCTTTTACCCACCTCTAGTACAAGTGCAGGGTGAGGGCGACTGGGAACTGGTACGCAGTAGAGGTCATAGGCAGAGCTATGAGAAAAGGGGTATCCCCTATATGAACGACAAATCACACATTGACTACTTCCCCACGCAGAATAGATTTGGGAGTCTAGATTGGGTGGACTGACTGATTCGGACAAGCAATAAAGAGGAATGTGTCCCATTTGCCCTAGCAAAGGAACCCAACCCATCGAAGGCTGAGCCTAGGAACCTGGTAGACCACAATTTTTTAAATTTGGATATCCAGCCAGTTGAGGTGGTGATTACCACAGCCCCTGTCTCTGATATGTGTATATCTCCAGTAAATGATCTGGGTAGTACCCTACTTACAGACGAATCCACTGGCAATACTAACTCTCACGTTATAAAAGTGCTATCGTGGAATGTGGCGGGCCTTGTAAACAAGTTACACGGCCCAGAATGGAATACATTCATCAGGAGTAAGGACATCTGCATGTTCCAGGAAACCTGGGCATGTGACGAGGTGACGTATCAAGGATACGCATCATTTACCATGCAAGCAAAATGGGGAGGAAAAGGACGACCCTCGGGTGGACTGGCAATATGGTTAGCAGCTGACTTGGGATGCAGTGCTGTCCTACATTCACTTTCCACAGAGGATATCCTTGTGGTACTATTGGAAGGGCCTAACTCTAATAGACTCATGCTGGTAAATGTTTATTCCCGCCCAGTAATCAACGGGTCGGAATCCCGTACTATTGAGGAACTCGCTCTAGTTTTAAGCGAAATTCCTGCGGATACGCCCTACTTAATTGGTGGCGACTTCAATTGTCATTATGAGCCCCTCTCTGGCCTTTTAGATGGTCTGGCCGAAGAAGAGGATGCGCTCTGGTCCATACCTCCTCTGGAGGCGCCCAGACCAAAAGCATGGACACCTCTTGCGGTCCAACTCACAACACTAACCTTAAAATTCGGTTTACGGGCATGCAATGGCCGGAAAAAATCCGATATCCCACCAAAACACACATTTAGCAGGGGTGGGAGGGAATCAAAATTGGACTACATTCTTGTCCCCTTAGCATCCTGGTCTTCCATCAAAGACTTTAGGGTTTTGCAGGTGTGGATAGTGACCACCGCGCTCTTGAAGCAGAATAAATTTTTCCAGATTGCGCGGTTATGAGGGAGCAGACCACGTCCCTTCGGGCGGGTCTAACAATTGCCAACAACCGACGGAGAGTGAGATGGGAAAGATTACTTCTTAACCCAGACAATCTCCCCAGTCTCTATGCCCGGGCGATTCCCATTTTTACTAAGGCTCTGGAAGTCATTGACCGAAATGATTGCCCCGACAACTGGACTGAGTGGGGGACTCTTCATACAGACCTAACCCTGGCACTATCTGACATCCTTTTTACAACGCAGGAAGGACCCACTAAATGCCCACACATTCCCAGCTGGTATAACTCTGCATGCCGGAAGGCTAAATCAAACCTCCTGGCTGCATTGAAAGAGGGTCTAGGGATTGAGGTTATCAGGGCTAGGCGTTTAGCTTACAAATGCATGATTGGCGCTGCCCAAAAGGAATGGGAGCACAATAGGTGGGAGAAACTAAAAATGACACTAGCAAAAGGCGATTCCCGCTTATTCTGGCGCCTTGTAAATACAGGGTCAGATACACTACCTGATGCAACCGAACCTAATATTTCAGCTAATGCATGGCGTAATCTTTTTAAATCTCTATATAGTACACTAAATACATCGGAGACGTCCAATTTTATTATTGACAATATCAAAGGGCACTTTTTTACTCTAAGGGAGGTACACGAGGCGATAGACAGATTAGCACCAGGCAAGGCACCGGGGCTTGATGGACTGCCTGGTGACTTATTCAAAAATGAACCAGCCATCTGGGCGCCATACCTGCTGTGCTTATTTAATTCCATTCTGGCCGGCATGGAGGTCCCAAATACTTGGTTGGGAGCAGAGATTGTCCCAATATTCAAAAAGGGGTCCCCTCTGCTCCCTTCCAATTATAGACCAATTAGCTTAATAGACGTCACACAAAAGTTGTTTGGTAGACTATTATTGAATCGTCTCCAAACTTGGATTGCAGAGAGGGACATATTGAGCCCATACCAGGCTGGGTTCAGGGAAGGCGTTTCTACAATAGATCAGATTTTTCGATTCAATTACTTATACTGGAAAACTGTGACTGCGGGCAGAGGCACGCTGTATACGGTCTTTGTTGACCTGCGGGCAGCATTTGACTTGGTCCCCCGTGCCAAACTATGGATGGTACTTAAAGATTTAGATGTTCCGGGCGACATCTTAAATATGCTGATGAGGCTCCACCAGGGCAATTATGCTAAAGTCAGATGCGGCAAGGGAGGTGCACTAACAGAGGATTTTCCCGTGGACACGGGGGTCAGACAGGGCTGTGTGCTCGCACCGACCCTGTTCTGCCTCTTCGTGAACGGTGTTATAGACTTCCTGACAGGGTTGAGCTATATTGATGCCCCAGTGTTGAATGGCAGGAGGGTACCCGCAATCATGTTTGCGGACGATACCCTCCTGCTCTCAAAATCACCAATGGGCCTCCAGAGAATCTTGGATGGATTCATTAATTTTTGTGAGCTCCGTGGTTTGGAGGTGAACGCGACCAAAACTAAATTCATAACCTTCAACCCACCCCCTTCAACCCGTCCAAACCCCACGATTGGACAAGAAAGTTTGGCCCGGGTCTCTACATTTGAATATCTAGGTGTCACCTTGAATCAATCTTTGACCTGGGATACGCATATTACCAGAGCAAATTTGAGACTTGCCCAACTTGCAGGTGGCATAACCAGGCTGATTTCTAGGTCCTCCTACAAGCCACTTGGCCCACCACTCCACATCTATAAAACACAGGCTAGAGGGGCAGTAATCTACGGGGGCGAGATATGGGGACATGTAGCGTGTCAGAAGTTGCAGATAACCAAGAACAACTTTATCCGACAACTGACCGCCCTACCATCAAACACCCCGCTCCTCCCGCTGAGACTGGATCTTGGCCTAAGACCAATTTCTGAAGAACTGGGACTGAGGCCCTTGATGTACTGGCGTAGAGTTTGGAGTTCTCTAGAGTTATCTAGTTATAGAGCAGAACTAGAAGAAATTCTGTGCCTCCCTAAGGTGCTGCATATACCCTGGTTTAAATATATCAAGAACACCTTTGAAATGATGGGGAAGCCAGAGTTGTGGCTTGACCCGCGGAGCGCCTGTCCAAGGATCTCTCGTAGATCATTGGCCGACGCTTACCGCGAGTACAAGTTACAGGCAGCATTTAAATCACTTTGCCAAGAGTCATTGTCCATACATTTCATTGCTCTCAAGGACTATTACCATCTGGAGCTGGTCCTCGATGATGTTGCTCCACCACTAACAAGTAAATCTTACTTGCAGTGGCGCTATGGATCACTCCCGCTGAGGGCATACACAGAGCACTGGCTTAATACGCAGACTACACCTAATTGCCAGGTTTGCCCTCTTATGAGAGAAGACGACTTACATATGATCTTTTTCTGTCCTGCATATAACAATCCACGTAAATACTGGCTTGTGCCCCTTCTCAGGAACTTAGGCTTTAAGGAATACCGTCCTGCATATAGAATCTTAAAATCTGACCTGTCTCCCCCTACTGTATGTGCTGTAGCCAAATTTTTAACCACAGCATGGTTTATTCGCAATCGTATTATGTCTAGATAACACTCCATTTTAAATGTTTTTAAGACTGTTTTTATGAGTCTTCATTGTTCATGTTATGCTAGTTAACATTACACCTATAAAGTGTTTATTTTATCATGAAATTACTATTGCTCATGTTTTACTGCTAAATTGACATTGTATTTCTCTGTATCTTTCATGGTCCATAGTGACCGAAATAAAGATTTGATGAATGAATGAATTACTCCGCAAGTCGTAACGACGACTTGCGGAGGGGTCAGAAGGTGTTGGATTTAAAATCCAACACCTTCTGACCCCTCCGCAAGTCGTCGTTACGACTTGCGGAGTAATGGTATGCGTTGTTACAACGCGGTCGTTGTAACAACCGCATTGTAAATGCCTGCGGGGAAAAGGATTCGTATTAAACGATGTTTACCCAAATAGAGCTATATTCTAAGGATATCTCTGAGAATTAACGCTTCACTGTAGATCCAATGAGGGACAGCAGCATAATTGGTATGATTCAGTGTTTGGTTTGCTGAATCATAAAACTGATATGATACCAATTAAGCTGAAGGAAATTCATATCGATTCCAAATCATTTTAAGTATTTGTTTTCCAGCCTCTGTTTTTATTCAAAATAATCATCTCATATAACACCAGCCTTTAAAACATTGACTTACAGTGTCGCAGGGGATAAAATTCAACATCCTTTGTACGAATCACAGCCAAAATATCTTCAATCCTCATTCCTGAACTATACTTTGTATAGAAATCTAAGATCCAGTAATGCACATCTGATTACTCAGAAGCCAGTTTGGATGGAAAGGGCCCAGCTTCGGAAGACGGTGTCCATAAAAAAGAAGAATGCGCCTAAGCTGATGATTTAAAAATAATTGAAACCAAGTCTCTTCAAAAAAGCCTTCACAAATAGCCAGGAAACACATGAGATCTATGTAATGGGTATTTTTAGAGCATGAACCTAACTTTTAGTCAGCTGAATGCTGTACAGGGTCAAAGGCAAAGATGAAGTTGATGAGTGATTGGACGGGTACGTTGAGATGTAGTGTACATTAAAGCTGTATGGCTTCAGCTCTCTCCTAACTTGGATCAGGTTTGGATGTGCCAGATGAAAAAGGGATCATGTTCCAAAGGATGGATAGAAGCAAAAGGTGTTTTGCATTGCTTTTTTCGTTTTTTCACTTCTTGAACTGTAATCTGATGGTACCCAACTTCAAGAAGGCTTAGAGCCCTCGGTGTGTGATTTAAAGCCTAATGAAGATCAGGTCTGATACGTTTTCTTTCATGCATCATCCCTTTATGGCACTGGATACTGTTTTATTTAAGAAAGAGGTCGAACTATGACCTACACTGTGGTCAACACTATGAAGTGACCCCATCGCAAGACCTCTGCAACTCCCTCGCCTCATACTTCCACAACAAGATCGCGGACATACACAACAGCTTCAGCAACCAACCAACGCACACCAAGACCGAACAACCACCCCTCACCACCACCCTCCAAGCCTGGACTCCGATCAGCACCGAAGACACCATCCGCACGATGAACTCCATCCACTCCGGATCACCGACCGACCCCTGCCCTCATCACGTCTTCAACAAGGCTGACGCTGTCATCGCACCCCACCTGCGAGACATCATCAACACATCCTTCGACACCGCCACCTTCCCTGAGAGCTGGAAGCACGCCGAACTCAGCGCGCTACTCAAGAAACCCACAGCGGACCCCACCGAACTCAAGAACTACCGCCCCATCTCGCTCCTCCCGTTTCCAGCCAAAGTCATCGAGAAGACCGTCAACAAGCAGATGGCCGCCTTCCTCGAAACGAATGGATCCCTCGACCCCTCACAGTCCGGCTTCCGAGCCAATCACAGCACCGAGACCGCCCTCATCGCCGCCACCGATGACATTCGAGCCCTGATGGACAACGGAGAAACAGCGGCCCTCATCCTCCTAGACCTCTCCGCAGCATTCGACACTGTCTGCCACCGCACCCTAGTACAGCGCCTCAGCAACGTCGGAATCCAGGACAAGGCGCTGGAATGGATCATCTCCTTCCTCGACGGAAGAACACAGAAAGTCCGTCTACCACCGCACAAGTCAGAGGCCACCGATGTCATCTGCGGCGTCCCTCAAGGATCCTCGCTGAGCCCCACCCTCTTCAACGTCTACATGAGCCCCCTCGCGGCCATCGCACGGCAACACCACCTCAACATAATCTCCTACGCCGACGACACCCAGCTGATCCTCTCCCTGACCAACGACCCCGCCGCCGCCAGAGCCAACCTACACGAAGGGATGAAGGACGTAGCCGAGTGGATGACGACCAGCCGCCTGAAGCTGAACTCGGACAAGACGGAGGTCCTCATCCTGGGCTCCTCACCCTCCGCCTGGGACGACTCCTGGTGGCCTCCCGCCCTGGGCACCGCACTCAAACCGACAGACCATGCACGCAACCTGGGCTTCATCCTGGACTCCTCCCTCTCCATGACCAGGCAAGTCAACGCCGTCTCCTCGGCGTGCTTCAACATCCTACGCATGCTACGGAAGATCTTCTGGTGGATCCCCACCGAGACCAGGAGGACCGTCACCCAGGCCCTCGTCACCAGCCGACTGGACTACGGCAACGCCCTCTACGCCGGTACCACCGCCAAGCTCCAGAAGAGACTCCAGCGGATCCAGAACGCCTCAGCCAGACTCATCCTCGACATCCCACGAACCAGCCACATCTCCGGACATCTGAGAGACCTTCACTGGCTCCCCGTCAACAAAAGAATCACCTTCCGCCTCCTCACCCACGCACACAAAGCGCTACACGACCAAGGCCCGAGCTACCTCAACTTCTACGCTCCCAAACGCCACCTCCGATCAGCCAACCTCGCCCTCGCCGCCGTCCCCCGCATCCGAAGAGCGACCACAGGAGGAAGGTCCTTCTCCTACCTGGCCGCCAAGACCTGGAACTCCCTCCCGACCGACCTGCGCCTGACCCAAGACCACCTCTCCTTCAGGAAGAAGCTGAAGACATGGCTGTTCGAGCAGTAGCGGCACCCCCCCACCCCCAGCGCCTTGAGACCCTACGGGTATGTAGTGCGCTCTATAAATGTCACTGATTGATTGATTGATTGACAGCCTGTCAAGCCAGTGATTTACAAAAACAAATAAAGAAATAAAGATTCTGATACTTAAATAAATATGACTTTAAAAGTTATTTCACCTCCTAAGTGTTATATAGTTCATATGCCATGTTCAGAATTATGGTGTAGAAGGAGACCTATTATCCATGGGCATGACACCTTTCTAATATTTCTCACTCGCTGCCACCAGTTCTGTGGTATAGTCAAATCTAGTCTGAAAATCTCAGTTGTGAGTCTTGAAGTTGACACATACAGGGTTTGTCCTCAAGGTCAATGCTTTTCATAGCTTTGAACCTCAACTTCTAGAGATCTGTTTCTGGAGTTTAGTTCGTAAAGATTTTTGGGTAATCTAATGTGATGTAGCCAAATATTCCTGGTGATTTTCCATGCTCCATGGGCTTTTGTTCCGATCGTCTCTGTACAGGGTACATAGAACTTTCAGCTTGATTCTCTCTTCTGTCGGTAAACAATAAAGTATTTTCAATGCTCGCTTTACCTGGTCATTCTTCCTGAGATGCTGAATTAATTTGGCTGCTTCAATTTACAATTGTTGGATATTTTGGTCAGGTTCTACAGAATTCCTGCAAAGCATGTCTTGCGGTTGAAAATTCCTTAATAATTTGAAGAGGTCTCGCGGGCCATTAATGCTGGAAAGGATCTGCTTAGCTTAGTGTTCGGATCTTCCTCAGCTATGCTGCAGTCTATAATGTAGTATTCCTCCTTGTATTTATTCCTGTCTTCCGACAGCTAAACTTTTCACTATTGTCTTCTTGGAGCTTTGTCCACACACTGGGCATTAGCTACTACTTGAGAGAGAAAGGGCTCAGGAGGCATCCTGCAATAAGAGGAAGAAATGGTGAGTGGGGCTGTTGTATCTACTGCTACTGAAATTAAATACATTATTAACTTGAGCAGAGTCACTTAAAATGCAAGAGTCATCCTCTAACCAGGCACCTGTCGTAAAAAGCGAGGTATTAGTAAACCTAAGCTTAGAGGTCAAAAATTCATGATGAGCAGGGGCCAATACAACACAATCCCCAAATTCCATAACAAATTTGCGTGCCAGATGGTCCGACCATAAATCTGAGATATTGATATCATTGGTGAAATCATCTGAGGCAAATATCAGATCAATGTTAATACCCATAATGTGATAGATCCTGATACCAGTTGAGTCTAGCCAAGCAGGGAGCAAGAGGATGGAAGGTTTGAAGAGGCTTTCGATAAAGCAGAATCTAAACACAAATTTAATTCACCATACAAAATGAATGTAGGAGCACTCAGAAGTAATATAGAAACAAATCTGCAAATCACTGTCAGAAAAGGCCTTGACTGCCATGGGAAGGACAGACTAAAGTGCCCGAAAAGTAACTTTAGCAGATGGTGACAAAGAAAAAGACAATGGGACAGATTGTGATTTTGGAGGATAGGGTACTCCTTCACAAACTTGACAGAGTACCTTGTCTGCCAAACGGATGGTCTGCCCATTCTATTCAGGGTCACGTGACCACCAGCTATCCATCGACAGATCCATTGGGAGCTCGGCAGAGTAGGGGACATTGGAGGAATGGCATTACATTGTCCTGCCTGTTTAATGTAGATGTGTGATGTCCATTTTTTCTGTCTGTCATTGCCAGTTAAATCTGGCGGTCAGGGACAAAAACAAAAAACAAAAAAAATCTGCACCCAGGAAAGAGCTTCCCAGGGCGGGAGGCTCATTAGTTAATTTCTTTTTTTAATAACAGGAATTTGTTTTTGAAAAACTAAAACTTTACTAAAGTTTGGTGAACTGCCATATAAAACTCATGGCCAAACATTTTGTACGCTGCATGGAATGGTCATGACAGCTGCTCTTATCAAGGTTCAGAGATCATCGCTGGGATGGGGTTAGCTCCACATTTGGTGAATGGTAGCCTGTCAGGCTTGACAATAATCACAACACTTCCCACCTGCTTTGAACGAATGGTCACAATGAATAATATTTTCCGTTTTTTAAGACTGTTAATAAACGGGCACCTAATATTTATAGTCTCAGCAAGAGAAATCCACTCCTGGTAGAAACTGATGCCTTAGTTTGTCATGGATCTCCAACTTGGTCAAATCACTAGAGATTACACTTGACAAAAACCTGAACATGAAAAACCACATTAATGCCTCAGCAAAAAGAGCCTTCATCACACTGAAACACCTGAAAAAATCAAACCCTTCATCCCCCTTGAAGACCTAAATGCCATAGTACAATCCTTACTCCTCTCAAAGCTGAGCTATGGTAACACAGTGATCACTGGCATCCCAAAAAACACGTAGTCATATGAAATCCAAACTCAACACAGCGGCTAAGCATTTCTCTCTGGAGAGAGCCGCTATGAACACATCACTCCCACGCTCAGGAAACTCAACAGGCTACCAGTCGAAATGAGAAGTATATTCAAAAGAACCTGCATAACCCACAAAGCTGTTCACACTGAAAAACCAACCTACCTTGGAAATAAACTTTCAAAAGCTGGACTAAAGAGGCCTGTTCGAAGCTCAAACACCCTACTCCCCAAATTTAAAAAAAAAAATCACTCACCCGTTCCTTCTCAGGGAAAGCACCTAGAATTTGTAAAGCCCTGTCCGGAACTACGTGACAATTAATCATTCCTGCACTTCAGAAACATCTTAAATTACTTCTTCTCTCCTAATACTTGATCCTACCCTCCTAAAATAACCGGCACCAGCGATGAACTTTCCCCTCCTACCAGCAAAGAACTTAAAAAACTCTACCTCTGGATTTAATTGCTCATTCCCCAAACTTTGGAAATAACCTACCATTGCTACCTCCGAACAATATATCCTGTTCTGCTCCATCATTGTTTACATCATATTACCATGTTTGCCCATTGTTTTACTGGTTTCCTTGTATGTTGTCTGTAAATATATTTTACTATTTTCCTTGTTTACTGTCTGTAAATGTTGCGAGCACATTTTGTAAAGCACTCTGATACCCTTGTGTCAAGCTCGTGCTATATAAAACTTGAAAAAATAAATACATAAATTATTCACGCATATCATCTGTTCTCAGCTGAATGGTCAACATGTACAGTGGTTAGAAGTTACTACGATATAGACGATGTTGTCTCATTTTTGGAATCAACTGGCAAACACTCCAAGATGGCAAATGTCTTTTCAGATATCCAAGGTTGTGGACATCAGGAACTGCTTTCTTACATCTTTGAAAACCAAACCACAGTCCCAGCAAACAATCTGACAAAAAGATTTTTGCTGTAAAGTCAGTAGAAACTGCACGTCATTATGGAGACGCTATTTCCAGGAAATATAGCCATCTTCTGCAATGTTTTTTTTTTTATATGTATCTTTTTATTAACAAAAATCTGCATAATTGTACAGTACCGCAAACATGACAGATGTAATTACAGTGGAGACAATTACCTACACAGATAGAGTAGGATAATTCATTAGAAATCACGGTGAAGGGGCATCATCACAATCAATATCGCAGGGCGGAACACAAATATTACCACGGTAGGTATTCCAGGGGTCCCAGATCGTGGACCATTTCCGGGGGCAGCCTTGGGCCATGTACACCGTCTTTTCCCTAAACATACACCAGTCAATTATCTTCTGCAATTTTTACAGTTTTCAATGTTTGAGCACAAATAAAATGAGAAATTGAGGGGCTATCTTTTTTGCAAGAGCTAGCATGAAAGTTCTTGTTTTACAATGATGACACAATTTTCTCCACTGCCAAAATTGCTTTCTGTTCCACAGATGTCAAAAGCTAACAGGTTTAGTTCCTTCTACAGACTGTTTATGGTCACTATACATTCAGTGCTACTCGGTAAGACTAAGAGGGAAAAGTGCATTTTCGGAATGTAAGGGTCAGAGTATGCATCCACTTGAGACGTTACTATTTTGATATTGATATATGGCAAGAATCCTCAGGTAGTGCTAGTCTCAGCGCCATCTACATTCATTGATTGTGTTATAGAGATGGAGGCATCAAAGGGCTGTGATGCCCATTTTCTAGACAGAAGTCATTTGAATCTATTTATGAAAGGATAGCATTCTTTTTCATTGAACTTGGGAACTTAGGGCAAGATTATGAGTTTGTCAGGCACACTGCCAGCCCACAGTGCGGCGGCGGCCGAGAGAACGCCGCCAAGCAGACAGCATTCTAACCACCGCATCACAAGTTTACCGTGGAGCTGGTGGTGTGCTGCGGTGCAGGCATGGCAGCTGAATGCTTCGGCTCTAAGAGAAGGCCTGAAAACAATGCCGGCGGCACTGCTGCACCTCCAGCAAGTCGGGTGCACTGTTGCCATACACCATATCGTGCATGGCACACAATGCGCACACAACAGTGCAGACAAAGGGGGGCACAACATGTGCCCCAGCCCACTATGCCCAATGTTTAAATAGCCCTTTTTGTGGCCCTTTATCAGACTTTCTGCTGGCCTTTGCATTGCGGAGTCCCCACCGTGATAAGGTCGACGGAAAGGCAGGACATAAATTCCAGGGTGCTGGCCATGCTGGCACCACCACCATTGACCACCGTTGTCCACACCACCACGGGAGCACCCATCTTGGCAATGGGGGCGGTCTGGAGGTGGTCGTGAGGCATTAAAATCCTATGGTCCGACCACAAGAAATGTGGGTGGTTGGAGTGCCTGAATGCAACAGCAGTCTCTGGACCGCCAAAGTCATAATCAGGCCCTTTGTCTGCATATGGTCCTTCTTTGAGAACTTTGTTCCCTGAATCCTTTCTAACCAGGGAAGAAAATATACTAACTATCAGGTGTGCTTGGGGCAGATGATTAACAAAAATCACATAGTATCATATAGCTGCATTTTGTATCTCAGGGTGCATTGGGTATTTGGATACCTGTGGGGACTCAGGATTTGTGTAAGTCTTAAGCATTTGGGGAGCTGCGTAATTGCTGACAGCCTGGGGTAGAGTAGAAATAGCTGCATGAGTCCCACATAGAAGCAGGATCCATTTGGTTTTGGACCACCATTGAGGTTAGAGTAAAGTCTTGACCACCTACTCTTTCTGCAGGGGATTTGCTTTTGTAGAAGCTTTCCCTTTGGAGGTGATGGGAGGTTAGTCATGATTACAACTGCAGAAGGTACAGTAATGCTTGTTTGTTTACAAATGTCTGCATCCTTCTTCACTAAACCTTTGCTGGTACACCCTGGTCTTTTATTGGTATTCTGAGCATTAAAAATAGATAGGAAGCCAATGTATCATATTTGCTCCATGTCAGGTTAATTCCCAGTGCACTGACACTGACACTTCAGTCTGTTCACTTGACCTTTATTTCTCTAAATGGGTTTCCTGCATGTCGCTTGTCTCATCTGTGTCAGATCAGCAGGGTGCTAAAGGGAGCTAGACAAGCTGGCTGCATCTTGATCGGGCTCCTGGGGCCAGAGTCATTATCCAATACAATATCAGTCTATCCAGAACCATCGCCTCTTCAGAAACACACTGACCAGCATGTGAGGACATGGGTAGTAATGAGTTGTGATTTTTGCGACAAGGCGTAGTGTGGAAGTCCAGCTTCATGCCGGAGGAAGAGAGTGGCCTGCCGGCAGGCTGAGTTGATGATGTCTGCTTGGGGCAGGTTCTGCCGTGAGCTGGGTGTTATCTCGCAAGGGAGTTTGCGACCTCTCTTGGGCTTCAGTAAGGGTGCTGCCATTCCCCCTATCTTCCTCCTCCAACTCTACAGTCTGCTCTCCGCAGAGCACCTGAGCCACGTGGCTGTGCATGCTGGGCCAGGCCTGCTGCAGCTTATCTCCCGCTACACTCTGTGGGCAATGGAAACCCCAAAACAGGACCCACTCAGTTCAGCACGTGCCCCTCCTATAGGAGAGCCACAAAGTATGGGAATTAGGCTCTCAGTGATTTCCCGATTCCTCTATCCATGCTGTTGCAACACACCTGCTTATTGAGGTGGTGGATTCTGGTCCCCTAAACCTAGTCTGCTCCTCTGGCTACAGACCTGCACTGCGGAGTTTGAAGGCCCCACTGGTGAATCCCCAACATCAACCCCCATGCTGCAATCCCGAGGCCCTTGGGAGAAGACTCATTGCCCCCCCACGTGAAGAATCCAGTGGACGCCCTGTTGTGGCAGGGGGTTGGATTGGCCTGGGTATACCACGCAATCTCTTCCTGTTCTGGCTTGGGAAACGCCTGGACAGAGTGGGTAAAATCCGGGTAGAATGAGTGCAGCCCTCATGATGTATGCCATTTCTCTCACACGCTAGTTGCAGTATTTTGTCCCTATCCAGATAGTTTAGCAATTTAGCATGGAGACGCTTGCGGCTTGGGCTTAGAGGCAAGCGAACAATGGGCTCTATCTACAATGAATATCTGCAAGAGCCCATCATTTCGTTGCCCCTAAGACCATCCCTCATGACTCTCTATGCCAAATTATGGGGTGGTGATTTTAATATCTCGATGCAGGGAGGGGTCGACACTACTGGAACTGTCTCGCCTAGTAATGCTTGAACCCATGAAGTATTTCTCAACATAATGGCTATAAATTGATTGGTGGACATCTTTCGCACCAAATTCCTGGCAGCTAAGGAGTTTTCATACAATTCTGCGATGCACTGCTCGCACTCCAGGATAGATTACTGGCTGGGTACTAGAGATGTGATGGCATGGGTAGGGTCAGTTGTATACTTACCCGGAACCGTATTGGACCTCTCTTCAGTGGTGCTCTCTCTGTGCATTCCCACTATGACTTGCTGCTGCAGATAATGGTGCCTCCACCCAGAGGAGCTGCTTGGAGAGGCATTTCAGGCTGAAATCAGACAATCAACCACATCACATTTCAATCTAAATTGGGGTTCAGAGTCAACTTCTGCATCTCTTTGGGAGGCATTCAAACTGAGTATAAGAGGAGAGGACGCACTTAAGGCTACTAAGGTGATCTGAACTGCATTGCACACGCGACTCATGGAGCGGCATTAGCACAATCCTTTTTACTTATTGTCACTGTGTACTGAATTTAGCTCACCTCTTGCACTTTAGAAACGGTGTCCCTCCCCGGTCCAACACGGATTGTTCCGATTGTTTGGAGGGAGGTGCCACCTACCGGAAGTGAGGTTCGACCACTTCTGCCCGTTACCAGAGGGAGGTTAGCAGTCTAGCATACCTCTCTACCTAAACCCATGCCTGGACAGACGCGCAGCAGACGCACTTAAGGCTACTAAGGTGATCTGAACTGCATTGCACACGCGACTCATGGAGGGCCTGGGAAAGGGCTCCTTTTATCTTTTCCTGGTTATTTTGTTTTAAAATTGCACTGAGCTTCGTTTAAACACAGCACTGGTAGAGCGCCTGGGAAAGGGCTCTCACGTCAAAATTCTGCTGCTCGCATATTTTAAATCGCCGCTTTAGCACAATCCTTTTGCCTTATTGTCACTGTACTTAACTTAGCTCACCTCTTGCACTTTAGAAACGGCGTCCCTCCCCGGTCCAACACAGATTGTTCCGATTGTTTGGAGGGAGATGCCACCTGACGGAAGTGAGGTTCGACCACTTCCACCCGTTACCAGAAGGAAGGTTAGCAGTCTAGCATACCTCTCTACATAAACCCATGCCTGGACAGACGCGCAGCGGACGCCCGCAGCAGGCGCCTAAGGCAAGCCCGTCCACGCCTGGACGTTGCCAGGAGCGGGAACCCCTGCCGGTTTGGCCCAAAATCCTACAAATGAAGTGAGGACTTTTCACACCTACACCAGCCAAGAGTTGGCTAAGATTAACTATGACTATCTAACTAGACGGACAGCAAATAAGGCATGCGCCATATCCACAGAGGCAGTGGGCCCGTTTTCATGTAAAACCTGTAAATTCCGAAGTATACAATTCACTCAGCCACAGAGAGACAATATTGCTACTGATCAGGGCATTAGATCTCCTCGCCTTTCCACCGACAGGAAGTGCTCTCCTAGGACAGCGAGTAGCGAAGGCTGGAATTGCTTTCTGGCCAATGTAAGGTCTCTACCAAAGTATGCAGTCAATATATGGGACCTGCTCTCCTCTACTAACCCTCACATGAGGATCCTGACAGAACCCTGGACTAAGCCTTGCTCCAACCCCGCAATCGCAGTAGCACTCCCAGAAGGTTATCACATACAAAAACTAGATAGACCGCACAGGGCAGGAGGAGGAATAGCCATTATATACAAGGACCCCATCATTATCTCCATCCTAGACCACATTTGCAACGACCAGTTGGAAATATTGGTTTTCAGAATGGATTTACACCAAAATCTCAGCTGGAAAGGAGTTTTAGTATATCGCCCCCTGGCACCTCTATCCAACACCACCTCAAAACTTATGTAATTCATTGCCCCGCATGTTAGATCAGCCTGGATTTTTTTTACTTCTTGGAGACTTTAACGTGCACAGCGAAAACCCAGACAATTTAGAGGCTTCTACACTTCTTACAAAACTGTCCTCCCTCAATCTAATTAAAATAAATAGGGAACCCACCCACCTGGCAGGTCATTCGCTGGATATAATACTAACAAACTCCCCCAATATATCCTAGGGAGCAATGTACCCCTTGACATGGTCAGATCATTCTATTATTGAGTTCTGTGTCACCGGTCCGAAAACACAGACTGACCCTAAATACTATCCTTAAACAAGCTATAGACATTGGCATAAACTCACATTTTCAAGCCGCTTTCAGCTCACCTCAATACTCTGAAACTGACAACGTAGAGGAAAGCCTAGCCTCCTTTAATTCCAGCCTATTATCCACTATGGACAGCGTAGCTCCTTTGAAACAGTGCCCCATGAACATAAAACGCCGCCAGACACCATGGTACTCGGCCACCCTTCGGCTAGAAAAGAGTCAATGTAAAAAACGTGAACGCCATTGGCGGCGCTCACATGACCCAATAGATATAGAAAGATTTAAGTATGCTCAATCACAGTACCTTAATAATCTGAAAAACGCTCACAAAACTCACATTGTATTCACACTTGAACAAACAGGGAGCAATCCAAGAATCCTCTACCAGATCCTAAAAACATTCACTAACCCTAAGGCCTGCGACATTGAATCTGCCCCATCTCAAATGCTGTATGACAATATAGCAAGCCATCAGAACATCGACATCTATAATAAAATCACCTCAACGATGGGCCCTCAGAATGACCCTAAGGTTGATCTCCCACTGGCCATGCCCATTTCCCACATGCTGGAGAACTTCCCGTTGCTTACCACAGAGGAGACTTAAGCTCCTTCAAGAAGTGCCAAATCAGGGTCTCCACTGGATCTCATTCCTACTAAAATAGCTGCCACACTATCTAAACAACTAGCCAGCCCCATCTGCTCCATCCTTAACAGCAACATGAAGGAAGGCATTCTCCCACTGGATTGGAAAGCTGCACAGATCCTCCCAATTAGGAAAAATCCTAAAATCCCCTCTGAAGACGTAACCAACTACCATCCCATTTCCCTACTTCCCTTACATACTAAAATCTGGGAAAAACATATTAATAAACACTTTGTTGAATCCTCAAACTGCCTGGACCCCTCTCAATCTGGATTCCGTCCCAGGTACAGCACAGAGTCCGTGCTGGTGGCAGTCACGGACAACATTAGGATGCTGTTAGATAACGGCCAAGCAGTACTCTTGGTGCTGCTTGACCTATCCGCCGCATTCGATACCATCTCCCACCAGACTCTATTGAGGAGACTGGGAGACATAGGCCTCACAGGGAATGCACTGAAGTGGATGAACAACTTTCTGTCTGACAGAACCCAGACCATTAACCTTGGCTCATTCCACTCACAGACCACCAGGGTGACCAAGGGAGTACCACAGGGCTCATGTTTGAGCCCCACCTTGTTTAACATTTATGTTACTCCCTTGGTGAGTCTATTGAGGAATTTGGGATTTATCCCCATATCCTACGCTGATGACACCCAACTGCTCCTCTTCTTTGACAAAACCGTTTCCAACACTCAAACCACTTTTGCGAAGGCATGAAGGCCATTGCGGAGTGGATAAAAGAACATTTTCTCCAGCTCAATGCAGCAAAGTCAAAGATTATGCTGCTTGGTGAAGCGACTGTAAAGTGATCCCCTAGTTGGTGGCCAGAGGTATTAGGTCTTCCCCCATGCACTAAACAAGTCGTAAAAAACCTTGGAGTTCGACCAGACCAGAAACTCGCACTGGGAGATCATGCTTCCTCCACCACTGGAGCATGTTCCCTTAGCCTTTGCTTACTCAGAAGAGTCTTCCCTTTTCTGCCATCATTACCACGTAAAACCTTGATTCAGGCATTAGTCCTAAGTCATCTGGACTATTGTAATGCGCTGCTGATCTCAGCCAATCAAAGCTCCATACACAAACTCCAGGTGGTCCAGAACACCGTGGCCTGCCTAGTGACCAATGCCCCCCCCCCCCCCCCCCCAGAACCGCATCACTCCCTCTGCTTCAGAAATTACACTGGTTACCAATATGGAAGAGGATCAAATTCAAGATTTGTTGTATTGCATACAAAGCATTAAACAATCTATGCCCCAGCTACCTAATTGATAAATGTATTAGCTATGTTCCTTCCAGACCCCTTCGCTCTAGAGCCAAAGCACTGCTGCAAGTTCCGCACTTTAAAAAAACCTGCCTAGGGGTAAAGCCTTTTACCATCTGGCCCCACAATACTGGAATGAACTCCCCTTTCGTATGCGTCAATGCACAGGCTATCTGGCATTTAGAAAGATGCTGAAAACCTCACTGTTCTGATTGTCCCTCCTTGGCTTTCTACGGCGGTCCCAGCGCAGAGATACCCTAATGGGGTGATTCGGGCGCTCTATAAATAAATAAATAGAAATAGAGTGTATCTCGAAGGGGCGTGGCATACTTAAATCCATATGGGGTAAGTTAGAAAAACTAGGGTATGAAATCCACTCTCTGGAAAAGCGCTAGAAGGGAACCCTGACCACTCCAGAACAGCAGCTTTCAACCTCAAAAGGGTGGCCTTTCGGGATGAAGCGGAGCACAAGGTACATTTTTGGAAAGTACGCTGCCACCAGGCATTATGACGAGGACCCTGAAAAGTGCATGAAATAGAGTTAGAGGTTGTCCCAGTTTAAGTCTGTCTGGGGATCCTGAAAATAATGAGCTGACATGCATTCATCATGAATTCAAAGAAAAGAGTACCTATTGCGCGCCTAAGTGCTCTTACTTACATCAATCTTAAGTATGCTCATCTGACACCGCCTCTTTTGAAAATTGCTTGTGAAACAACAATCTTTCTAGTCTTGCACTCAGCCCATTAAGATTCATGAACGAATGATAGAATACAGACTGGGATAATTTGTGAGAGCGGTGATGATTTTGGAAAGTTAATAGGGAGAGTAGACCCAATTACTTTTCCTTAGAGATGGTTCTTCAAACCTCGCTTTAGATGGACTATGGTAAATAGCCATGTATGTTACACCATTTTTCAAGTCACAGAACTGCACAAGCGATAAAGAGGTAATTGTTCTATGAGTTTATTTAACAAACAAGGTTTGCTCTGATGTGTTTGACTACTTATAAAATTTATGAGCGTGATGCAGGATGTGAATTTTGCTTTCTTGCATATTTGCTGCTTGTGCGGTATGTTTCTATCTATTGATATTGGTAATTTTGTTGATATGTTTAGGAGATTTATTGCAAGTGATTTCTGAGATTGTGTATATAGTTTGACTTCTAAAATTCAAAATAAACTAATTTAATTGAGAGCGACCGAAGATATTTGGGTTTCTGGCTGTACTTAAGTTGGATCCAGGTTGTTTTCGGTGTGCCCACTCGGCTCACGCGCCCCTTCTCGAGTACTTTCGGCACCAGCAGAAAATTGGAAGGAGTTGACAGGCACTCTTCGCTGTTTTCGGGCACGTGCCCATGTTTCCAGCTGTGTCTTTTGCCACACAATAGACCACATTGCTTTTAGATTTCCATTTCAGAGCTTGGGAGATGAAATATCCTTGTTTTTCATCCTGCAGATCAATGTGATTTGCCGCTGGGCAGCTCTACGCTTCCCTCCCTCCAGCTGCAGAAATATAATTGCGGTGTTATCATGGCCCCGGCGCCTGACCCTGCTGGTTCTGCGCCTGGTATTGGACTTGTGGCGCGCGACTACGCATGCCGTAATCACCGGCCCCCGGATGCGGTTGTATTTATCTTGTCCGTGGTGCGCCGTCTGGATAACACACAGGCAAGATAACGTCGTCAATTTCTCAACAATGAGAAATGTTTCCAAACTCCCTCCCTGGTGTTCACAGTCACAACCACGACAGTTTAACTCCATGCTGTGCCTCGAGGAATACGCGAAAGGCCTGCAGCCGGCCATTGTTTTTTTTTTTGCTTTTCTCAAAGATGACACAAAGCAAGAGCTGCTACTATAAACCTAAGGAAGTTTTACCATAGAATGCGGGGCCAGGGGAGACATTGAATTTTTCTAGGCCTTGCAAAGGAAGCCTCATTTTGCAAATTGTTTTCCAGCTTCTGTTCTCCTTCACTACTTGACAATGTTGTCTTTGTATTTTTTTTGTTGTTGCGAGTTTCCACCATAATTATTTTAATGCTGTTTTGTTGTATGCCCTAAGTAGTGTCTTGGTTGTGTGGGACGGATATTTCACAACTCGTGTATTGTCCTCCTGAGTGAAGTGAGTACAAACAGCCTTGGCAAGGATGGCTTTTAACTCACAACATTGTGCGCGCGCGTCCTCTAAGCAACGACTGTGGGGACTCGCGAAGTCTCTGATGATCACAGGCCTCACCTGTATTTATTTACATTTTACTGTATATTGAATACCTGTGGGAATTTTTCATACTCCTTAATCTTTCGACTACAGAATGCAACAAACGTCCATATTTATAGATTTTTATTTTAATATTTTTACTTGGCTTTATTTTAATATATATTTTTTTTTTTGCAAAGGTCTTTGAAAAGCAAGTACATTCTTGTTTTTATAGCGCATCATCTGTTGATTTTGGAAAATACAATTTCGTGAGAATGCAATTGAACCAAATGATGAAATCTAGTTGAAAAATGACTTGAATGGCTTTCATCAAATTGCCTTTGGTGGTCTAGATGTTTTTTTGTGTTGTGTTTCCCCCCATGAACAACTACGCCCTCTGAGCTTTAGGGAGCTCCTTGTTAGGTCTGGCGTTACCCAACACCTTTTCATGTTGCTAAAATAAATGTTGCTCAAATACATGTGTTATATAGTTCCTTGTAGGGGCTTTCGGCCTCTCCTCTCTATCCATCAGTTTGTTATTGTGTTATTCCTCCTTTCACTTATTCTGTCCCCCGCACCATTGGCCCATCATTCTTGGGCAGGCAATTAATAGTGATTCATGCCCCCAGCAAAGGGTGTTATAGCCTTTGGTGATGTCCAGCATAGACAGAAATCATGCTTAATGTGTGAATCAACCAACTCAGAGCAGACATTGTCTGCACAACATGTTTTCTACTCTGCTGCCTCTGACATAATTAGGAAACATTTTAGAGAGATTGTAAAGCTTTATTATTCGTCCTTATAAACAGAAAATAGCACCTAGGAACACCAATGCTTTATAGCTAAATCAGTTAGTACATTAGGGGTCTCATCTACAACGATAGAAAGCAGAGCGGTGCCGCAAGCCATTTATCTGTGCCGTGCTGCGTCATTTTTAAAGCACTGGGATGTGTCGTATTAACAACAGCTTTCTCTTGCGCACAGTTGGCTGCCATGTGCCAGCGCAGGCACCCTTGCATCATTTGGCAAGGGTGCGTGCACTGCGGGGATGATTGTTTTTGTGCAGGAAGAAAGATTCCTGCACAAAAATAATCCTTAATGGCGTTTTCCTCTTTCTATGCATGCCACAGAATGCAGCACGGATAGAAATAAGAAAAAATGAGGAGAGTTCAAAGTATTTCTCCTCGTTGCGCTATTCCTGTGCCTCCCCTGAAGAGGCATAGGATTCAGAGGCATTCCCAGTTTTACAAAATGGTATAAATCTGGGAATGTGTCAGGTTCAATGGATGTTGCGTGGGAACACCCACGGCAACACCCATGGAACTCCCCTTTCACACAGAGTGATGAGTGCAAGAGTCCCAGATTTACAAGGCCTTGAATAAACACGCAGGGTGACTTTACGTGACCTTGTAAATATGGGCAGGCACACTACGCCGCCGGTGCGTCAAATAAAGTGCGCAAAGGGCTAGTAAATATGCCCCTTAATGTTTAGAAAAGAGTTGTTTACAAGTGAGATTCACATAACACTAGCTAGAGTAAAGGCACTACCAATCAATTAAAACATTCAGATTCTCACACTACTTGCTTGACAATGCAACTCTCCTGATCATGTCCAGTCGAGACATGGATCACGAGGAGGCGGCATCTCAGAAGAGACAGTAGGGGAGATAAAGGTTCTTATTAGAACACAGCCCCTCACTGCTTGGCTGAGACTTTTAATGTAGGTTACTATTACTGTAGCACTCAGTTAAAACAACTGCCAACTTCAGTTCTTGAATGAGAAACCAGAATTTGTTCTTTTCACCTGACGTGCTTTTGTTGTCATCTTTTCCCCCTTAGCCTCACCAGCTCCCTCACCGATCCCATCATCTTCGTGAAACAGTGCTGCAAAGGTTTCTGCATCGATATACTCAAGAGACTCGCCAAGACAATCGGCTTCACCTATGATCTGTACCTGGTCACCAATGGGAAGCATGGGAAGAAGATTGAGGGAGTGTGGAATGGCATGATCGGTGAGGTACGTCATAGCCAATGGTAAACCTCAAACAAGGACTCGTAGATGAGGGCCATTAAGTAATTATGTGACTAGCAATAGGAATATTGTTTTACTGTTTGACCCACAATATCGAAGAAGTCACACGCTCAGTGGAGTCTATTTATCTGGCATTTGAGTTGCTCTACTATGGCCTGAATTGGGATAATGTCACTTAGATGTGGGTATATTCTGTTTTGAATTCATAGGCGATGTTAGAGACGTGGTTTGTGTAACTCACCTGTGCTTGTGTTAATGAAACCACAATATTTGCTGTTTAAAAGGTCAACGTTAAATCCACTATTTTTAGATGAGGGAAAGTTCCTAGATTTTAACAGCAGGTGTGGATTAGAGGTGTCATCTATTCTGCTCCTTTTTCTGCCTCCTGTAACACCCTACTTAGTCTCCCATGACAAGATGACTAGGAATACAGGACCTGGTGTAAACAATGTTTGTACCCGATTCCTGGGATTTTAAATTGTGCAGTAATACCATGTGCCTATGATTTTTCCTATACTTATTCACCAGTTCATATCTAGGGGGATGAAAAAGGGGAAAAGAGGCTGAAAGAGGGTAAATGTGAGGAACTCAGGCAGAGTTACTCTGATTCTGCAAGTTATCCCTCATTTTGGCCTTATGAACTCTGAACAGTTCAAGAACTTCGCTCTGGGAAATGCCCCCAAGTTACGATAATGGAGTTTCCAGTGCTGAAATTACTACTGGTAATGCTAGCCAACTTGTAAAGAGGGCCTAATTCTGTAGCTCTTTCGTTCTTCTTACCAATGCTTAATTTGTAAAAGCATGTGTGATGTTCCCAAGACATTTAAGATGCCTACTCCTGTGAAGGGTTAATGTTAATGTTAATGTTACTGGGCACTTATAAAGCGCATGGCTACTCCCAGGAGTGTTCAAGGCTCCATGGAAGAACAACTCGCTGCCAAGGATGGGAGGCAGACCCTATCTGTTTGTTCAGCAGCCACAGCTCCTGACTGTCTCTCTTACCCATGCCTGCCCTTTGGCCACGCAGACAGCTAGCCAGGAAACAGCAGCATGGCGTCCTGCAGGGAGAGCAGCTGCCCCTTTATATCTGTTGAGGGTTTGGAAATAGAAGGGGTGTTGCCAGTATACTGAATACACTGTATAGTGAAGTATCACTGTACTGGCTATCCTTCTTCTATTTCCTTGCACCTTTTTGAAAATGAAAGATTGGCCCTGCTGCCTATTGCTTCTCAGTAAAACGTTTGCCTCCTCTGGAGCCAGGGGTCACAAAGAAAGAGCCAGGAGTAGCAGGGAGCAAGCTAAAGGTTCCAGCTGCGATCCCTGACCACTTCCAAGTGACATCCTTGACAAGTATGTGCCACTGGGGCCCATCTGTCACAAATTAAGTACTGGTATACACCACTATCCCAGTAAATGTTGTGTAGCATCTTCTCTAGCCCTGGAGCATGCAAATTAATTACACCACACAGGAGCTTCAGTGAAACACTTCTGTATTCCTCAACATACACTCACACACTGCACATGACATCATACTTTTCAGATAAACACACCCTGACAACTCGTAGCACATTCCCCAGTTCCTGTCTAGAGTCCGTCCCAGAACCATGAGGGTCCTTGTGTGTTTAACACCAATATGCTACATCTCCCCCTTTGTTAAATAAAAAGTGGCAGACATCATTAGAAATCACATCTCTTCAATTAGTTGGCGAGGCGCTTGCACTTGTTAGCTGACTCGGGTGATCCAAGATGATCGGGATCCACCTTGAATCGGGCATCAGCAACTTAGGCACTTGAGCCAGACCTGCTAGTAGGGTCATCTCTCATATGGTTTCAGGTGTCGACAAATGGTGTGGTAGGTGTTTAAAATGTGATGTGTCTTGAATGATGGTCTGTCCCGACTGATGTGCTGTCACCATATGTCCTTTGTGCACCACAATCAGTAGAGGATCAGCTGCAAAAAGCGTGTCCATTTTTTGTCATCATTTTTATCAAAGACTGTTTCCTGGGCATGGTGACGCTGGTTGGCATAGGTCATCATTTGCGTTTTCTGAGTCACGTCAGTGTCTCGATCTTGGTCAGTGTTGACGAACCAATCCGAGGTCCATTGTGTCAGTTTTGTTCTGATGATTCTCCCAAATAGGAAAGAGGCTGGAATCTCACCAGTTGTCGAGTGCAAAGTTGATTACAGGCTCTGAGGGACAAGGCTCGTTTCAGGTCGAGTCCTTCCAGGGACGCTCACTGTATGACTCTCATGAGGGTACCCATGAATCATTCAACAACACGATTGGCCAGAGAGGTGTGCTCTTTTGGTGTTTGACGTTGAATCAGACAAGAAATTCTTAGAACTCTTTCCTATTGAAGTGTGTCTGTTGTCAGACTGCAGGATTTCATGAATTCCCCATGTCGCAATGACGTCCTCTAGGCATTCTATGACTTTCCCATGGGTTGTTGACAACAAGTCTTTCACCAAAGGAAAATGTGAGTATTCATCGATGACTACCATGAGATGGTGTCCATTTCCTAAAGGGCCCTAGAAATCAACAGCAAACCTTTCCTAAGCATGGGCAGGAAGGTCAAACATTGTCACCGGGTGCTGTGTCACCTTAGGCGACAAATAGTTCCAAATGTGGCACGCTTTAAGTGCCTTCTCTACTTACTCATCTAGCTGGGGGAACCACACTCAATCTCATATGGCTCTTTTGGTGGCTACAGTACCACAGTGTCCTTCATGAGCAAGCTCGACGACTCTCTGCCTTAGGCTTTTGGGTAGAATGATTTGCAAACCTCTTTGTATTATGCCTTCTTGGGTGACTGAAAACTCTTCCTTTTTAAAACTTTTGAAACTCAAAATCTTCGTCAATGGTTCATGCATTTCTTCCCCATGATTGCGTGGCAATGATTTCTTTGCTAACAGCCATGTTCTTGTCAGCATTGGTGGCACCAATGATTTGTTCCACCAACAGAGCCTCTGGGGTGCTGGATTTCACAATAAAGTTGATATATGCTTCAGCTGTCTTGGATGTACAGCTGTGACGATGTAGCTGAACTCGTGAAAAGTAGTCTGCGGGGTTTTAATATTTCCCCGGCTTGTGTATAATTTCATAGTCATACTCTTGAAGTCTTAATCCCCACCTCTCAATTCGAGGGGCATATTGACCTTTAGATTTCCAAAAATTGTGAGTAGTGCCTTGTGGTCTATGACAACAGTAAACCGCTTTCCATAGAGGAATAATTAAAAATGTTTGCAGGCCCAAACCACAGCCAGGCTCTCTTTCTCCGGCTGAGAGTAAGCGCCTTCTGTCTCTGACAGGCTATGACTGGCATAGGCCACAATATGTCCCTGAGCATTTGGATGACCATTGTGTTCAGCAAGGATTGTCCCTAGCCCAACTGGGCTTGCATCAACCGTTACCTTGGTATGTAACTTAGAATCAAAATTGGCCATTTCAGTTGCATTCTCAATCGCATGTTTAATGTCTCTGAAACTACTGTCAGATTCTGTAGACCAATGAAAAGGTACATTTCGCGTTGTCGAGTTTCTTAATGAGGCACTCACGGTACCAAAGTTGAGAATGTATCTTAAGCAATAACTGCCCATGCCTAGGCAGGATCTCAGCATGGTACCATCTTGGGGGGGATGGGGCAAGTGGATGTCAGTGCGTGCAACTTATCTGAGTCTGGGGTCATTCCCCCATCAGTGAATATAGGCTAAAAAAACTTGAGTTTGGTCTGGTAAAATTTGCACTTTGCAGTATTCAGAGAGATACCTGCATCAGTTCGTAACTGGCACACTTGGTTGAGAGCTTTGTTATGTTCTTTTTGTGTTCTCACAAAAACCAGTATGTCATCACTTAGTTGAAAGCATATGTGACAGGTTGAATTCTTCGGCAAATGATATCCTGAAATATATCAGCAGCCAATGATACTCCACAGCTCAGTCTCTTGTATCTGAACAAACCAATATGATTAAAAAAGGTAGTAATTTACTTGCAGCTCTCCCCTTCAGATCAAATTGATGTTATCCTTTATTCAGGTCAAGACGGAAGAATACTTTGGTTCTGTTCAGTTGCATGGTCATATCCGCAATGCGAGGACCAGGGTGTCTCTCTCTCTCAATGGCTTTGTTCGCCTGGTGCATGTCAACGTAAATGTATACTGTCCTTTTTGGGCACTAGGACTATGGGTGAAACCTATGGTGTGGGGCTTGTGGAGCGTTCAATTATGCCATGTTTCAAGAGTGCTTCCAGTTCTTTCTTCACAGTTTCTTGTAGATGAAAAGCAACTATGCGATGTCGCTAAGCAGCAGGGTGAATATCTTTATTGATATGAAGCTTAACTTTCATTTTCTTGAGTTCTCCCAGGCTATGGAACAACTATGGCAATCGGCTCATGATCTCAGATTGAGCACAGAAGTAGTAGTTGAGGGATATGAACACCTTGTAAGCAGTGGTGGCAAAGCTGAGCAAACAGGCACTCGACGATGTCCCTTGTAGAACATGAATGGTGGTTTGCACCAATGTCTTTTTGTGTCAGAGTGTTGCTGTAAATAACCCTTGGCTTTGCAGTGGTTCAGACACAGCCCATGTCTAGACCTTCATGCCTGATAGGGTGAGGTGAGGCACTGGGGGTAGGCTTTTAAACTTTTCCATGGGCATGATGCTAATCGACTCACCACTGCCGATGGTGAAAGTTATTGGGGGATCGTTCACTTTCAATGTGATTTTGGGACAGTGTCCAAAAGAAGTGTGTTATTTTGTTTAGCTTTTCTTCTTTGAATTGTGATCTTCTTCACATGCTGCTAATCCAAAATGTGCACGCTGCTTGTTGATTGATACCATTAGGCTACACTCATTTTCTTCATCGGTACTCAATGATGATGTCGAAGAGCCTTTGTACAATGAACTTGACAACGATTGAATTGCCTGATCTCCACTTGTCATAGTTGATGTTGTTTTTTGTTTTTTTGGGTGGGGCGAGAGTACTTCTGGAATGTTCTCGCGTCCATATTCACTTTCCGTCGTGACGCACTTTATTTTTCTTTGGCTCGGTACACAGTTATGAAATGATTCTCTTTCCCACAACCTTTACAGACCTGTCTAATAGCTGGATATTCACCTTCGTAGAGGAATGAAAATCCACATCAAAAGCATAGTTTTGATTTCTTTAAATATGTTGACTTACTTGCATCACGTTTCTGCATGTGCTTGCTTTTCACAGTCAGGGCTGGTTCTTGGGATCTGTTCCTGCTTCCAGGTCAGCAGCTTGCTGGCCTGTCGTTCTTCTGCTCTCTCAGCCATCAGCATTTTATCCAAACTGTGCATTTCTCTCAACATGCGTCTTCTAAACGAGTCAGAAAGACAACCATCGATGGTTCTGAGATGCACTGCTTCTTCATCGGAGAAGACACAGAATTTGCAATGTTTAATGAGTGCATCAGGTCTTTCAACAAACTCATCCATTGTTTCACCAACCTGTTATCGTGCTTGGCTGAAGATATACCTTTTGTAGTTGATGCTTGACATTGGATTTAACTTGGCTTTTAATGCTTCCTTTACCTTTTGGTATGATTTTATTTCAGTCTGTGAGATTTTCTTTAGCACTTTTTTCCCTCCACTGCCTGCAAGGTTCTTTAAGTATTTGATAATCTTCTTTTCATCTTCTCCTTCTAGTGCATCTATGAAGTCATGAAATGTTTTTATCCACACAGCCCATCTTGCACCAATGTTCTTCTTCTTAGAAGTGTCGAAAGGCAGTGGTGGCTTCAGAAACATGGCTGCATTGTATTTTGTGCTCTCTTTTTCTGCCATTGAGAGCACGTGCTGTTGAGACAGCATTCATCGCACCAAGTGGGACTGGCAACCTCTGCATGCAAAACCCCCGTTGATTGAGTCTGAGTCTGAGTCTCCACATCCGATCAGAAGTCGTAAAGTGCTTCACTTGTCCTTGCCAGTGAGTGGGTTTCTCTTTTTCATACCTGGCTGTCCATGCCATTGTCTTTGCTTCGTCTGAATATTCAGGGGGAGCGCAGTGTTTTTGCCAGTGACCTCAGTGGTGATTTCTTGGTGAGTGTTTTGAACGTGTTCCTCTGCAAAGTCTTCAACTCCGTATGCAGTCGTGCATGGCCTCGAGCAGTGGCTTTGACTCCACATGTGCCAGTCGCAGTCCGCTTTGCATCAATTTCGCGCACATGTGGCACCCATGAGCAGTTTGCTGTATCATTGCAAACTCTCAGGGAGAGCAGTCTCATTTTCTTCTCGCCACGTATCCCCTACTCGTCACCAGAAGTAGCGTCTTCTCCAGCCCTTCGGCATGTAGATGAAGTACACCACACGGCAGCTATAGTGAAACACTTCTTTATTCCTCAGCATACACTCATGTCATGCCCTTCGCAATTCATCATACTTTTCAGATGACCACACCCTGACACCCCCCAGCACTTTACTCAGTTCCTGCCTGGAGTCCCCCCCTCAGAACCACAAGGGTTCAAGTGCATATAATGCAAATATTCTACAAGTTGTAATCGGGAATTTAAGTTATATGATCTTAAATAAAACATCTAATGCACAAAGATCTAAACTATTGTATATAAAACAATGACATTAGGTCAGTGTAGGAGTTTTCAAGTTGGAATGGTTAAACCCACACTCCTTCAATTCTCATTTTTTTCCGGGTTTCGCTACACAATTGCCTTTTACTGTCCTTGTTGACCTCACCCTTTGTTCATTAAGGTATCTCGGCTCCTGTTTTCTGCTTATTGTTGCTACTCCGATAGCCCTGTACTGTTTCCAAACTTTACACATTTTAGCATGAATAGCACATCAGTTTTGCAGAAATATATTTGTTTTATCTTTTAATATATACTTTGGAACTTGCATCTGGTTTCATACCTTATAGTTAAGGTCTTTTGGATTTTTGCCTTTTCATTTGTCATAGGGATGGGCTGCGCTAATCGGAGAGCTCCATGAACTAATATAAAAATCCAATAATAGAGTTGTAAATCTGAATATGATTTCGAACTGTAATTGCATTTGAATCACAAATAGCAGACATTCCTGGCTGAAAGAGGTACAAGGACAGCCAATTGAAAAGGCATAGTCTATAACACAGTATTTACATAACAATGGGTTTGAATGATAGGCATTTATAGGGAAACACATATTAAAAGTCACACAGATGTGCCGCCACTCTGGCTAATATCTGCTTGAATATTAGTAAGCAGTCACAATACCTGTAGGCTGCATTGTTCGCACTCACAATTCTTAAACTAATGCAGTCCTCCCTCTTCCCCCTCCCTCCCTACCTCCCTCCCTCCCTCCCTCCCTCCCTTCCTTCCTTCCTTCCTTCCTTCCTTCCTTCCTTCCTTCCTTCCTTCCTTCCTTCCTTCCTCCCTTCCTTCCCCCCTTCCTCCCTTCCTCCCTCTCTTCCTTTCCTTTTTTCCTTCTCGCAATGTGAGTATTTAGCACAGAACTAGCTTGAGGGAGCAGTGGAGCACTTTACAAAATGGAAGAGATACATGTTGCTAGGTGTGGGTTACAAAGACTCTGGTTGGCAGCCATTTTTAGGTCTTGCTTGCAGCAGCGCATACGCTGCATGCACTCTCGCTTGCGAGAGATATTGTATACAACAAGGCGCTTGCAGCTGCCTATTGTTCAACATTTGTTGCCTTCACTGTTGCTCTTATTTGCTGCCTTTTAAGTGACCAGCACATGCTGGCTTCACTAACTCCTCTTTCAGCTGGAGCATAGACCAAGTACTGATTGCTTCAGCTTGATTACAGTCCTTTTGCTAGTCACGCTGTGATTGAGGCACTACTTTTCTTTTTTCATCTTACCTGTCGTCCTTGTTGGCCCTCTAGCCATTTGTAGCTCTGCTTTACTATGCCATACACACTTCAAAGAAGCCCTTTTCTTCTTAGAAATTGACATTTAAAGTGACAACAAATGTTATCTCCTTTTATTGTGACAACAGATTGTATCTGCTTCCAAATGTGTTTACATTAAGACCTGAACATGGATGCAATTGCTTTTCTTATGTGATAGGATTTTTTGCCAAATGTCATATATTTTTTTCTTTTTCACACTTGGGGAGATTAACTGATTAGCTCAGAATCACAGGGTGTTGTTCTGAGACCTAACAAGGATTGGCAAATCCAATAGGTCTTGACTTTGGCAATAGCGGTTTGGCTTCTGAGCAGCATAGCTAAAAATATTAATAAATAAATTACTATGATGAAAAAACTACTATGATGCATTTAGCTTTAATGTAAAAAGGGATAAGCCCTGGCTGTGTCATAGAGGTTTTTAAATTAATGTTATGCAGACCACATATGCTTCTGTATAGCATGGCTACAAAACATTGCCAAATCCAATAGCTCTCATAGGTGAGACCTATTGGATTGCCAGTGCTTGTTTCCAGAAGCAAGCAGGATACAGTCAAGCTGATTGTCAGGTGACATTTAAGGTTACATAGAGTACACACTCATATTTACAATCACGGTCTCACATTTTAAATAAAATATACATATTTGCTTTAAGACGACCAGGTATATGTTCAATGTAATGCGAATATTTTTCATGAAATTTCAAGCAGTTACATAACATATAGAGAAACCACATATTCAGAGCAAAATTTGGTTTGCTAGAATGTCACCGGATGGAACGTGCACCTCAAATAAAAGAGTTTCGGGGACAGTGGCAAGGAGCTTGCTAGAGCAGGAAATAATTAAGCTAAATTATGTTTTTGCGTAACACAGATTTTGCGAATTTCAGCATCGCAATTAAAATGTCACCCGGACTAAATCATGATATGCAAAGGTGTTTCTGGTGTGTGATCTCTGCCCCAGAAGCAGAACATCAGGATAAAAGCTGTCATGGTGAACCACACACCTCATCCTTTCAAAGAGGAAACAGTGAAGGGTCAGTGTTACAGGATATAAATCCCTGCATCAAAATAAGATGTTGTACTTTGTTATACTTTGTTGGATAAATGGCCTGAGTACATGTCGGATTCTACTTTTGCATTTTATTTTTTTATTTAACAAACTGAGTTGGCGAGTGAGCACACGCCTAGAGAGACCGGTCCCCATAATGCAAAAAAACCACACACACACATTCTCTTTATCTCACTCTCTCGCTCTCACTGTGTACCTCAAGGTTGCCCTAAGTAGACTGATAAGCGAATACTATAATTTGTATTTTAGAGTGTCTAATGCTGGCTATGTCTTTGAGTCATTTAACGTGCCTGCTACCAAATAACTTTAACATGTAGTACAATTGTAATGTTGCTATAGTTATTGTAATACACAGAAAGGGAACAGCAGTATTGTGCCAGGTTCACAATATCATGGCCTTTTCCTGTCATGTGCTAAATAAAAAATTCTTAATGCAGCGTGCTCTTGTGAAAATTTGATTATTCACTTTGTCACAATTTCCCCAAGAGCGCATTAGTGTACGAGAAACTAGTGGGTGTTTTTTTAATTATAATTAAAAAATTTGAATTAAGGTATTTATGTGTTTTAAATTACAGAAATACAAGAAGTAATTTTAAGCACATTTAGCAAATATGGTAGGCATGTAATTACATAATTCCAATTAAAATATTAAACCATAATGCGGATACTTGACAGAAATTCAATTAAATCTTACTCTCTTAATAATTGATTAAATTAAGCCGTTCAAGTTTAAGATTATTGGAACTACTAGCCAAATATACATTTCACAAGATTGTGAACAGATGATGTAATAAATTAAGCATTTAAAATGATAATTACTACTTTTCTATCTGTTAAGCTAGGAGCGCCTCCCTTGCAGCGACTTTACTTTTATATCTAAGGTGGTTTGCAGTCAATTAATTAACCTGCTGAACAATCTCCCAATAATACAGAACGACTTGGTACCCTGCCTATTCTCCCACCTGAGTTGAGTTATGTTATACTGGGCGTAAAATGGGCACTGTGTACTTCATACATCCATGAACGACTTTGTCATATAGGCTCAACATAATAAATACTAGATAGAACATATGATACCCTCCCTGATCTGTAAAGAGGAGCATTGAGAGCAACTTTAATTTTGACCAGTGGCTTGATCTTGGAATAAAATTTCATTGCCAAGTCAATTTTGACCCTCAGAATTTAGATGTTCTTGCTGGAGATTTTTCACAGCTCCTTAAGGAAGGAGAAATTTAGATGTAGCAAAATTGGTGGTGTAGTCAACATTATTAGTTCTGTTTTCAACATATTTAGATAACAGCATCTTAATATGGCTGAAATGTCTTCAGTGCACTATACTGGTGTTCACACACATTAGGTTTTCAAGTCACCCCTCATGATCCCGGATCAACTGAGACACAGGCATGTGATGAGGATCTAGTATTGACTTTGTTGCATAATGCATGGATATAAACTTTGTGTTGCCAGAATAGGAGTGTATAAGGGTGTGTGATCAATGTTAACTGAGCACTACAACCAGCCGATATCAAACACAATGAAGACTGTAGCCCCACTGAGTCTCAAAAGGCAAAATATCAAATCCTCCCACCCGTGGTACAATCAAAGCCTAAGTGATGAAAGGAGGAGGCTTAGACAAGTGGAGCGTAGGTGGAGACAGGAGCCCTCAACATTTCATCTAATCAAGCTATGTGAACGACGTGACAGCTACGAAAACCACTTTTTGAAGGGAAAAGCATCGTACTTCAGTTCCCAACTTGACAATGCAAGGAATCGCCCAGGGCGACTTTTTGAAATTGTCACTCAACAAACAATGTAACCAGGCTTAGCAATAACTCAGTGGAAAACTTTCTCTTACTTTTCCAATGAAAAAATCTTAGATATCGAAAAATCAATCGTGATCGACAAAGAAAGGTTACAAGCCACTATAAAACTACGATCGCCATTCCGACGGTGAATCTCCATCCCCAGTCGAGGAGCAAAATATGAACTACCTATCCCATCCACAATACTAAAGGAACTTAGCCACCTCCTTGCCCCCATACTGACCAAGATCATAAATTCATTACTAAAACAAGGCATTGTCCCACATTGACTGAAGATTGGCGATTGACACCCCTCTTGAAGAAAACTGGGGCAGGCCCTACAACCCTGAACAACTTTTGCCCAGTGTCAAAGTCCCTTGTGACCAAATTGTTGAAAAAATGGGTACACAACCAATTCTATCCAAATATTAATCAATTCAAGCTCCTCAATAAATTTCCATCAGTATTCAGACCAGAGCACAGCATAGAATCAGCCACCGTACACATAATGGATGACACCCTTAAGATGCTAGATCACAATGATTCCTGCCTACTCATCCTCCTAGACCTCTTATTGGCATTTGACACAGTCAATCACAACAGCCTACTGGAATTGCTAGAAAACAGAATGGGGTTGAAGGGGAAAGTGCTCTCCTGGTTCGATTCCTTTTTGCAGAACCGCACACAATGAATCAAATTAGGCAACTAACTCAGAAATACTTCACCAGTGAGATGCGAAGCACCAGAAGGGTCAACCATTTCCTCCACAGTATTTAACCTCTATATGGAGCCACTAACAGAAATCCTCAAACAATCTGACCTTGCATACCACATGTACCAAGAAGATACACAATAATACTTAAAGATATCCTCCTTAGAGGATGCCATCCAACTAAACAACACTCTGGCTAGCTCAAAACAACCTCAAGCTGAACTCTCTGAAAACAGAATTCCTACTTTTGTCCCCTCATAACAGCTCCCCACACATCCAAGATGGGCTGAATCTCCTTGACTTCCTCAACTGCAAACCTACCATTATGGAATGCACTAAATCCCCTGGAATAACACTGGAAAAGAATCTGAACATGCTAGCACATAACAGTCCAACTACGTGCAGTGTCTCATTCCAACTCAAACTACTGAAGAAAGTGAAACCATTCCTGCCACCTCCAGATTTCAAGGCAGCAGTATAATCGCTTGTGGTCTCCAGGCTGGAATATAGATGCTCAACCCTTTCAGGTCTTCCAAAGTCAAGAATGGCGCCACTCAAATCAACCCTCAGTGCATCAGCTAGACTGGTAGCAGGCACAAGACTGTTAGACCACATTAACCCCTCACTGAGTTCTCTCAACTGGCTCCCTCTCGAGGCCAGAATTCAATTGAAAATTGTTTGCCTCCCTAATAAAGCCCTACATTGTAATGACCCATGTACCTGGCAGAAAAGATTTGAATCTCAGGAGACAGCTACCTCAAAGTGTAAACTTTCTCAGGATAGAACCCCCAGATTCAGAAAACAAAAAACCTACACACGCTCCATTTCAGCATCAGCTACAAGGATATGGAATTTCCTACCACCCGAGATTTGGTCAATGTTGAACAGTACGAAAGAATAAGATGAAGAAGCCAATAAGGTAAGTAGAAGTCTTTATTCTGGTCATCCACTCTCCACAATGAACTGATTTCTCAAAATTCTAACGTGAACTCTCAGAACATTCCATGTGGCAGGAAAGGAGAAGAGAGGGGAGGAACGTACCAATAAGGAAAAATAGGGTAAGCGAGGAAAGGGAATTAGGTTACAACACATCTCCCTTCACAGGGCAGGATGAACATAAAAGCATTGGAGCCTGTGAACTGAAACATTTACCAAACTAATCAGCATTTACTAGTTTGTCCCCGCTCCATGTCTGCCCATTCTCAAGGCGTACCCCATTTCTGCCTATATTTTCTAATCGTTGGGAGAGATAACATTTGCACTACCCCGCCTGGACTAGCGTAGGTTTCTTTACCATGACAGAGTTGTTCATTCTGACGTTATGTTCTTTTACCCCATGTCTTTGGTCATACCAATTTTTGTAATTAGTTTTGTGTTGCTAGATTTTCTTTTGACTTCCTCTATGGTTGTTTTCCACTTTCTTTCCACCTTCCAGCCAGAGTGGGTTCATTTTGGGTCCTGGCTCTCTACCTCTTAGTGCTCCAAAGGGGAAATTCCAGAGATGAGATTAGGCGCGGTGTGGTAAGCCAATATGCATTCTCTGAGAGAATCATCTATATTGTGGCCATTAGTGATGGCCAGTTGTATATGTTCTTTTATCATGCGGTTCGTTCTTTCCACTAAGCCATTGGCTTTTGGGCAGTAGAATGCAGTTTTCTCATGCTTGATATTTAATTCCTCCAGAAAATTCTTCATCTCCTCGGATGTAAACTGCACCCCGTTGTCAGTTACAAGAACAGCTGGTATACCTTCATTTGAAAAGACAGATTTAAAAATTATGATGAGACTATTTGTTGTTGTCGTGGATGTGAATCTGACATTTACCCAGTGTGAGGTGTAGTCTACCAGGACGAACATAAATATTTTTGGGAACTCCAATGTTTCCATTGGGCCAATTATGTCCATAGCAAGTTTCGTCCATGGCACCGTGGGTACCTCCACAGGAGACAAGGGAACTTTTCGTAGCATCTTTGTTTTGTCGCAACTTGCACAGCTGATGCATTCTTTTACTTTCACTTCCACCCTTCAGTCCATCTTAGGGAACCAGAAATCGTTCCTTACTTTGTTTTTTGTGATGCTTCTTCCTAAATGTCCTTCATGGGCCAGGTCTATTATTTTGTTCCTGAGATCTGAAGGTGGCACTATTTTATTATTGCAATATACTTTGTCGTCAATAATGGTTAATTCGTGCCTTAATTCCCAAAATTCTTTCATATCTTCATCAACTTCACTGCATCTTTCCAGCCAACCCTTGACTATTAATCCTTTAAGAGAGTTCATTTTAGCGTCCTTTCTCATCCCTTCTTCCCATTCCTCCTTGGTAACGGATGGTAGTTGGATGGCTGGGATGGGAGCATCCAATAGATGTTCATGGGTGTTGGTGTTTAGGGGAGACCTCGATAAGTAATCTGCTACCACATTTTCCTGTCCTGGCAAGTACTCGATTCGAAAGCAAAAGTTCTCTAGGCCCAGAACCCACTTGGCTATTCTTGGAGAATGACAATGTACTTGTTTTGGTGAAAACATGAATGTTAAGGGTTTTCTGGTCTGTGCGGACAATGAATTTGGTACCTCATAGAAAGAATTAAAAATGGTTAATGGCCCAATAGCACGCCAAGGCTTCAGTCTCAATTACTGAGTAATTACGTTCTGTCTGACTCAAGGTCCGCGATGCGAAGGCTATGATGGTCTTGCCACCCTCCCCTTTTTGTGATAATGTTGCCATTAAACTTTTGTTGGAAGCATCAGTGCTTAGTATGGTTTTCTTCTTATGGTCAAAAGGACCAAGGGCTGGTGACTCAATGATTTCTTGCTTCAATTTGTTTACCATCTCACAGTGCTTCTCCTCCCATTTGAATTCCTGTTTTTTCTTTAACAGTTCTCGTAAACCATTGCATTTCTCTGAAAACTGAGGAACAAACTTGGCCATATACTCAATCAGGCCTAATAAGGACTTAAGTTTGACTTTATTAGTGGGGTACGGGGCATCTCTCATGGCTTGAATTAAACTGTGTTTTGGTCTAAAACCTTCTTGTGAGATGGTGTGTCCCAGATAGTCTACTTCTCCTAATTTTATCTTGCATTTATCACGCTTCACCGCCAACCCTGCCTCTGATGGACTTTTGCACACAGTTTTGAAAACAGTATCATGTTCTTCGGCAGATGACCCATAAATCAATATGTCATCTTGGAAACACATAGTGTTCGGGATGCCACTAAGCACTTGCTGCATCATCTTTTGGAAAACTGCGGCAGCAGAAGCAAGTCCAAATGGCATCCTAATGAACATATGTGCTCCAAAGGGGGAAGAGAGTGCAGTTAAGGGTCTAGACTCAGGGTGTAGTTCTACCTGATGGTATGCCATAGACAAATCGATGACAGAGAAAAACTTGGCTTTCCCCATGGTGCTCAACATTTCATTTATATTGGGGAGGGGAAATCTCTCGACCCAAATATTATTATAAGGCTGCACAAGTCAATACAGAGGCGGATGCCTTTCCCATTAGCCTTAGAAGCTATGACTATGGGTGCCAACCACTCAGATGAATCGATGGGTTGCATGACGTCCAATTGACACAACCTGTCCAGTTCATTCTTAAGAGGCTGTCTCATGAGGAGAGGAACAGGGCCGGTTTTATGAACCACCGGTTTTGCTCCTTGTTTGACCTCTATCTTGTGTTGAAAGTTTCTCAAAAGTCCCAGTTCATCTGAGAAAAGACTCGTGTTAGACCTGGCATCCTTGGCGTGGTTTCCCCTGACTTTTTTTTGCCTCTACCTCCTGTATTTTTGACACTGTGCTGGAATTCGTTGTTGCTGGTTTAGATGGATTTGGGCACTTTGCCACTGCTGATCAGTGCCAACGTCCTAGTGCTCTCTGGTTAAATTGTAATTGTGATTGGTTATCCATGATTGGCATATTTGTTTCACCAGTAGGTCCCTAGTAAAGTGCATTGAGTGTGCCAGGGCTGGTTATGCAAAGGCTACTAGTGGGCCTGCAGCAATGATTGTGCCACCCACAGGAGTAGCCCTAAGATGGTGTCTCAGGCCTGCCACCGCAGTGCCTGTGGGCAGTTGCTAACTGCCATGTTGTCCTGGCCAGTGTACACACTTGCCAGGCCTGACCCTTCCCTTTTCTTACACATCAGACACCCCTATGGTAGGCCCAAGGTACTCCCCTGGGCATGGTGCAGTGTAAGGTGAAAGTCAGGACATATACTAGTGTGGGTAACATGTCCTGGTAGTGAAATACAGACATTTTCGTTTTTCACTATTGCAAGGCTAATACAGAGTAGGTCGCACACTGCTCGTCATACTAGCAAATAGCCCCATAGGATTCTGGATACTGTAGTGGCAGCGGTGAGTACGCCTATGCCACGAGTGTAAAAAATAATGCCATCCCTGGACACGTGTTTCGAGGTAATTGCCTCTCGTCAGCAGGGAGCAGGTAGATGTAAGGGGTGCCAAGTAGACTGCCAAAATATTAAAGGTAAAATACCTCTTACGGCGCGCAGGTGCGGTACCAAGGCTCGTCAGCCCAACGCGCTCAAGGGAGCTTAAATACAAATACAGAGTAGGTCGCACACTGCTCGTCATACTAGCAAATAGCCCCATAGGATTCTGGATACTGTAGTGGCAGCGGTGAGTACGCCTATGCCACGAGTGTAAAAAATAATGCCATCCCTGGACACGTGTTTCGAGGTAATTGCCTCTCGTCAGCGTACTAACTGCTGCCACTACAGTATCCAGAATCCTATGGGGCTATTTGCTAGTATGACGAGCAGTGTGCGACATACTCTGTATTACTATTGCAAGGCTATCTTGCCCATAGGTTAGAATGGGGAATGCTGTGTATCATGTTTACCTGCATATCTTCCCATAGGAGCAAGATAGAAAAATGGAGTCTGGTATCCCCGAACTCAGAATTTAATAACACATGTTTTAGGGAGAATGGTTTTTAAATTCTGTATTTGAAAATAGCATTTTTAGAAATTGGCTATTTTCTTGTTCATCCTTTCTGTGTGCATCTGCCTGGCTTTTTGTTGACTGTCTTGTTTGTGAGTGACAGGGGCTGGGTTGGCTGCAGGAGGCTGGGTGAGTCAGCACTAGGCTGAATAGACCTATCTGCATTTGGAGTGGTGGGAGGAGTTGCACCTGGGTCTGAATAGGGTTGTGCCTGCCTTCCACAATGCTGGCTCCACCTCCTGCGGTGTGTCTGATGGCACTGGCCCACACTCACAAAGGAAGAAGAGGTGCACTGGCAGAAGGCACCCTGAACGGGTTTGGACTGGGTCCAGGACCCCTCACACATGGAGAACAAAGACTTTTGGGGTATAAATATCAGAGCTGAAACCCCAGAATTTTAGACTATTACTTCCTGATCAAGAGGAATCCCTGCCAATGAAGATCAGCTGAAGAGACTGAGGAGAAGTACTGCCCAAGTGTGTCTCGGCTGGCCTGCAGTTTGCTGTTTCTACTGAGAAGAAATCTAAAGGACTTTGCTGTGTCCTGTGTCCCCTGCTTGAAGAAAGGACTTTGCTGAGTGCTGTGTCCATCTGAAGAAAAGTCTTGAAGGGCCTGATAAGAGCTGGCCTCCTGTTTCTGAAGTCCCATTCACAAAAGGACTTCACCCCCAGCTTCTCTAAACTTCCTTGCTGGAAGTTCCAGTCTGCCAGGAAGGTCTGTAACTGTGTGTGAGGCCTCTTTTGCTGTTGGGAGCTGGCAGCGCGACGCAACGAGAGAGAAGCGTGACGCCGCCGCAGCAGCCACTGTCGCATCATTGAGAAGCGTGTCGCCGCTGTCACTATTTGCCGTCGCATCACCAGAGAAGCGTGCCGCTGCCACAGAGGGTACCGTCGCATCACCGGAGAAGCATGTCGCAAGTCCGTCGCATCGCTGAAAAAGCGCACCGCCGCTGATCGCCGCTGCAACACTGGAGAAGCGTGTCGCCCTCACCGAGGGTGTCGTCGCATCGCCGGAGAAGCATGTCGCAGGGCCTGTTGCGGCTCCAAAGTTCACAGAGTTCACCGCACGGCCGTCGGGCGTGCACACATCGCATCTACATTGTCGCATCGTAACAATATCGCCATTTTGTCTCATTGCACCGGATCGTCGCCGCGCATCGAGGCGTCCTCTTAACGCATCGGAACCGGAGCGCAGGAAGAACCATTGCATCGCCTTCCATGCAACCCTTTTGTGTGTTTTGCGTTTTGCATCGCAGGTACATTGAGACTAAAGTGTTGCTTTTGTGGTCTACAAGCTTATTTTTGTAACAACCCTTTTTAAAGACCTTTTACTGAGTTCTGTATGTTGGATTTCTGTCGTTTTGGTCTTGTTGAGTTTGGTTAAAGATATTTTATTTTTCTAAACTGGTGTGGTGTCCATTTGTGGTGTTTTCACTGTGTTACTGTGAGTGTTGGTACAAATACTTTACACATTGCCTTTGGGATAAGCCTGTCTGCTTTTGCCAAGCTACCAAGGGGGTGAGCGGGGTTTATCTAAAGTGTGTATCCCCCTTACCCTGACTAGAAGCAAGGGTCCCTATTTGGTCAAAGGTACCTACCTCTGCCAACTAGAGAACCCCAGATCTAACATTGGTGGTCAGTGGTGAGGATTTGAACTTGTGTTTGTACTTGACCCACAGTAATTGGTGTACATCACTAGATTAGAGCAGACCACTACGCAACCACATACTGGTTTTTTGTTTTCCCTTTTTGGTTCTATTTTTGATCCTTTGCATATCCAAGCATCATGTCTCAAAATGGTAAAGCAGCAAGTGAGGGTGCAGAATTGGAATTTCACATTGAGTATTCCTACAAAGTGGATCAGCTTAAACAATTTTGCAAAGATTTGGGATGTCCCACAAGGAGCAGCGCTAAGAAAGATGATCTTCAGAAGAGCTTAAAAGCTTGGTGGGAGGCCAAAGCTGCAGGAGGAGATGATACAAACGGGAAGGAGGATGACCAAGTGAATGGGTTTGGGCCACAGGATTTGCCTGTGCCAGGAGCAGCCCCCAGGGCTGTCAGTGTCCATTCTGCAGGAAGTCTCTCTAGGGAAGAGCGGGAAGAGAACCAAAGGATCAGGGAACATGAGCTAGAAGTCATGAGGCTCAAGATGAAGCAATTGGAAATGGAAAAAGAAGTCCAGGCCAAGGCAGAAGAGGGCAAGCATGCCAGTGCTTTGGAAGAAAAGAAAATGCTTTTGGCTCATGAGTTGAGCATGAGGGAGTTGGACCTTAAGGCCAAGCAATTCCAGTCCAGCTCAAATGGTAGCAGCGCACAGCCAGTGCAAGCGGGTATGGTATACATACCCAATGATTTAGTGCAGAATTTCAAGAAGGGAGAGGATATTTTTGCATGGTTTGAGTCATATGAGATTTCTTTGAGGATGCATGAGCTGCCTGAAAAGAGCTGGGGGCGGGCCTGTGGAAGCGTTTTGAGGCACCCGGGACAGCAGTTTTGACACTGCTAGAGAAGGAGGGTGTCCTGACTCATGCCAAAATGAAGGAGGCTTTATGCCTCAAGTATGGGATCGTCCCAGAACAGTACAGAGTGATGTTCAGGAACTCAAAGAAGAATGAGTCAAAAACTTGGGTTGAATGTGTGAGAGTGTACACCCATGCGCTGGAAGGTTGGATGAAGGGCAGCAAAGTTACTGATTATGAGGGGTTGTGCATCTAATTAGTTGGGAGCACTTGAGCAGTCTATGTGTTCCAGAGCTGCGCCAGCATTTTTTGGATAGTAAGTTAACTAATCCTAGTGAGCTTGCTAAGGAGGCAGACTGCTGGACCAGCACCAGGGTCCACAAGGGGACTGGGGGTACCACAGCCACAGGTGGGCAGGGTCCCCAGCAGAAGAGTGCGGGGACAGAGGTAATCAAAAGGAGTTCTCTAAAGGGCCCCAAAACAGTTCAGAGGGAAGGGAGTCCCAGCCCCCAACCTAAGATGTCGCAGCCCCCTAAGGGTGGGTGTCCCTTTTTGGGTCCCCCCAGGTGTTACCACTGTGGTGAGAGAGGCCACATTGCCCCTAAGTGCCCTAAGAAGTCCCAAGCACCCACTGGTGCTAAGTCACCGGGTTTAGTGAGTGTAGCTTTGGGAGAGGAATTAGTTTCCAGTGAGGGGGAGGAGCAAGCAGTCATGACCCTTGTCTCGCTAGGAGACAGAGAGATGGTCCAGGAGATCTACTTGCCTGAGAACACTAAAAAGTACAGGCAGTGGGTGACCAACAATGGGAGGAGGGTGTAGACTCTGAGAGACACTGGAGCCAGTGTGATATCTGTGGTTTAGATGGATTTGGGCACTTTGCCGCTGCTGATCAGTGCCAAAGTGCAAGTGTTCCCTAGTTAAATTGTAATTGTGATTGGTTATCCATGATTGCCATGTTTGTTTCACCAGTAGGTCCCTAGTAAAGTGCACTGAGTGTGCCAGGGCAGGTGATGCAAAGGCTACTAGAGGGCCTGCAGCACTGATTGTGCCAATCACAGGAGTAGCCCTAAGATGGTGTCTCAGGCCTGCCACCGCAGTGCCTGTGGGCAGTTGCTAACTGCCATGTTGTCCTGGCCAGTGTATACACTTGTCAGACCTGACCCTTCCCTTTTCTTACACACCAGACACCCCTATGGTAGGCCCAAGGTACCCCCTTGGGCAGGGTGCAGTGTAAGGTGAAAGGCAGGACATGTACTAGTGTGGGTAACATGTCCTGGTAGTGAAATACAAACATTTTCGTTTTTCACTATTGCAAGGCTATCTTGCCCATAGGTTAGAATGGGGAATGCTGTGTATCATGTTTACTTGCATATCTTCCCATAGGAGCAAGATAGAAAAATGGAGTCTGGTATCCATGAACTCAGAATTTAATAACACATATTTTAGGGAGGATGGTTTTTGAATTCTGTGTTTGAAAATAGCACTTTTAGAAATAGGCTATTTTCTTGTTCAACCTTTCTGTGTGCCTCTGCCTGGCTGTTTATTGACTGTCTGGTTTGTGACTGACAGGAACTGGGGTGGCTGCAGGAGGCTGGGTGAGTCAGCACAAGGCTGAATAGACCTATTTGCATTTGGAGTGGTGGGAGGAGTTGCACCTGGGTCTGAATAGGGCTGTGCCTGCCTTACACTATGCTGGCTCCACCTCCTGCGGTGTGTCTAATGGCCCTGGCCCACACTCACAAAGGAAGAAGAGGTGCACTGGCAGAAGGCACCCTGAACTGGGTTGGACTGGGTCCAGGACCCCTCACACATGGAGGACAAAGACTTTTGGGGTATAAATATCAGAGCTGAAACCCCAGAATGTTAGACTACTACTTCCTGATCAAGAGGAATCCCTGCCAACGAAGATCAGTTGAAGAGACTGAGGAGAAGTACTGCCCAAGTATGCCTAGGGCTGGCCTACAGTTTGCTGTTTCTACTGAGGAGAGATCTAAATGACTTTGCTGTGTGCTGTGTCCCCTGCTTGAAGAAAGGACTTTGCTGAGTGCTGTGTCCATTTAAAGAAAAGTCTCCAAGGGCCTGAGAAGAGCTGGCCTCCTGTTTCTGAAGTCCCAGGCACAAAAGGACTTCACCCCCAGCTTCCCTGAACTTCTTTGCTGGGAGTTCCAGTCTGCCAGGAGGGCCTGTAACTGTGTGTGAGGCCTCTTTTGCTGTTGGGAGCTGGAAGCACGACACAACGAGAGAGAAGCGTGATGCCGCCGCAGCAGCCGCTGTCGTATCATCGAGAAGCGTGTGGCCGCTGCTCGCCGTCGCATCACCGGAGAAGCGTGACGCCGCCACAGAGGGTGCCATCGCATCACCGGAGAAGCGTGTCACAGGGCTTGTTGCGGCTCCAAAGTTCACCGCACGGCCGTCGGGCAGGCACGCATCGCATCTAGGTTGTCGCATCGCAATAAGAGCGTCATTTTGTCTTATCGCACCGGATGGTCGCCGCGCATCGAGGCGCCATCTTAACACATCTGAACCAGAGTGCAGGAAGAACCGTTGCATCGCCTTCCCTGCAACCCATTTGTGTGTTTTGCATTACACATCGCAGGTACATTGAGACTAAAGTGTCGCATTTGTGATCTACAAGCTTATTTTTGCAACAACCCTTTTTAAAGACATTTTACTGAGTTCTGTATGTTGGATTTTTGTCGTTTTGATCTTGTTGAGTTTAGATAAAGATATTTTATTTTTCTAAACTGGTGTGGTGTCATGTGATGTTTTCACTGTGTTACTGTGAGTGTTGGTACACATACTGTACACATTACCTTTGGGATAAGCCTGTCTGCTTGTGCCAAGCTACCAAGGGGGTGAGCAGGGGTTATCTAAAGTGTGTATCCCCCTTACCCGGGCTCGAAGCAAGGGTCCCTATTTGGTCAAAGGTACCTACCTCTGCCAACTAGAGACCCCTAGATCTAACAACTCGGAAATTCATCACATGGCGTCTTATTCCATTCAGTATCTTCCACTAGAATAACTTGATCGCTATTGTTGGGGTCAAATATAATGCCCAACTCCTTCTGGTGTTGCCAGCCTAGAAGATTAGACCCTTCTCTTACCAGATACACTTTACCTACAGTGGACCTTCCTTTAAAAAATATTTGTGCTTCCATGCTTCCATCATACCTACCAAGGGAATGGGATCTTTGGTATAGCCTTCGGGAGTAATGTCAGGTTTTGTTATTTCGGCACTTTGATGTCCCAAAAATCTTTTATAATCATCAATATTTAAAAAAGTAAAGGGTGAACAATAGTCTGCAAACATTTCTACGCGTTTGTTATTAAGTAGCACTTTACATTTAGAGTATTCAGGTCTGGTACCACTGCTTACACTTTTCAATTGAAATACAAATTTCTGGTGTTGTACGCTCTCAACATTAACTGCTTTGACCTGGCTGTTGTCTCCATCCCTACAAACTCTGGCTAAATGGCCTTTTCTGTTGCACTTCTTGCAAGTGACGCTACGGGCAGAACAGTGTGGGCTGTTGGCCAAATGGTTATTACTTCCACACCTATAACATTTTAGACCAAGGTGCTCTCTCATAGGCTTGTTGTATGATTCTCCTTTGTTTTTTATTTTAAGAACGTTGCTGTTAGGCTTATCCACGTGTACAGAAGCAACTACCTCTTCAGTTACTTTTATTTCCTTCATGCATTTTGCCGTATGCTCAACAGCTTGAGCTAGGGAGATCGCTTCTTCAAGTGTGGGGATTTTAGCCAGTAACTTTTCCTGTATCCAACTGTTACTTGTGCATCTGACTAATTGATCTCTTATCAGAGAGTCATTAAGTTCGCCAAAGTCACACAGATGGGTGAGACCTCTTAAAACTGCTTTGTAACTCTTGACAGATTCATTCTTTCCTTGCACACGGTTGAAAAATTTGCGGCGCTCAAGAACAAAATTTATTTCATTCCCGAAATGTTTTTTTAAGTTTATAAGAGTAATGTCATACACATCTAGGTCATCATACTCTTCTACCTCCGGTTCTGGCAATGTCTCATACACTTTGCGACCATACACTCCTAAATTATGTAGAAGAAAGTGTTGCTTGCTCACCACTAAGAATCTTTCTCCACCCATGGCAATCAAATATGACTCAAATAATTTGGTCCATTCTTTCCAGTGAATCTCTGGTTCACCACTAACATTTAAAAAGGATGGTGGTTGACTGATGCCTGGTGTACCCATACTGAAAAGGCTAGAGTTGCACGAGGGAAAGGAGGTAGGGAAGATCTACAGATGGAGAAACAAAGAGAACAGGAGGAAAGATGACAACAAATGTAACAGGATGCTGGAGAAGGAAGAGGCGGAAGGATACCCAAAGCTAGAGTGAAAACATGAGAAGAATAAAGGCTAAAAAAGGACAGGGGTTCCCCTGGTTCCCTCAGAGGAGAGATGAACGACTAGATTGTGTCCGTGACCAAAATTAAGTGTACTTCGGTATCCTTGTGGAGGTTGAACATTAATAGTAAAGCAGTGAAAAATGCGCAGAAGATTATAATGTTGTAAACAGAAGAAATGCGCAGGAGTCTACAATGTACTTCAATACAGGTGTGCACATCACCATGAGGAGAACACGCACTGGGGGACAGCTTGTCAGAAACTGTGATGATTGAGGGAAGGAATACACCAGGATAGGGGGTTGGTAGATGTGCGTGTCACCGTGAAGGTAAACGCACAGTAGGGCTGTAGGGTGTGCGTATCACCGTGCTGGGAACGCAGAGGAGGTGTAATGCGCATATACTGCTGGCTGTAGTGACGATCTGACCAGAGAAAGTCTGAGCTGACACACTGGTGTGAGGAAACTGAGCGCAGGCAGCAAAATACAAAGACCTTACTTGGAGGCGTGAGTGCTTAAGGGGTTTCACAGGATCACAGCAGCATGCACCGGGATATACCTTCTGAAGTTCCGTGACAACAGAGCGAAAGCTGGATTTCAGACGGAAGCTCCCTGAGGAGAACCCGGCACAAAGAAGCTAGTGCATCGATGAACCACAATTAGGGCTCTCCTCAAGAGCGGCTGTAAGGAGACTGGGGCGCTGGAAGCGAAACTGCATGGCTCGCGGACTCCTCCTGACAGGACTTTCCTCTCAGCTGACAGGAAACCCCGGCTGGGGAACCCCGCTGAGAGATCAGCTATTCACGGATTGGATGCTGCGTCGCACGCCTAAATGAAATCCTTGATGATGGGCATATGACTGACAGGAATTCTTGAAGCTAGCAGGCAACCCTTACTGTGGTGACACCAAACAGCTTAAATGGGGTAGACAGCGCCTCAAGTCGGGGTCGGCAGATCATGTAAACCCCAGGCAAAGATTCCAAGAGGGGGGTAATGAGTGATGTCCTCACGAGGGTTATTCGATGCAGACCGGTGGTAAGCGGACTCAGCTTGCCTTGCTAGGGTCCAAGAGATGCAGAAGTGAGAGAAGGAAAATAACTCTGAAGGCAGGGAACTCCACCGTTCAGATACGGAACCACAACCGGTGCCGATGACAGGGTAGAACACTGGTACAGATGATTACAGTAAATCCTTTGGAGAGAGTACAGAAAGGGGAGATGACCAGCTGCCCCCTGTGCAGGATTGCCGCCAGTGTTGAAAAGTATGAAAGAATAAGATGAAGAAGCCAATAAGGTAAGTAGAAGTCTTTATTCTGGTCATCCACTCTCCACAATAAACAAATTCCCCAACATTCTAACGTGAACTCTCAGAACATTCCATGTGCCAGGAAAGGAGGGGAGAGGGGAGCAACATACCAATAAGGAATAAGAGGGTAAGCGAGAAAAGGGAATTAGGTTACAACAGTCAAACCCATCTACCCACATTTTCAGAAAAGAGGTGAAAAGGATCCTATGAACATATTCCTCATGCTATCCTAAGTTAGCCTGTCCCCAAGGGCGCCACAATGACATTAATACTAATGCAGGGCAGAAGCACATCAATCCCAGTAGAACTACACACAAACACTGTTCCCCTGGGTAACTGGAACTGAACTGAGTCAGTGCAGGCCCAGAAAGTCATCTAGGAGAATTGGTCCCAGTGCTTCATAACTGAATGGTGGATGTTTATTAATAGCTCTGATACAACATACCATATCATGCTCTAGTTTTAGTTTTATGTTTTAAGTTAGGTGTTCAGTTTTATGTTTCAGGTCTTTGATTCTGTTTCCAATCGTATGCATAGTGGTCTGATACTCGTGGGTCATGTTCGCTCTTTAAAACGCTTCAAATAAATAAAAAGGCATAATCTACAAAAGGAGGTTAGGTTAAATGGTGAAAGGAATGGATAGCACTTGTGATACGAGCCATGTTTTAGACATTCCACATGAAGCCTGATTGGGTTGACAAATCCAAATGCACCAGAAACACTCCGTTAACCCTGATTGATGTGAGTTACAAACTGTGGGTAAAACTTGCGATGGACTTAATTGGTTCCATTCAACAATGCAGGTTCAAGGGTAGGTATATCACTATGATGGTTCACTATCAAGCTAAGTTGATAGAAGGTCAAACTATTCCACAAATTACTACTAAATACCTTATCAGTGTTTTATGAGAGAAGGGGCATTCAAGATGCTTGTCACAGATAATGGTGTACAATTTACCTCAGAGTACAAAAGGTCCTCCAATAGTGGTCTGGGAGCATCGTAGGGACCTGCACTACATTGCCCTAAAGCCAATGGGCTTGTAGAAAGAGTCAATAGGATGATTAAATAATGCATCCAATTAGCGTGCACTTTACTAAGGACTTATAAGTAAATTAAATATGCCAATTGGGTATACGCCAATGTTACCATGATTAGAGGAGATCACATGCACTTTAGCACTGGTTAGCAGTGGTAAAGTTGTCAGAGTCCTGAAGACAGCAAAAAATGAGGTGAGAAATATAGGAGAAGGGACACAAAACGTTTTGGGTGACCCTTCAGAGAGGTACATTTTTCAACACTACTGATGACTGATTCTGGGTGATGTGAATAATTGAATGTGATGTTAATTTTTTTTAAGAAAGATGCCGCTTGGGGGTGTGGGGGTTCTTCTTTTGCAAGCAATAGTATTGACTGTTGTGGCATGCAAACTTAGCTTTATGGAGTGGCTGCCACTGTTTTCCCTCAAACGCTGTTCTGCCATGGGTGCCAGATCTAGTTAGCAGATTTAGTGGGCTACCCCTGTCCATGATAGACAATGTTGAGCCCATCAGTCTTTAAATAAAACCATTATTAACATTATTCTCATAGTGGCGTCTGACAGACCGAAAATAATTATCAGCTGAAGAAGTTCTGTATTGATTGTCTGCTGTAATTAAATGACACTAGCAATCTCACTCGTGTCTCTGAGGAGGTGTTTTCATGGCATTGGTCCCACCAGGGCTTCAAAGTGTATGGAAACTACCGGTAAAACTGCTTATCTATTCTTTGTTTTTAGTTCAGCCCTACTAGACAGCACATGTTGCTGACTGTTACAAGGCATATTGTAGCTTACTAAGAACATAGAGAGGCTTGGAGATCGCCCCTTGCTTACCATTGGTTCTATTTTTTATGGCACTTGTAGAGCACATAGCTACCCTTAGGCATCCCAGTGTGCTAATTAGTGCAAATCTAGCTGGCTGGAGAACCCTAAAGGAGGAAACTGTTGAATAACCAGGTTTTCAGAAGTTTGCAGAAGGGAAGTTCCAGGTTAGCTATCTGTGGAGTGAGGGGTAAAGAATTCCAGAGTTTAGCATCATTATATCTATAGGACCGGCCTCCGCTTTTAACTTTTTTGATGCTGGGAACCACAGCCCAGTGGGAGTTTGCAGATCGCAAATTTCTGCTTGGGGAAATGCCCTGTGGGCTATACAGAGGGCTTTACATTTAATCCTCTAGGCTACCGGGAGCAAATGGTGAGACTTGAGAGCTTGCCGGACTGACTTATGCCTAGGAATGTTGTAAAGAATCCAAGCAGCAGAATACTGTACAACCTGCAGTTTTATTACTATAGATTGTGGGGATCCCAGGTACAATGAATTTGTGTACTCCAGGTGAGAGAGTATGAGTGCCTGAACCACTATTCATTTGGAAGATGGGGGAGCAAGTGTAGAGTTTTCCTGAGCATCCTACAGATGCCATGGCAGGTTGCAGCTGATTTTATAGCCTGGGTTTCCATGATCAAGGATTTGTCCAACCATACCCCCAGACATTTTATGGACATCTTGGGTGCAGGTGGAGTACCCAAGGAACTCGGCCATCCCATGCCCAAATGGAGATTAGGGAAAATGCAAAGAATCATAAGCTCTGTCTTATCCTCATTTAGTTTCAAGGTGGAGTTGTTTATCCAGTTAGATACTTCTTCTAAACAGGGGTCTAAGGCCAGAGAATGGGGATCCTAATTATGAGAAAGAGCAGAGACCAATTGAGTATCATCCGCATATGAGATTATAGATATTCTGAATGGAAGGGCGAGGTCTGCCAATAAACGCATGCACAAATCAAATAGAGTGGAACTTGATTGTGAGTCCTGAGGCACTCCACAATTTAGTGGAAAAATATCTGAATTACAGTTTCCCTGAGAGACATGGAAAGCCATATTTCTGAGGAAGGATTGAAGCCAGGAGAGGGCACGCCCCAAAACTCTAGCCCTGTGGATTCTGTCAACAAGAATATCATGGCTTACAGTGTCAAATGCAGTGCTGAGATCAAGGAGAATAAAAGCCACTGATCCTCCCTGATACAGCAGCATTTTGGCCTCCTTGACGACTGTGCCATGCTTTGGTCTCAACTCAGTCTGGGTGGGGAATATTATGATCAACGTTGCCCGTACATTTCCTTCCGCTAGAGACAAGTTTAGTATTTCGAGTAGGATGGGCAGGATCTCGTCTGTTACTTTAGCTAGGATGTTCAGGAGGCTTGTGCCCAAACGAGATCCTGACTTAACTTTGGTAAGGGTCACTGAGAGACCCTCTAACGGGGGGAAGGCAGTGAAGGCAGTATTATGATCTAACTGTCTTTCTCAATTAACACTGAGATATGGGGTGCGGATCAGGTTTCCAAACGAAGTTAAATTTCATGAATTTTTTTCTGGAAAAATCTTGCAAAGGTATTGCATCGAAACAGTGAGTGTCCTATGATTGAAGAATTAGAGGGGGGATCTAATAATGTTTTGACAATCCGAAATATTTCCTGTGGGGCGTTGGAGGTCAGGATTATCATTTTTTCATTGTAGTATTAGGTCTTGGTGGATTTAATTTCAGAATATTTTCTGATAGTATCTCTATATTTTGCTTTAATTATTTCACTCTAATCTGCTTCTTTGCGTCCCAGCTTTTCAGTAGTGTGTTTGTCCCACCCATGGAGCATTGTATCTATACAAGCTCTTTGACTGGCTGCCATTACTGCTTCCACTGCTTGACTTTCAAGCACTTCTTTTCTCTTTTGTATGAAGGACACAATTAGAGTGTGTGGGAGATTTCGAGTTGTCTCCCTCTTGTACATCTCTCCCAATGCACTCCATGTTGCTCTCTGTTGTCTGACTGCTTCTGCTTGCTGCCCTCCATTTTGCTCTTATACGTATGCTTCTCCCCATTACATCCCCTACCCGAGCCCTTGGTGTTGCTTTCCCAACCCCAGTGTTGCTTTCGCTTGCAACCCCATTAGGTTTGCGTCCCCTACTGCTTTGCCTGGTGTAAGCCACACACAACACCATATTGGTTTGCTGCTCATCCACCACACTCCACATGTTGCTTTGACATTCTCCCCAGCATTCCCATTGTTGCATCTGCTCCCCTTGCCCACTTGTTCAAAACATAAATAAATTATGTTTTCTTTTCTTTTTATATACCAATCCAATTTAGATCGGTAACTAAAATGAAAAAAACAAACACTTGCAATATTTTGTAGGCGCGGAGATGAATGATGCGCATAGATAGAAAATTACTTGTGTGGTGTCTTGTGAATTATAGAGCGCGGGACCCCTGTGGTCCCTAACGGATTCTGTAAATGATTCGGTGTGGTTAATAAATTGGGTGTGGTTAATAAAATTCTGGACGCAGTACGTGTCAGTTAACGGCTACACCCTAGAGAGTAAAGACATTTAATACTCAGCTCTGTGTGTGTCGTGATTTATTTACATGCTACTGGGCTGGGGAGGATGCTACAACTGGCAGTGAAGGTGCAATACATAAACCCCGCAACCTGAAGCGCCTAGAGTGTTCTCTCAGAGAGTTTTCTGAAGTCCAGCAAACTGCTCGTGCACCGCAGTTGAAATGAAGAATCAACCGTTGGCGTATGTGAAGTCAAAGCACAACTCCAGCCGGTATGAGATCTTCGAAGAAAGTGAAGTCCTCACAGAAAGTTTTTTTTATTGTTGGTCAGAAAATTGCTAATACAACCGAGATAAGAAGAGCAACTCCACAACTTAACACAGAGCCATCATTTATACATCGTGGAAATGTCAAAGGCAATATCAACCAGGTACAGAAGGTGCAACAAGCGGTGAATGCCAGCTGCAAGACAAAACTGTGAGGTGAAGCAGATGAATGCAAAGGAGCGCTAAAGTGCAGTGAAAAAAAGGGACAATGCAGAAGGGTGAAAGTGGTGAAGAACAAGAGCAAAAGACAATGCTGCTACTCACCGTGTTTGGTTCCCTTATTTTGAAGAGTGAGTTGAGAGAGAGCTTCAGGTTTGTCATTTCTGTAATTGTTTATCTCCAAAAACAACACAGTATTCTTTGAACGTGTTGGATCTTCCAAGACACATCTGGGAGGAAATTGCAATGGGCATCTTTGTACCCCTTGAAAATGGTCTTTACCGTATGGTAATGGTAGATGAGTACTCACGATTTCCTCTGGTGGAGGACCTTTTATCAATCACTAGTGAGCGAGTACTTGAAAGACTAGAAGGCGTATTTGCAACCCGGGGTGTTCTGTCCATTCTAAAATCTGACACTGACCCACCATTTAATGGTCGGGAAATTGAAAGACTTTCTTACTCTTTTGAATATCAAGCATCAGAAAAGGACACCTTTATGGCCCCAGGCTAATGGTGTTGTTGAATGTTAAGAAGGCAGTCCAGCGTGCTGTGCTAGAGGGACATGAGCTCAAGTCTGTTCTTCTTTCTACTCTTCGTGGCTACAGATCTACCCCCCACAGTACAACCAGCGAAAGCTCGGCCTCCCTGATGTTCAGGAGAGCCATGGGTACCAAGCTGCCCGAGTGGACCACTGAACGAACAATTGATGCTCAGAAAGTTTGACTCACTGATTCATTTCGCAAGTCCTGAATGAAGATCTATGCACTCAAGCTTCGATGTGCTCAGGACATTACATTAAAGAAAGGAGACCGTTTCCTTGCCAAGCAGAGGCGGAAATGCAAATCTTATGCTCCATTCTATGTCAATCCATTGCAAGTTGTGACTATTCACCATCCTGGAAAGTCCATTACAAGGGGATTCCTTGCATTCCAAGCACCTGTCTTGCAGTCTGTCAGCTCCAGAGATCCGGAGTGAGACTTTGTCATCAGAGGGCCAGGAGAGCATCAGAACTGCAACAAAGTCTAGATCACCAGTGCCTGCTGCAGTTGTTTCTCCTGAGTTTCCTCAGCCTCACACCACAAGATCTGGAAGAGTGGTTTGAGCGCCTCGACGACTCATTGAGGAACTCTGTTTTTTTGTGTTTGTATAGTGAGCAGAACCCCTATCGTCCCTAGCAGACTCCGTAGTCTAATGATGTAAGTGACTGTGTGTGGTTAGTAAAATTCATGACTCACTATGTGTCAGTTAACAGTAACACTCTAGAAAATAGAGATGTGTAATACCGAGCTCCGGTTGTGGCGTGATTTATTTACTTGCTGCAGGGCTGGGGAGGAGGCTACAATACAGGCAGCTACATTCAAAGGATTTAAAAAAAAAAAAAACTTTAACTAAGCTACACAGCATCGAGGCTGCTGTGTATCATGGCTTAAAACCATTGGCAAAGCCAATAGGTCAAAGAGGCGTGACCTACTGGTTTTGCCAATGCTTGTTTTAAATAGGATCAGTTTCTTAACTTCCTCTCAGCCAGAGAGTGCAAGGTGCAGGGACATTTTCTTTGAAGACACGAGCTTTGGCACTCCTCTCTTAACTTGCGTGATAATCAGTTTTGCAGATCTGGAAAGAGGTGAGAATAGCAGCTAACTGTTACCACACCTCCCACCAACAGCAGAGCACCCAGGAGCCCTCATACTGAAACAAAGACAAAGGCTTCCAACTTCCACCACAGGGTAATTAAGAGGCAAACATTCTTCATCACGCTCTCCTAAGAAGGCAACCACTTTCCCAAGAATGGGCAAAAATGTACACGATGTTAGAAGAAAGTTGGCATGTAAATTGTTTTATTTTGTTTTGCTAGCACTTCGAGACCAGTGATAGCATGTAAAATCGAAATTAAACGACAGTCAGACAAAATACAATCTTGGAAGATCCTGCCATTAATTGAATTAAATAAGCAATGCTGTTCAGTGTCTAAAATGCATATGATATATATGTTTAAGTCTAGGCTGGTACGATAAACTCTTTAGATAGCATAAAGGCTTCTGTTTTTAATACAAATGTGGGTTGACTCAGCCAGTCAACCTTCTAAGGTGAATAAAACGCATAGCAATAGTTATACAGAGAACTCATATTAGTAAAGAGGGCAAGAGAAGCAGGCTGAAGGAGAGGGGGAGGCAAGCAGAGTATCATTCATACTAGTTGTACAAAGGGGGATGCGAATAGGACTACAGAACAGAGATTAGATAGTGGGAACAGAACAAAGCAGAGTATTGGACAGAGACACAGTGGCCACAGAAAGGAGCATCCTTTAAGATAAGCTTGAGATGGTGGATGGCTGTACATGGGGTACCACACTGGGTACCACACTGATGGTGCATGTTAAGGGCCGACAGCAGAAAAAATGCAAACACATAAAGAGCAAGCATTGACAAAGCCAATCTGTGTGATCTATAGGCTTTGTCAATTTTTTAGCCATGTTGTACAGCAGCCCACATGCTGTGCAGCATGGCTGAAAGTGCAAAAAATATGCTATGAAGCAGTCAACACCTGCCGCATCATTTTTTTGTACTTTCAACCATGCTGCCCTGTAGCCACAGAGCTGTACAACATGGCTTGAAAATAGTGAAAAGCCAATACTAGAGCTATTGGTCTTTGTAAATGTTTTCTTTGCCATGTTGTACAGCTGCATGGCTGAAAGTGAAACAAAAGTGAAATAAAGTGGCCAGCGTTGCCCGAGTCATAGCACTTTTTTTTCTCATTTTAGCCATGCTGCAACGTAGCTAAAAAAAAATGCACTGACAAAGCAATAGATCTTGCATAAGTGAGAACTGTTGCCTTTGCTAATGTTTGTTAGCCTTTCTTTTCTTTTCTGGTACTTTCATCTGTGCATGTAGATTGGAAATATGCAAACTACAGGTACCAGAATGCAAGAGGTGATTATGAGCTACTCATATGACCGGGGAGCTCCTTTTTCCTGTAGTGGTGCTAACACCACTCACATGTTACGCAGTGAGAGGTAGGAGATGCTACCCCATGGATAAGAATCCCAGCACCTCAAGAGTACTGCAACGAAAGTTGGGGACAGGCAAGCTGTCAGGAATCAGGATGATGTTGTCAAGCCTGTTCCAAAAATGATTTAAAAAAAGAGAGTGGGGTGGCTTACCCCGCTACAGCCAGATTATGACTTTTAAGTAGTCTGGCATGCGGGCAGCATGGCGGTCCCATTGCGGTGCCTTTTTCTAAAAAAGGCACTGCAATGGGACCGCACAACAAGGTTTCTGCATGGCATGTTTGAACTTCGTTCTGCATATAGCGCTATGCGCTGGAAAGCTTGCATTGAATTTTAAAATACCCCGTTTTGTCTATTGTTTTCAATTTAAATTTGCGCTCATTATACCTCGTTTTTAATGTACAATTAGATTCTTCAGCCGCCCTACCTGTGTCCTTGAACCCGGATCGCACTGCTGCATTTTAAATTGGTGATATTCACCGCCATTCGGGCGGCCCGGTCCCCGCGCTTTGTTTTCCTGGGACGCCATCTTGGGTGGGTCACAAGCGCTCCTCAGCCATTCGCTGAAGCCGCCACGTGGATTGGCTAGAGCCCTACATAACTAGCAGGGTATGGCGCGCAGCGTGTACGCGCAGCGCGGACGCCTTAGTAACGCCGGAGTCCAGCCCGTCTGCGCCCGTCCGCGCTGAGGAAGCGCTGGATGGCTGGACTCTGGATCCTGCCGATTCCCCACTACCCCGCTATAGCTATTCACCCCGGCTAATGCTAGGCCTGAAACCTCAAGGATTGGGATGTTTGCACTCTTACGAGCCTGAGGAGCTCCTTCTTCCCCTACGCTGTGGCTGCCATCTCACGCGTAGGCCTCCCAACTTTGTCCATTATCACCCTTCTTCTGTTCAACCAGCCACCACCAGCTCTAGTACAGTGAGAGTAGAAGGTATCCTTATTAACGCCCGCTCCCTTGTCAAAAATAAGATCATGTTTAAGGAGATGGTATCAGATAGAATGCCTACCCTAGTATTTGTCACTGAAACATGGGCCAAAGATTCATCTGGTCCAGATCTAATTGAAGCGGTCCCGGAAGGGTACTGCTTGGTCAGACTCGACAGACAGGGCCGAGTGGGAGGGGGCGTAGCGATCCTCCATAAAGCCCACCTTCAATGTCACACTGTACCTTTATCTGATTTCCCAGATTGCTTTCAAGCTCTTTATTTTACTATAAAGGATGCGCAATGTCCCGTTCTTAATGGAATTCTAATATATCGACCTCCAGGCTCGAGGGCCGATTTTGCGCACAATCTTTTTCGGTCCTTGGAACCCTATTTTGGTCAAGAAAATCTTTCCATTTTGGGTGATTTTAATTTTCATTTAGAACGGTCTGACCTACCTGATACATCAAGCCTTATTGAGACCCTGGCGTCCTGTGGACTCACGCAGCGAGTCAGCAGGGCCACCCATCGCGCAGGCCACACATTAGATGGCATCTTTTCTAATGATCTTCGTTTGACCACCAAAGACCCAGTGTATCTATCCTGGTCGGACCATCTTGCGGTTCCTTTCTGCTTGGAATACCATAGGGTGAGTGTTTGTAAAACAGGAAATCACGTAATGGAATCTGCTAGAAACTTTAGAAACGTTAGCAGTGACTCCTTTGCGCCCTGGGCTGCTAGCCTTTCCAACTTAGATTCGGGTAGTGTACAGTCCGCAGTTGGCCACTTCGAACAGGTTACCAGGGAGGCCCTGAATGAATTGGCCCCAGTACAGACCCGCCGCCGAGCCAGAAAGAGACCATCTGCCCCTTGGTTCTCTGACTCCCTTAGACTCCTCCGCCAAGAAGTGAGGAGGAAGGAGAGGCTCTGGCATGCTAGCTGGGACTTTAAGAACAAGGAAGTTCACAAACTCCTTGTCAGGAAATATAAGATGGCGATCATTCAGGCCAAACAAGACTACTTTGTAGCCTTAACAACCTCGCTCTCTTCGCCGAAGGAGCTCTTCAAAATCGTGGACTCTTTAGTCAACCTGCAAACTCCGGATCCTGTCACTCCATCCCAAGACCTATGTGATAAGATTGCCTCTTTTTTCCATACTAAAATACACGATATCCATCTGGGTCTTGAGGAACAAAGAGCGTCTATCAGTGTGCCTTCCGCCTTGGCTGAGATGAATATGATCTCTACTGACATCTCCCCATTGTGCACCCTGGATTCTTTTCCCCCGCTGGCCCTGCATGATCTGGAGATCTTGCTTGATAAGACCAAGTCCGGCTCGCCCCTGGATACTTGCCCTTTGAAGATCATCAAGCAGTGTAGGGAGACCCTTCTACCTCCACTGCTAGAAATAATGAATCTTGCCATCAGAGATGGCATCTTTCCTCTGGAGTGGAAGAAGGCAGCGGTGAAACCTCTGCTAAAGAAGGCCTCTCTCGATCCGGAAGTCTTAAAAAATTTCCGTCCAATCTCGCTCCTCCCGGCTCCAGCAAAGATGCTTGAGGCACATCTTAACAAGCATCTCGCTGTCTTTGTGGAGAGTTCGGGCTGCCTGGACCCCTCCCAACATGGATTCAGGAGGGAACATAGTACCGAGTCAGCCCTTACCATCGTGCTTGATAAAATCCGCACGACAGTCGATGGGGGCCAGACCGCCCTCCTGGTCCTACTTGATCTAACTGCGGCCTTCGATACCCTCTCCCCCTCAGTTCTTACATCACGCCTGAGGGATGTGGGGGTGAAGGACGCAGCTCTAGATCTACTGACTTCTTTCCTCGTTGGGAGGGAACAAAGAGTCAAGCTGGGGGAGTTTCTATCTCCATCCCGTCCTGTGCTATGTGGGGTCCCCCAAGGGTCGGCGCTTAGCCCGATCCTATTTAACATCTACGTAACCCCTCTAGCCACACTAATAAGAACGTTCGGGATGGAGGTAGTCTCTTATGCAGATGACACCCAAATACTCGTCTCTCTCCCCCATTCAGATGTGCAAACCGCCTCCAAGTTTAGATCTTGTATGGAAGCGGTTGGTCATTGGATGATTCAGAACTCCCTTAAACTGAATGGGGAGAAGACTGAGGTGATGGTGTTTGGAGGGAAAGAAAACATCTGGTCAGCCAATTGGTGGCCTGACTCGTTGGGAATCTGTCCTTCCCCCACTACATCTGCTAAGAATCTCGGGGTGCTGATAGACCCTGCCCTTGATATGAACAAACAGGTGAGTAGGACCATCTCCACCTGTTGGGGTCTGATCCACACTCTTCGAAGGATTAGGAAATACCTTTCCTTGCAGGCCAGAAAGCAAATTGCTGTCGCACTTATTGGCTCACGTTTGGACTACTGTAATGCGTTGTATGCGGGGCTAAATAGGAGCCTCCTGCAACGCTTACAGGTAGTTCAAAATGCCACAGCCAGATTTGTTCTGGATATCCCCAGTCGCTCTTCGGCCATGGAGGCTAGGAAAACGCTGCACTGGCTACCGGTAGAACTCCGAATACGGTTTAAGATCCTATGTATAACATATAGAGCCTTTGCCAAGAATAATGATTCAGGAGTCGGATCTATCATCTCCCATTACATTCCTGGAAGGAACTTGCGTTCCGCCGGGAAATTGCTTCTTATAGCTCCCCGTATTCGAAGAGCTAAATGGGGTGGCAGGGCCTTTTCCACTCTGGCCCCCAAATGGTGGAATGATCTTCCTCTTGACCTCAGATCTTTGCTCTCCCTGCAGAAGTTCCGTAGTGCGCTTAAAACCTGCCTCTTTCGGCAGGCCTATATGTAAGGATGTTTGCTTCAATTACTGATCGTATTCTTAGGCGCCTTGATACCTTCGGGTTATTGTCTTGCGCGATATAAATTTTTATCAAATCAATCAAATCATGGAATTGAAAGTCCATGCTGTGCAGGAACCTATGTGCATGCACATAGTGGGACACATGTTATGCCTCCCTGTGTGCATCCACATGTGGTGGAGGCACAGGGGGACCCCTTTGCTTCCTCTCTGCCAGAGTTTTAAAACCCTGGCGGAGAGGAAACTTGGAATATGCTTGGCGGGACCACAGTAGTCCCGCCAAGCATTTTGCGGCCTCAGCACCGCCGCACCACCTCTAGGAAACAGGGGTTCCCTGGCTACAGTTCCAGGGTGGTCTGACAGCCCAAGTCGTAATCGGGTGGTCAGACTGTAGGTGCGGCGGTGGCTGGACCGCCACTGCTGCACCACCACGGACCCCCAGACTTGTAATCAGGCCCATAATGTCCCCTGCCTAAAAAAAACTGAGTGTGAATTTGTGTGATATAACTGGTGCTCATTTAAAGCGCAACAATACCTACAGTTCGGGTCAAGTTTACGCTATGTAAAAATGGCAAAAAAATAAATCGTATTTCAGCGACAGAGTGAGCAATGGATGGACATTAATTAAGATGAATCAATCTCTACTTGGTCCATGCTCCACACCAAGAAAAGGAAGTGACGCTTCACATGCGCTGTGGAATTAGAAGACAACAATGGTAACAAGCGGTAAGTGATGGGTGTGCTAAAACTTCCTTTTCACTCACTGGAAACTGCCAATGCAAACCTGGAACATGGAGTAGCTGCACTTAAGACTAAAACGACATCAACAGAGCTGGTTAGAAGGGTATGTCTCTCCATAGGTTAAATGCCTACTTCACAGAAGCAGAAGTGCATTAGACACAAATTACTTCCCAACCTTAGTGATTTACGTTGTAGGATATCGCATTTTTGAAACACTACAGTTTTCAGTTGTATTAGGGTAATATTGCTGCTTTTGGGGAAGTTACTACTTGAAACTCTTAAGACAACGCCTTTAGCAGGAAGAGATTTACCAGTATGTTTCTGCAAGCTGCATACTACTTTAAAATGCATGCCTCACAGGCGCTTCTGCACTTAACGATAACAATACATATCAATGAATTATTTGCTGCTGATGATATTTGTTAGTAAGGTTAGTGCTCAAACATAACTCACTGGTATGTAATTTATGTTCCTGAAGTCATATGAGTCAAAGGCCACTCTGGCATTTCACCTGATCTGGGTCCGCTGTCATACGTTGTGATTTCTTGTAATGTCTTAATTTGATCTCAGGTCATGTGATGCAGTGTCTGGTGATATTTGCATTATGCTGATTGGTGATTTTGAAACTTGAGCATTTGTACTTCGTTTTGGTCACAGAATGTTGACAAGGGTGCAGCTGTGGTTCTGTAAAATGTGCTAGATGGTCAGGTAATACTGTAATCTGCTGCGATTGCTTCTAAAGTAAAGAAATAGAAAAAAACATTCATTTTCAATTTCTTTCCTTTTGAAGCAATCACGGCACCTGTGCTTTAGCTTCAGATGGTTAAATCTAAAGAGCAGGTGCGGCCATTGTAACAAAAGTAAACAAATAGAAAATGCGTCCCCTCGCTTTTTTTTTCTTTCTTTCCTTTTGAAGCAATCACGGCATCTGCTCTGTAGCTTAAGATGTTTAAAGCTAAAGCGCGGGTGCTCTCATTGTAAGAAAAGTAAATAAAGAGATAAAAGGCATGCAGCCTTGTTCGGTGCGCAAATAACAAAAGAAAGGCACTGCTGCCATTATTCCAGCCTGGGCATGACACGCGGGGTACATTAAAAAAACCTGAAAAAAACGCATGCAGCTGTGTTCAATGCTGCAAATAACAAAGGCAAGGCACAGCTGCCACTATTTCAGCCGTTTGGAAAAAGAACAGATGATGGATTGAATGCTGAAACAATCAAACATTCACCCTCCGTCACAGATCTGCGTTGAATCCATCGTTTTTTAGGTCAGGCTAGACAGTGCATGCACTGTCTCTTCGAGACCTGCTGTAATCAGTATGTGTACATTAAGTTCCTCCCCTTTTTTGCCAGTGCTTTTCATTTGTCTATGTCAGTGTCCTTTCAAAATGCCTGCTTGCTAGTGGTTGGTCCTGCCTCTTTGTCCCTCCTTTCTCTCTTCTGTTCCTCCCACAGAGCAGGGGCTTAGCACTGTCTCATTCCGCTGTGGTTCTTTATCTGTTCTCTGGAGGACTCTTTCTTTCTTGGTTTCCTGCTCTGTTACTGTTTGTCTGTGTTCAGCGTCAGCGCCCTAGCTGCTTACATTTAAGTATAGCATTCTTCCTCTCACAGCCTCTTAATGCCACCGTTGTGTTACTGCTGCCTCTGCTGCCATGCCTCCCACTCCGTTGCTTGTTCAAGTAGCGCTCAGGATGTACTTCTTCATGCCATTCCTGCTTGGTGTATACAGTAGAGGTTGAAACCAGGGTGCGCTGCCATCCCTTTCCCTACTTGCATATTCAATTTGCACAACTGCACAGCGAAATGTAAGTTTTAAAAATACAATGAGATACTCCTACTCTTTACATTCACCGACCTGTTTGTGCCTTTGCTAAAAGTATCTACTTATTTATATAAACTTTTACAATAAACATGCATCATGTTTTCATTTTTTCTACCGCACAAATTCACTGAATGTTCCCAAGGTAGACCCAAATGCAGGTCAGGAGAGCGACAGCCATCTTTACAGCTAGGCCTCTCCTTTCATAAGACAGCTATAAACAATTCAGCCCCCTTCCACCACCCCTCACTCCTGCTATTAGTGTGTCTCTCTTCCCCCACAAGAAACAAATTAGCCAATGTGCCTACACATTTCACCCAACAGAAACCTACCACCCTGAAGCATGGAGGGGTACAATGCAAGCCACAAATATAGCGCTATTCCCTTCCTCGCTCATACCTATGCGGACAGCACTTCAAAGAAATCTTTGTAGCCAGCCTGACACAAATCTATTTTGAAACACTGCGTATAAGAAAGAACATCGCCAAGTTAATTTTGTTAATGCAAAACATACTTGTTTGACGTAACTGCAGGTTACATTCCGCAAGTTTTTTTTCCTTCTTTAGGAAGGGATTGATTCAGCTATTTGCCCGCTATGCTGGGAAGCTTAAATAAACATAAACTAAGCCACACACCGAGGCTCTTGTCTCTTCTCGGTCATCCTTCTCAGATTGTTTCGGACACCTCACTTTACGGCCTCGTACCCGGAGATTGCTATTCCTTTTGTCATACAGGGAGTGTCGCGGGATACCCTGCTGTTCATAGGTGCTTTCTGGAGGAATGGGATAACCTTGCATTTTAAACTGCGGATTTCACACCCGTCCCCAGGGCCTTACATCACCCAAAGATTTCCTTGTTATCTTGCATGTTAAGCTGAGCGTGGGACTGCAGGGCCATGTGAAGTGTTTAAAAAAAAATGGAGCTCTTTCCACTTGTGAAAGGGCTTGTGTGGCCAGAGCCTTCTCTTAGGAAATCCAGGCCCACCTGCCCTACACCCCTTAGCACCGGGACTGATTGTGTATCCTGAGAGCTATATTCATTCCGTAGGGTTACCTGAACAAAAGGGGCCATGGGCACGGATACAGGTAGGTTCTTTTACACAAGGACTTTGCATAAAAATTTGCAAAACAATTTGAAGTAAAATCTTTCCAGCGCTTACTTAGATTACTTTGATTAAAAAAGGCTCTTTCTACATGAAGACACTATTTATTAGTAGTTACTTCACAATTGCATAGAAAACTGCAGTCAAGGACCACCATCTCCTAGTACAAAAGCTCCGAAGACGGAGAAGAAACTCATCACATCAAAGGTACGTTATTTGTTCAATAGTCATTCAAAATCTAAATGTGTCTCGACACTTGGTAGCAAGTCATGACTGGAAAACAAGAGATCCATGAGCACGACCCTTCGGAAAGTCCTGGAGATCTGTCAGTACAACAGGTCTTCCCCCTGCCATTCTGCTGCTCCCTGAGCACGCTAGAGTCTGTAGTTCGGGCCTGGCCACCGTCGCTAGTCAAGGGGTTGCTGCTCCATCAGCATCGACCACTCCCTGTTTCCCAACCAGGGCACATGTCCTAAACAAGCATTTGCAATGCAATAGGTCTCGCGTTTACGTGAGTTGGAGCTGTTGGCATTGTAAATGACAATACCTTTTATTTATACTTTGGTTTTTAAAACATAAATAAAAGGTATTGTCATTTACAATGCCAACAGCTTAAACATGCTTAAATGTGAGAACTATTGCATTGCAAATGCTTGTTTGCATGTTATGCCATTCCAGTTTAGACCCAGCCATATGCAAATCAGTCTTGACACTGCTCCCAATGGGAGCAGTCCAACCCAAACCGCTAGACCAGGCCCTCCCTGGTTCAGAAATAAGCATCCTGGGACTGGGCTCAGAATTTCACCCCTCATCAGTCAGGCTAGCCTGAATCTGGTGGCGTAGTGGGCAACATCTGGGCATAACCTTCCCACTTAGGGCAGCAAAGGTAAAAAGAACAGATGTTGGACGGAATGCTGAGCCAATCAAACATTCACCCCCAGGCACAGATCTGGGTTAAATCTTTTGTTTATTTGCAAGCTACGCCATTCCAGTTTTATTTATTTATTTATTTGAATGTTTGTACCGCGCTGGAGTCGACTCCCTGAGGAGTATCTCCACGCCCTTTAGCACCATCAATAAACAAAAGAACAGACACTAGCCGTGTACCATTATAACATTGAAGTGGTATCCTAATTCTGAAAAAGGAAGGTTTTTAATTGTTTCCTGAACGGAAAATGTTCTCTGTACAGTCTGATAGCTATGGGGAGGCTGTTCCACAACATAGGACCTGCCACAGATAAAGCTCTGGACCCCTGTCTTGCTTTCCTAGCTCTGGGGACCCATAGCAAGGCCTGTTCACTAGATCTGAGAGAGCGTGTGGGGACATACGGAGTAAATTTGTTGGCCAGGTAGGCTGGGCCTCTCCCAGTCAGGCATTTCTGTATGATACAGCATATTTTAAACTTCACCCTCTGTTTCACTGGTAACCAATGAAGTTTAACCAACAAGGGTTTGGAAGGTGTTCGAGGGGGTGCGTTTAGTACAAGGCGAGCAGCAGTGTTCTGAACCACCTGCAATCTTGAGATGACTCCTTCGTTTGCTGATAGTAACAGACCGTTACAATAGTCTAGTCTGCTCAAAACTAGCGCTTGCACCAAGGTCTTTCTTGTGGCATCTGGAAGTAAAGGAAACACTTTCCGAAGCAGCCCAATGATATGAAAGCATGAGCCCACCACTTGATTACCATGTTGTTTTTAGGAAAGCTCCTGGTCCAGCCTGACACCCAAGTCCTTCACTACCAGTTTAGGCTCAGGGACTGGCCCAAGATCTTGAGGCCACCAGTCCGGAGTCCACAGGAGTTTGGCCTCACCGAATAACATCACCTCTGTTTTAGCAACATTACATTGCAAATAGTTGGACGCCATCCAGTGTGCCACTGCTTTCATTCCCTGGGCAAAAGAGTTCCTGATCTCTGTAGTGAGGGTTTTAAATGGAAAGAGGAGTTGGGTATCATCCGCGTATGACAAAGGGATGAACCCATGGGATCTCATGATGTTGGCCAAGGGGGCCACATAGATGTTAAAAAGCGTGGGGCTCAAACAAGAGCCCTGTGGCACCCCTTTAGAGATCCCCAGCTCCTCTGACCGATATGTACCCAAGGTGACACTTTGGGTACGATCTGTTAGGAAACTCCTCAGCCAAGCCAACGCCTTATCTTCCAGGCCAATGTCAGCTAGCCTGGAGGTCAGGATGTTGTGCGACACGGTGTCAAACGCCGCAGACAGATCCAACAGCACCAGGATAACGGAATAACCCCTATCCTGGAACATATGTAGATCGTCTGCGACAGACAGGAAGGTGGTCTCAGTGCTGTGTCTAGGCCTAAACCCTGACTGGGAAGAATCCAGCCCCCCTGCTTTTTCGATGTAAGTAGACAGGTGGCGGTTTACAAACTTCTCAATTAGTTTACCCAAAAAGGGAAGAAGAGAGATAGGTCTCAAATTAGACAGTTCTGTCCAGGGAATGGCATTGTTTTTCCTCAAAGGTCTTACCAGCACCCGTTTCCAGTCTATGGGAACCTCCCCTGTACTCAGGGACAGATTGACTAATCGCTGAATTCCCGGACCTAGATCGTTAGCCAACATAGGCATGATACGTGCAGGGATGGTATCCAAAGGACAACCACTCTTTATTTGCATGATTAATGAAATTACCTCCTCTATAGATATGGGAGGGAAATCAGTGAGGCACAGGGCGGAGTGAGAATGGACTCCTGTAGTCAGTGAAGGGATGTTATCTGCTATGGCAGTTCTGTTGGAATACATTATTTTGTCATAGATCCCATCTATCTTCCTTGTAAAGAATAGTGAGATCTCGTTGCAGAGTTCTTGGGATGCTATTTCTGCCGTTTCACAGGCTGCTGGCTTGATGAAAGTTTGTAAGATTTGATATAGCACTTTCGAGTTTTTACCAGCTGCTGATAATTGTGCTGCAATATAGTTTTTCCGTGCAGCACGAATGGCCTTGTGATATGTCTTAAGTGAGATCCTATGGTGTTCCTTGTCTTCAGTCCTCCGCGATGATCTCCATATCTTTTCTAGTTTTCTTGTATTTAGTTTAAGGGATCTTAATTCATCGGAAAACCAGACCTCTTGCTTATGTGCTACACGAGGTTTAAACACTCGCAGATGAATAGTAGCATTTATAGCCTCGGCAACCGCTTCCTCAAACATATTTAATTCAATTGTGATATCATCTGCATGGTTATTAGCTATGGGTTCCTTATATTTTTCCCTAAAACCCTCCGAAGTGAGTTTGTGCCAGGGTCTCCTTGTGCTGGCTAGCGCAATCTGTCCAGCCCGGGGCTTGTAGTTAGCAAAAGTGTAAAATTTAAGGATGAAGTGGTCCGTCCAGTCCACTTGAGTAGGTGGCATACATTTGATCAAGGGCGAATTGGACATGACTAATTCCAAAGTATGGCCTGCCATATGCAAATCAGTTGACCCTGCCCCCAATGGAAACAGTCCAGCCCGAACAACCATGCCAGGTCCTCCCTGGACCAGAAACAAGCATCCTGGGACAAGTTTTGGGGTTTCACCCCTCATCAGTCATGCTAGCTTGAATCTGGTGGCGTAGCGAGCAAGGGACCCAAGTCTGGACATACCCTTCTTACTTAAGGCGACAAATGTGAAAAGAACTGATGATGGACGGAATATATTATTTTTGTCTTTTGCATTAAGAGGCCACACCAAAGGCAATAGTATGTAGTCCAATTACTAGTATTATGCCACAAGAACTTTTAGCTTCAAAGGCTGAGCACTAATCTAAAGACCTGCACTCATGCCTGCATAAAGATTCACAAACCTCTCTAGAGTCCAAGATGCTGTCATGGTAATTCAGTACATAGCGACATGCACGGCACATCTAAAGCTTGTCTTATAACCATCCAAGCTTCCCCATCAGTCCAGGCCTTGTGATGGTGAAGCTCGGAAATTCTCTCAAATGTTCTAGGAGAGGAATGTTTACTATTCAAACTCTGGTCCTCGAATATTTGTGGTAAGTGTTTGCTTTTGAGTCTTGCTTTACTTTTGTCGAACACTGTGGGGCTTAGTTACAAACCCCTTGCGCAGCAGGGCATCACTTTTTTTGACGCACTGGCAGCGCAAAGGGCTTAACCATATTTACTAGGCCACATAAAGTCACCTGGCATGACTTTTCAAGGCCTTGGAAATATGGACCAATTTCACACATTACTCTGTTTGAAAGAGGTGTTCCATGGGTGCTAGGGAGTTCCCACACAACATCCATGGAACCTGAAACATTCCCAGATTTACAATGTTTTGTGAGCTGGGAATGCGTCAAAATCCTATGCCTCCCAGAGCAGGCACAGGAGTGGCGCAACGAGGAGAAATACTTTTATTTCTCTTTGTTTTTTCCTCTTTCTAGGCGTGATGCATTCTGCAGCATGCCCAGAAAGAGGAAAATGCAATCAATGTTTGTTTTTGTGCAGGACGGTGTCCCTTCCTGCCCAAAAATAATCATCCCCACAACACAGGCACCCTTGCAAAATGCCGCAAGGGTGTCTGCACTGGCACATGGCTGCTGTTTGTGAGCTGCGCAGGAGAGAAGAACAGGAATGCATGCCCTTTTATTTTGACTCACGGCAGCGCCGCAGGGAGGCTTGCTGCGTTGCAGTACGTCAGGATATAGTAAATGAGGCCCTGGCCGTTTCATTGGTGCACTAGAGACGGAGGGACAGTGGCGGCTGGTGACATTTGAAAGTGGTGGGGCGTCAAACGTGTGGTGGAACGCACCGCGGCGAGCGAGCGCGCCCGATCAGCATAAGGAGGGTTCGGGGGGGTCCCCCCCCGAGAAAATGTGGAAAAAGAGTGGGCAAATGGTGCATTTTCAAGCAAATTTGAGAAAGCAAGATGGTTAAAAAAGCAATTGTGAAAGTACAGTTATTACATTAATAAAGAGATGTCAATGTCATATTAATAACATAGGTAGTTCTTTATTCAGTATAATCACAGAACTGCATAGCAGACTTCGAGATAACAATGCTGAGTACCATTCATACATAGCACATTTGCCATCAAAATGTTCTTTTTTTGAAGCATTCACCTTAACTGTTTGAGCTCGTAAAATAAGTAAAGCAGTGGCAGCTGGTGATTTTTCAAAGTGTAAAAAAGTTAGAACCAACTGAGCCCAACTGATATAAGTCAAGATCAGGGGGAGGGGGTTCTTCATCTAAGAAGTTTTTGAAAGAAAAAAAGGGCAAATAGTGCATTTTAAGCTAATTTAGACAAAAAAATGAAAAAGCAATAAGAATCTAGACCACACATAGGGTTCACGACAACTGAGCTGCCTCTTTGTTAATGGCATTATTGTAAGGAGGGAGGCTGAACACTTCTAGTAAAGTACACCTGCACCTCAGTAAGCAGTCTAGGGACATAGTGTTGGACTAAACCTGACTTGTATTTTTGTCACAAATCTAACAAAAAATAAAAACATAAGTTGGCAGTGTAAGGCACAAGACCCACCATGAAAGCTTTAATGTGAAAACACACTTCCTTCTGTAATTACTAAAACATACACAGCGACAGTCCTATTCTGCCTCAGCATTGTGGCTTTTATTGAAAAAAGGACACTAGATGGAATACATAATCTCCCAAATACATTCTGTAACTATTTCTCACAGCGAAACATCGATCACATGCATCAGTGTACACTGTTGTTGCTCTATAAAATATAAAAGCCAACAGTTGAAAAACTGCTGAAAAAAATATTTAAAAATCATAACAAAGCACAACAGTGCATTACTGCTGCATAATCAGTAGTTTTGCCTGTAAATTGGACAGTCACCCGAGGTCAGCTCTGTACCCCCAGAAACATCAAAGTCCAAGTTCATATAGGTGTTTTGCAAGGTATAGGAGATTGCATGCACTTTACTTGCTGCAGACAATGTTTGTGGTAGTACCAGAGAAATAAACAGTAAAAGCAGCCTTCCAGACCATAAAACAGGAGCACAAACATAAAAAAAAAACTGCCTACTCTTTCCCATTATTAAACGTTACCTCACTGTGTTAGTGATGACTTCACTCGGCCTCAGGAGTCTGCTGAGAGAAGGGTTCCCACTTCACCTCTACTCTCGCCTTCTGTCAGCAGAATCTGTTGCGCAAATTGCACTGCATTTTACGCTACTAAGTTAAAGGCATCAAATGGCGTGCCAGCCACCTAGCTTAGGCGGCAAGGAGCCTTTGATGTGGTTTCTAACACTTGCAACAATGTGAAACTCTATGTAGGTATTCTGGGTTTGCAGACCTCTTTACAGCACTAAAGTGAAATAACATGCGCTCTCTGACATACTTTGGGTGCTCTCATACACCAATCTATAAATAGAAGCAGATCGGCTTAGTTTGGCACACATGTATCCATGTCAAAAAGTTGTGGCGGAACCTGCCATTGAGCAGCACTGATACTTGGACCTGAATCCAAAAGTGGACCCAGCTTTAATTTTAAGAACCCTGAGTGAAAGTGCACCCTGCTTTAATTTGAAGAACCCTGAGTGCTTTCTGCCCTCTTACTCTCCCTGCTCTGCCAGTGGCTCTCTAATTACCCATCTGCCTCCTTCTACCCCTCTCTGACTCTGCCCTGCTCCGTGCTCTCTCTCGCCGCTCTGACTGCCCCTCTGTCTCTGCCCTCTTACAGTCAGAGCTCTCTCTCTGGCCCAACTGCCTCTCTCCTACCACTCTCTGTCTCTGCCCCACTGCTCTCTCTGCCTCCCAGGCTCTCCCCCCTCTCACTCTCCCATCTCTGACTGCGATTCTTGAACTGCCTCTCTTTCTCTGCCCTCCTACTCTCCCCGCTCTGCCTGTCCTCTAACTGCCCCTCTGTCTCTGCCTTGCTCCTCTGTCCCTGCCCTGCTCCACACTCTTTCTCTCGCCGCTCTGACTGCCCCTCTGTCTCTGCCCTTCTCTGCCCTCTTACACTCAGAGCTCTGTCTCTGGCCCAACTGCCCCTCTCCCGCCTCCTGCCACTCTCTGCCTCCGAGGCTCTCCCCCCTCTTACTCTCCCCTCTCTGCCTGCGGTTCTCTCACTGCCTCTCTTTCTCTGCCCTTCTCTGCCCTCCTACTCTCCCCGCTCTGCCTGTCCTTTGACTGCCCCTTTGTCTCTTCCCTGCTCCTCTGTCCCTGCCCTGCTCCACACTCTTTCTCTCGCCGCTCTGACTGCCCCTCTGTCTCTGCCCTTCTCTGCCCTCTTACACTCAGAGCTCTGTCTCTGGCCCAACTGCCCCTCTCCCGCCTCCTGCCACTCTCTGCCTCCTAGGCTCTCCCCCCTCTTACTCTCCCCTCTCTGCCTGCGGTTCTCTCACTGCCTCTCTTTCTCTGCCCTTCTCTGCCCTCCTACTCTCCCCGCTCTGCCTGTCCTTTGACTGCCCCTTTGTCTCTTCCCTGCTCCTCTGTCCCTGCCCTGCTCCACACTCTTTCTCTCGCCGCTCTGACTGCCCCTCTGTCTCTGCCCTTCTCTGCCCTCTTACACTCAGAGCTCTGTCTCTGGCCCAACTGCCCCTCTCCCGCCTCCTGCCACTCTCTGCCTCCGAGGCTCTCCCCCCTCTTACTCTCCCCTCTCTGCCTGCGGTTCTCTCACTGCCTCTCTTTCTCTGCCCTTCTCTGCCCTCCTACTCTCCCCGCTCTGCCTGTCCTTTGACTGCCCCTTTGTCTCTTCCCTGCTCCTCTGTCCCTGCCCTGCTCCACACTCTTTCTCTCGCCGCTCTGACTGCCCCTCTGTCTCTGCCCTTCTCTGCCCTCTTACACTCAGAGCTCTGTCTCTGGCCCAACTGCCCCTCTCCCTCCTCCTGCCACTCTCTGCCTTCGAGGCTCTTCCCCCTCTTACTCTCCCCGCTCTGCCTGTCCTTTGACTGCCCCTTTGTCTCTTCCCTGCTCCTCTGTCCCTGCCCTGCTCCACGCTCTATCTCACGCCACTCTGATTGCCCCAAAAAACCACAAACATACTTTAATTTTATTCTAAACCAAAGGAATGTTACCACTTTTCTGTGATATACAAGCTGATGAATATACTATAACAGAATTGTCGGTATATGTATTCAGTATTTCTTATATATAAATATATCACACTCGTGTAAAATCCAATATTTACAGTCATAAACATGTAGTGATTAAATACATTCTTTAGTTGTTTCTAAGTATAACTATAATAAAGAAACTTTGAACATAACCTAAGGGAAATCCCATCCTACAGCCAGTCAGATGGAGCCATAAAATACAAATCACTCACCTCGTGAGACAGGGTTGAGAGTCTGCAGAGCACCATCTGGACTCTGCAAGCAGTGACGCAGCCACGAGTCCCAGACAACTGAAGTGGGCACCTAAGCAACCTTCCCTTCATGCTGCCATCGTGTCCAGGGGTCTTCTGCTGGCTGCCAGACAGTCCATCACTGTGTAGTGCTGTAGACGTGTGATGCACCTACAATTCAACACCGGAAACAGAAAACTCGAGTCTGCGCAGTGTGTCTTCAGGAATCATGTGGATACACTGCACAGAATCAATTTCTACGCTTCCTGTCTGCCTGGAGCCTCTACCCCACCCCTTGCCAACTCCTCCTCACAGGGTGGGACCAACCCACCGTGACGAGTTGGAAATGGGTGGGGTAGCCATGCTCTTCACTCCCTGATTGACGTGAAGCCCCTGCACTACAGGGCTTAAGCCTGAAGCGCCCGGGGCTAACTTTACCCCCACGTCATCAGGGGGTGGAGACTGATCCTTTGAGCTATGTGTTTGCCGAGCTGATGACCTCACAGACCTCAGGTCGGTGAGCTCTTCAGCCCGGCAAATAGTTTGCCCAACGTCACTCAGCGTCAGTGACTCAGGCTGGCATTGTGCATTACTTATGGCCCCATTCACAGAAAACAAGGATGGCATGTATACTATTTACCGACCGAATTTAGGTGAGTGCAGCAGCCTGCATTTTTAATAACATAAACTGCAAACTGTTTTTATTGTGGAGATGGACGGTGATGATGGGGACAAAAGTAAAGGGGGCGGAGCCCCGACGCCCGGTACGAGAAACCGCCACTGCGGAGGGATATTAGCAGATGGAGATCTTGAACAGACCTAACACCTGCAGCCCATGCACCTCTGACAGCCAATGATTCTCTGTGCACCTCATTTCCAATGACAGACATTTTGGGTTTATTTTGCTTCCATTTCTTTCCACCGTTGTCCTTGACATTGCCAAAAGAAAAGCCCACAAGCCACTCCTAGCCTCCGATCTGAGCCTCACAGTGCCACCCCAGTGAATGCAAACCAGTTTTACCGTTTAACAACTCTGTTTCATTAAATCATTTTAGTCACACTGAGGTAGAGCATTCCTCTAGCCTCTATGATGTGCGAAATTTCAAAGTTTCTTTTTTTGAAAAAACAAAGGTTGTGGAAAGTTTTACAGCTTTGCGAATATTAAGTTATGGAACATTTTACAAAGAAATTTAAGTTATTCAAGACTTACACAATAATTTGTCTTGCACATATACTTATGAAACGGTATTAAAATAGATAAAAAAAGTTTTGCATAAAATGTACAAAGTCCATGTTCTTATACAGTGCAATAATGTCATTGGTCATAGAAAAACTCTGCAGACTGTCAACTTGTTTAGAAAATGTAGGCAAGTATTTGATATTGTGTAAACTTCACAAAATGGAAAAAAGGCGAGATAAATTCCGCATCCCCCCCAGATTGGCTGGGTTTGATTAGAATGAAAGTTATCTTCTACTACGGTAAAAATAATCTTGTAAAGTAAACTGGGAACTTAGAAAACTTCATGAAGGTAAATGTTTTGTGGTAAAAAACACAAACGTTTAACACCCCTACCTTTGTCCTAGTTATCTCTTATCTGTTCCTCTGTTTGAGCTATTCTTGTGTTGTAGTGTGGGACAGCGTCACAGAGAGTGTTCAAATCAGGTACTGGAGAGCTGAATCCAGTCCAGACTTTCTGGATTTCTATATACATTTATCCTTTAGGTATCTTGAAAATCTGGTATGGACTTTTCACTCTTGTCGTTCAGCTGGACACCATGCACTGCTCTGTTCCAAAATGGAGTCTAGATTTGCCCCCACTCAGCACCATTTCTTCACTGAAATTGATGCGCCTTACGTAGTATATACCTCACCACTCAGCTCTTTCGAAAAATATGTTGCTGTTTTGCAGAATCAAAAATCAATGTTTACAGTTTGTCATAAAGACAAACTATTAACATTGATTTTTGCTTCTGCCAAACAGTAAGTTTGTCAAATAGACAAACTGAGAAAAGAACATTGATTTTTGGCTTCCGCAAAACAGCACTCACCCCACAAAAGGGAAATTGAGCAAAATAGTGCACCACTTGCAAATATATATTATGGTGTAAAATATCGTATCAATAAAAGACAGCACGTAATGGCATAGATCCACCCAAGAAGTTATAAAACAGCTTAAGTGTGAGGAGTGCATTTATATCAGCATTCAGGAGAAAAATGTCCCCCATTAGACATCTGGTTCTTGCTGTGGTGTAGCTCAGTTTATGAAAAGCATTGAAAAGCTCTGTTCCCTTCTTTCCTTTGTTTCAGATCTCCCAAAAAGAGTTTATTGTATCCCCTACTAAATATTACCGCAGAACTTTTTTTTCACCACCATAGATATTTTGGTTATTACCTTTTAGTGCATGAATACCAGCGCACATGTCTTCAGGCAGGGCTTATAAGAGAGTACATTGTATCTCTTAGAGAATTGGCCAGGTTTAGTCTTTTTGTGAATTTCTATCTCACCAATCCTTTTTCATGCCTCCTTTTAGTCTTTGCTGTGACATAAAGATAGGGGGCCCGATTCACAGAACTAACTTAAGACAAAATCCTAAACTTACTACCATTTTCGTATTCACAGCGCACTTACTCATTTTGGTATTCGCAGAAGACACTTACTCACTTCAGTATTCACAGAAGTTAGGAGTCCTAACTTTAGGACTCCTAAATGCCTTCTGTGAATACCGAAAGTCTTAAAATTAGGATTTTTCTCAGTTTAGGAGTCCTAAAGTTAGGAGTCCTAACTTTACTACTACTAAACTGAAAAATATCCTAATTTTAAGGCTTTCAGTATTCACAGAAGGCATTTAGGAGTCCTAAAGTTAGGAGTCCTAACTTTACTACTATTAAATTGAGAAAAATCCTAATTTTAAGACTTTCGGTATTCACAGAAGGCATTTAGGAGTCCTAAAGTTAGGAGTCCTAACTATACTACTACTAAACTGAGAAAAATCCTAATTTTAAGGCTTTCGGGATTCACAGAAGGCATTTAGGAGTCCTAAAGTTAGGAGTCCTAACTTTACTACTACTAAATTGAGAAAAATCCTAATTTTAAGACTTTCAGTATTCACAGAAGGCATTTAGGAGTCCTAAAGTTAGGAGTCCTAACTATACTACTACTAAACTGAAAAAAATCCTAATTTTAAGGCTTTCGGTATTCACAGAAGGCATTTAGGAGTCCTAAAGTTAGGAGTCCTAGGAACATATGTTGTACTTCCTGAGGCGGAAGCCGGGAGGTGATCTTTTTAAAAAACAAACTGTTACGTTATTTGTCCTGCATTATTTTTTTACTTTTAAACTGTTTCTCTGCCATAATCCTTACCTGTGCCATCCGTGCCTGCCTCGCTACCATCGTTGCTGCCATTGTCCGGACCCGTCGCGTTCTCGCGGGCGGAGGACTCGGTAGTCAGCAGCGGGGCTGCCATTTTGGGTGAGGGTGTTGTTTTGCGCTCTAGACACCGCGAGCCAGTGGCTATAAATTCCCGATGCCAGCGCAAGCGCGCAGCATATTTTGTACTTCCTGAGGCGGAAGCCGGGAGGTGATCTTTTTAAAAAACAAACTGTTACGTTATTTGTCCTGCATTATTTTTTTACTTTTAAACTGTTTCTCTGCCATAATCCTTACCTGTGCCATCCGTGCCTGCCTCGCTACCATCGTTGCTGCCATTGTCCGGACCCGTTGCGTTCTCGCGGGCGGAGGACTCGGTAGTCAGCAGCGGGGCTGCCATTTTGGGTGAGGGTGTTGTTTTGCACTCTAGACACCGCGAGCCAGTGGCTATAAATTCCCGATGCCAGCGCAAGCGCGCAGCATATGTTGTACTTCCTGAGGCGGAAGCCGGGAGGTGATCTTTTAAAAAAACAAACTGTTACGTTATTTGTCCTGCATTATTTTTTTACTTTTAAACTGTTTCTCTGCCATAATCCTTACGTGCCATCCGTGCCTGCCTCGCTACCATCGTTGCTGCCATTGTCCGGACCCGTCGCGTTCTCGCGGGCGGAGGACTCGGTAGTCAGCAGCGGGGCCGCCATTTTGGGTGAGGGTGTGGTTTTGCGCTCTAGACACCACGAGCCAGTGGCTATAAATTCCCGATGCCAGCGCAAGCGCGCAGCTGACGTGCGCAGCGGGCGCGCCGGCAGCGCGCCAAAGGTGCGCTAAAGGCAAGCCCGTCTGCGCCCGTCCGCGACCGAACGGGACCAGGGCCCAGCCATTCTGCCCATTTCCTCTCATATTCCTCTGGGGAGTTACGTGCTCTCCATCATAACTGGTCCGCTACGCCACGATTAAAACAAAGGCTCTCCTCCTGTGGAATCCTATCCTCCTGTCATACTCTGCCTTCACTCCCACGTCCATTGCATAGAGAGGGCCTTCTTGTCCCCCCGTCAGCTATTCTTAAACCTCCCCACCCCACCAAACTGGCACTGAAGTTTTACTATCTGAATACGCGGTCTCTACCAAAACATCAATCAGAAATCTTCTATCTTCTTGACTCTCAAAAACCCGATGTTCTTCTTCTCTCTGAAACCTGGCTCACGGATGATTCTCTACCGGATATCCTGGCCGCTATCCCTACGGGGTATTATATATTACAGACCAATAGACTCTCTGGGCAATCTGGAGGGGGTGTGGCTGCTATTATCCATCACCAGTTACAGTTTACTGCTCTAACTGTCACCACTATTCCCTCTGTTGATAGTCTTGTTATTAAACTTGAGTCCCCCCATGCCCCTCTTATCTGCGCCCTGTTCTATCGGCCTCCCCATTCCATACCCTCCTTTCCTCAGCTAGTGGGAGATCTAATCTCCCAACTAATTATAAACAACTCCAAATTAATGATAATTGGTGATTTCAATTATTGGCCCTCTGACCCTAATGAAACACCCAACTCCCGAGAATTTACAGACCTTCTCTCGGGTTTCAACTGTACTCAGCATGTCCGCACTGCCACTCACACCAAAGGGCACCTTCTGGACCAGCTCTGGACAGCCAATCTGTCCATCTCTTCCTTATCCGTCTCCCCATGTTCTTGGTCCGACCACTATTCTATCCAATTCTCTCTGGACCTGCCCCGGCCAGCTAAACCCTCAATATCGGGAAAAATTTTAACCAGGAATTGGAACCGGGCAAATAAAGACTTACTCTCCACCTCTCTGCCTATGGAAGCTGACTGTCTTAATACTCAAGCAATTGCCATCAATAACTGGCTATGTGCAGCCAGTAACACTGTTGCCCCTTGTAAATTTCCCATAATCAGGTGGCCCCATGACGCCCAGCGGTGGTTTACAGAGGACCTCAGACTAAAAAAACTTCTCCTTAGACAAGCGGAACGAAGGTGGAGACGAAATTATTCTACAGACACAAAAGACATCTTCACTAAGCTCCTAACTGAATTTAAAAAAGCCATTATCGTGGTTAAATCCTCATATTTTTCATCAAAAATTATGAGTTCGACCACCAAAACCAAAGACATCTTCTCCATCGTTAATGAATTATCTCTACGTGATAGAGTAACTGTCAATCAGGCACCCACCCAGTACCTTTGTGACGCCCTTAACGACTTTTCCATCCAGAAAATTTCCATTATCAAAAAGAGTATTCCTTTGATTCCCACTCCCTCTGTCCTGGGGACTTCGCCCAAAAACACGCAACTATTTGACCAAATACCTCTGATCTCCAAAGAAGACTTTTTCATACTTTAAAAAAAGGTTAGTTCTGGTTCCCCTTCAGATCCCTGCCCTCCCCTCTTTCTCCAAGAAGCCTTTCTCTCCTGCCCCGATCCCCCGCTTGCGCTCCTCAACAACTCACTAAAAACAGGTGTTGTCCCTGATTCCTTTAAAGTAGCAGAGTTCATTCCCATTTTGAAGAAACCTCATGCTGATCCCACCAACCTCACTAATTATCGCCCCATTTCCCTCCTTCCTTACTTGAGCAAGATCTTGGAAGCCCATGTTACGCAATGCCTTAGCTCCTTTATCGAACTCTCGTCTTTTCTTGACCCCCAACAGGCCGGTTTTAGGCCTGCACATTCTACTGAGCTGGTCATACTTGCTGTTATGAATGAGCTCCGTAGGGGGGCTGATAACAATCTCTCCCAAGCCCTTGTCCTTTTGGATCTCTCGGCCGCCTTTGACACGGTCGATCATAAACTTTTGATCGACCGTGTCAGGGATGCGGGCATTCAGGGCACGGCCTTAAAATGGATCTCCTCTTTTTTGGGGAGCCGTTCGCAGGCCGTTCGCCTTGACGCCTTCTCCGCCAAAAGGACCACTCTAACCTGCGGTGTGCCACAGGGCTCTTCTCTCTCCCCTCTTCTATTCAATCTGTACATGGTTCCTTTAATCCACTCTCTTCGCAACTTTGAGGTAGTCTGCTTCAATTATGCGGACGACCTTCAACTTGTGTTCAACATTAACTCCTCCCGCACGTCTATTTCTAGCTTTCAGGCCACTCTATGTTTCATCAGGGACTGGATGAACGCCAGCCAACTCAAGCTCAATCCAGATAAGACCGAGCTGGTTTTGACCGGCTCTTTCAATCCCTGGAACAATAATTTCTGGCCCCCCTCGTTAGGAAATCCTCCTTTACCTACTAAGTCAGTTAAAAGCCTTGGAGTAATAATCAGTAATGACTTGTCCATGAAGCCTCAGATCGGTGCAGTTACATCCTCATGCTTTTTCCATCTCCGCAGAATTTGCAAGATCTCAAGATTTCTCACCATCGAGGACCTCACTGTGGTTCTCATGGCCTTAGTCATTTCTCGGATAGATTATGCCAACTCCCTCTATGTTGGCATTCCTGTCTATCAACTCCATCGCCTTCAAATGGTCCAGAATCAGGCCGCGCGACTCATTGTTCATCAACCACGCACTCAACACGTCCGCCCCTTGCTGAAACATCTTCATTGGCTTCCAGTAGCCAAACGCTGCTTGTTTAAATTGGGCTGTACTATTTCTAAAGCCCTAGCAGGTCGGGGGCCTGCTTTCATCTCCTCCTTAACCTCTCGTTACACCCCGACTCGTGCTCTTCGTTCGTCTCATGCCAACTTTCTCACCACCTTTCGCTTTAACCGGAAAAAACACGGCGGACTCAGTTTTTCCTTTTTGGCACCTCAAATGTGGAATTCCCTTCCCTTGGAACTTAGACTTGAAACATCTCTGCCACACTTCAGATCCCTCCTCAAAACCGTTTTATTCACGCAAGCTTACCAATAACCTCCTGATTTAGTACGTCATTGCTGTAGCGCCATGAAACCGCTGGGTGTACGTGCGCTTTATAAATAAATTTAACATAACATAACAGCGCAGGTCAGGCACAGAGGCATATTCATTCCAGTCAAGAGTTTACCTCCTCACGCAGTCCGGTGCTATTCAAGGAGCCTCAGCCAGAGCTTCGTGTAGATGGGAGCCATGAAGAGATCATTCCCAGTATGAAACAGGTTGACGTTGGAGCTTCCTGTTGGCAGAAGTGACTGGCGGTTATTACTGATGTGAAGAGGAGGTCGTCTTCACATATTCGCATTCCTTGGCAGTCTTTTGCTGTCTCAAGGAACCCCAAACATCTTGATTTTCACCTCGAGTCCTGTTCTTGCAATTGTGAAGGAAGAGGAGTACACTCTGACACCAGTCAAGGATCTCCAGGACCTGGGAATGCACCTCTTGGGGGTCAGGACTCATTCCAGCAGAGGCCAGCAGCGGGGCTGAGGTAGAGCCAGTTGGTGCAGGTCTGCTGTGCAGTTGCAAGAGACATCTGGAAGCCTTTTGCCTCCCTATAGCTCAAACAGGAAGTCAGTCAGCTGACCCTTGGAGTCACTTCTTGGGATCCTGGGTTCAAGGCAAGTAGATCCAATCTTCTTTCATCACACAGTAGGGTAGTCCTTCTGAATATTCCACAGGTCTAGGAAGTGTTCTGATTAGAGGTTTTGAGGATGCCACTTTCATACCCAGTGCCACCCTGTGTGTGTGGGTCCTCTCTTTGTCTACCCCTAAACTGGTTATGGTCAGTTCTACACCACTTCCTGGGGTCTGGCTATAAACTATCTGTGGCAAAAAAGGTAGGTAAGCCCAGGTGTCAGCTGCATTTGCCAGCAACGGGCAGGCAGCTTCTGAAGTCAGGAAGGAGGTAGACACTGCTCTTGGGTACCCTACCATTTGAAGTTCTGTAAGGACTGGATACAAGCCCCCAGGCCTTCTTGCTCAGGAGAGGAAGACCCTTCCCCACACCGAGCCCCTAATGCCCCCTGTCTGAAAGGAATGTACATCACACTACAAGAGCCATTATCTGACATGTTAGCCTGGACACTGTCAGAAAGGCACATTTGATTTAGGTAGAAAAATTCCAGCTTTCTAAAAGTGATAATTTGCAGAATAGTAACTAAAATCTGAAGTATTTCTCTATGTTCTTCGCAGACTGAAGGTATAACTTTTTAAGTGTAATAAGTTAACTGAAAAGACGACTTTGAGCAAACAGAATTCCAGGTGAATATTCATTAAGTCTTCAGCTACAGGTTCAGCGACCACCAGCATATCACCACAACTCCTCTGCCGGCTCAACCACCATCTCCAGAACCCCTGTACTCCTGCATTCTACCCACGCTCCCACTACCATATTCTACATTCCAGCCTAGCTGGACCCAACACATCTTCCCCCTTATAACAATACAAACCTGTTTAAATAAAAGATGAAGCAAATATCTAAAAGAAAAATGAGAGACATGGGTAAATATGTAAAAAAGAAATGCAGTAGAATTCAATCATAAAAGACATTATACACGCATAGAAATGTTTTCTAGGAGTAACTGGTAAATGCATATAAACCATAAGAGAAAAGAAAATATACAGGGTAGAAATGGTGTACACTAATAAAATGCTACGGATGATCTGGCCTAGAGATTTTCTCCGTAACACACAGGTACACAGCTAATCCAGTCTGGACGAGCAGGACAGGACTTATTATCTTGAACCTCACTTGCATCTTCTACTCCCAACCGGGCATGCACAAATTCCTCATCACTTGGAACAATGGCATCAGGCTTTTGCTCCAGACCTTGCCATCACTGGTGTGTACCACGCTTAGCAAAGTCTGAGTAACTTGTACTGGTACAAAAATCTGTATTCTCCTTTTGGCACACAACTTGTTTTCTGTATCCTCACCTAGCATCCGGGAATTAATCTGTCAATACTCTTTCCAACACGAACACCGGCATATCTACTCTGCAAATTCTTCCACACATCAGTCACTCAAGACATACATGTAGTATCCACCACACGTATGTTTATCCACTCTCTGTTCAAGTTGGACCCTGGAACTAGTCCTCTCAGTAACATAGCAGGGGACATCCCTGTAGAAACATCGGGTGTAGTTCTGTAGCCCCACAACATTTTCTCCACTACTTGTCTCCAAAGTAGTTTGTTATTCATGGCTAGTTGCAGCTGATCCTTTATTATGAATTGAAACGGTCAACAAGACCATTGCTCCTGGGATGATATAGGGACTAACTCACAAAAAGAGCCCACGGGTTCTACTGGTAAGTCTGCTGGGCACGTGGAATGTGCTTACCATGCTTGGGGGTGATCCCTTTTAAAGGACGGTTCCCCTCACACACCAAAGGTGTCATGCTTCATCATAGAAATATGGGGGAGGAAGCGCACACCTATTAGAACCTGTAAACTGTATACTCTGCTAATTCTCAATGGTGCGACAGTGTTACGCCTGCTGTCAGGTCAAGCGTCTTGTTAAATAGAATAAAGAGTTACAAACCGGCAGGGTTGTATACACCGTGCACTCTGCACTGGGTTACTAGAGAACCCTACAGGTTTTCTTTAAGTGATCAAAAAATTATAAGCACATTAAAACCAGTGATAAATCTTGAGCATTGTATTGTTTAAATTGTGATACACATTAATTTGCATAAATTAAAATTAGGTGAACATAATTCTTTCACAAATCTGCATCATATTGCATTAAGGTACATAACATGTGGTCATTCTTTTTCACTTTGCAACAATTCCCAACGGTTATTTATAATCTTTTTGATTGTTTGTGTAACCGTAGAGAATTTGGACCCGAATATTGTTCTTTTGTCTCTCTGTTGGTGTTGCTTTTGTAGTAACTCTTTTCGTTGTTTAATTAGTGCCTTATTTAAGCATTCCTGTAGGATATCTTCCGGATAGCCCCGTGCTCGGTAGCGTTGTTTGTATTCTTGCAATTTTTGTGCACTTACAGTTGGGTCTGAACAAATCCTCCGAATACGAATAAATTGCGAAAATGGCAAGTTTTTGATCAAGCTTTTGGGGTGAAAGCTAGAGTAAGCCAGAGTGCTGTTCCGATCTGTGGGTTTATTGTATACTGCTGTTGCAAACTGATTGGTGGATGATTTGCTGATCTGAACATCAAGAAAATGTATTGTATCTTTCTGGATGTTGCAAGTCAAGTGAATGTGTGAATTCACGTTATTCAAGGTATTGATCATGGATATGAGAGATTGTTCAGTGTCGTTCCAAAGTAAAAATATGTTGTCTTTGTAACGACAATATAGAGGCTTTTTTTACCACCATCATGGATTGGACATGAGGTTGTCATTTTCGTATTGTGACATGAAGATGTTTGCATACGATGGGGACCCCGAAAATCCCATTGAGGTACCCGTCAATTGTACATAAAATTGTTGTTGCCATTCGAAATAGCTGTTGTTGAGGCAAAATTTGAGCAGTTGCAAAATGAAGACTTTTTCCATATCTATGTGCTCCATCTGTAGGAGTGCCCATTCAGCGGCTTCCAATCCTGCTGTGTGGGGTATTGATGTATAGAGAGCAGTGACATCAATGGTGCATAATAGAATGGATGCGTGATAATCAATCTCTAATCCTGAGAGTTTCTGAAGAAAGTGTGTGGTGTCTTTGAGGTACGAAATCCAGCTCTGAACAAAATTTTGCAAGTAAAAGTCAAAAATCTTTCCAATAGGTTCAAAGATGGAGCCACAGCCGGAAACTATAGATCGGAAGGGTGGATTGTAGGCATCTTTGTGCAATTTGGGTATCATGCAAAGTTTGGGCCTCCGGGGGGTATTTGTGGTGAGAAATGATTTGATTTGATCATTAATCCAGTCTTTCTCATAAGCCTCAAGTAATAACTTAGTTAACATATCCTGTAGTTGCACAGTTGGATCGTATGTAAGTTTCATGTAGGTATTGGTGTCGTCCACATGAGCATAAACTTTGGCTTGATAATATTGTGTGTCCATGACAACAATTGCACCCCCTTTATCTGCGGGTTGCATAGTGATGGTAGAATCTTTGGCTAAAGATTGTATGATGTTCCTCTCATGTTTAGTTAGGTTGTCATGTCTTTTGGATTGGTACTGTAGGTTTTGAAAGTTCTTGTTGACCAAAGCTTCAAAGGTATCTAGCATTTTATGTGACACCGGAGGTATAAACGTGCTTTTGGGTTTGAATTTCACCTCAGGTGGTTCCCGGGATTGTTGGTCAGGCGATATTATATTGGTGAAAAAATACCGTAGCCTTAGCGATCTCATGAATCTATATAGTTCTGCTTGTACTTGTAGCAATGTGGTGGTCCCAGTGGGTACAAATGACATGTCTCGTCCCAAGACAGCAATCTCTTGTGAACTCTACTGTTTCGTTGAGATGTTCATGACTAAGTCACTGTTTTGCCACTGCGAAGTGACTTCCCTCTTCTTTCTTTGTTCTCTCCTTGTTTTTCGGGCTGAGATATTATGCTCCAATCTGGTTGGGCAGGTGGGCGACCTTGGTCCGGAACCTGTGACAAAAAAGAAACAGTGGCTGTAGTTTGTGGAGTTTCACCAGAGACAGTAGATGGTCCCGCTATTTGCGACTGTGCTATCACATGTGCTGGTGTTCTGCTGGTTGTGGCATCTTTGTCTGATGCTAAACTTTCATCTGATGATGTACTTGTTTTGCGGTGTTCAAATCTTCTTCTTGTATAGATTTCAGACCAGGTATAGACTTCATTGAGCTTTTACTCAATGGTATCCCTCTTGTACTTTCTAAGTTTGCCTTCTTGTAATTCCTTTTCGTATTTCTCTAATTTTTGGTTTAAAACTTCTAGTTGTAATTTCCATGCGTTGGTCTCACTCTCCATACAAATTTCGAATTCACTTTTGAGTGTATAAATTTCTTCCTCTAGATCCCTGATGGTTTTGGATAATTCTTCGATGATAAGAAAAATTAAATCAAGAGAACATTTGTTGAGTATAGCATACCATTTATCCATAAATGTGGAATTGAGGGGATTGTTTGAAATAAAAATTGGTTTTTCTCCAAACAACTCTTTTTAATGATTGCACCCACTATTTTTTGCACTACATATTTCTTGCACTGCACAAGTTCTTCGTGATCACTGATTATAGAAACAAATGTTTTTCTTGGTCTTTGGGTCTGGCTCCCCTTGTTCACCTGAGTGAGAGAGTTTTTCCCAAGAAGATAGTCTCTATGATCAAGAGGCATATCCTTCTATTGGGTGGATGACCAGATGATAATACTGATCACGGAAAGAACTGATGGGAATCCAAGCTCTGCTCAAGGGTTCTTTCTTCTGCTTTTTTCATAAATACTCCTGTTCTTTCACTTGTTCTTTCACTTGTTTGTTTCTTTACATTATCATTAGACTCCCAGTTCATTGTGTGATTTATATAGTTTATTTGGGGATAAGAACTAGGGCAGGTTGTTAAAATATCCCTTTGACCCTATTTCTCAAAGTGTGTTGATGTTGTACTAGAGGTTAAAACACATAAGTTACACTTCAATACTCACAGTAAAATAGCACAAATACACGTCAGGCCCTAGGGGCGAGCCAAACCATATACTAAAATAGTGGTATAAGAACCACAACTTAACTAGACACAAGGGCTAGAGCCTGCAGAATCGCTGGGACCCCAAGGAACCACCCAAGGTAGTGACACAGGGGACCCACGGGGGCCGTGTGCAGTGTGTGAACACAGCCGCAAGCTCCCGTTAGCTTCTATGGGGAAAGTCGCGGTTAGATTTTTAAAGATTAGGGACACTTAGAATTGAGTCAGGACCAAACCCTTTTGGACTTAGGAAGTTCTATGGCTAACACCTACGGGAGCACTGGAGTACCCAGGGAAGCCGGGTGCATTGGTGCCTTTTGGTGTCGGGTCTCGTTGTCGATTTCAATGGGAGCTGAAGAAGAAGTGCTGCAGCTGTGAAGATGCACAGTGTCCGAAGAGATCCAAGCCCGGATCGAAGATGAGAAGAACCTGAAAGCAGAGGGGACAGAGTCTGGGTCACTAGCCAGTGACCAGGAAGGCGATAAGCAGATGTCCACCGTTGTCGGGTGATTTCAGGTGAAAGAGGTGAAGCTTGACTCTTCAGCCACGAGGACCAGGAGGCGTCGAGGACAACCAGGAGCTGGATTCGTGCTGTCCCACAAAGGATGTCGAGGACTGCAGTGTCGGCGCCCGGATTGGAAACAACAAGCCTTGGCAACAGCAACCCACGCAGAAACAAGAAAGATGCTTCGATGCAGACCAGCAAGGTCTGAGGGACTCACCACTTGGTAGGGAGTCAGGGCACATCTGGAGCAATCAGGGAAGCCCAAGGAAATTCAAAGTTACCCCCTCAGGGACCCACCAGTCAATGGACCAGGCATCGCAAAGGGACCTTAAGACGAAACACAAAATGGCGGCCCACGGGTCACTCGGAGTGACCAGGCTGACAATCTTCAGTGGATTCAGTGCTCGAGGTGGGGGCTACAAATCAGCCTACGCACGACTTCAGGAGACGTTGAGTAGTCAATGCACTTGCAAAAGTGAACGGTGACCAGGAGTTCCGGTCCCACACTACTCACGAGGGCTGAGGGTCTCAGCTTTGCTGGGGCTCAGGTCGGCCTGCGAGATGTGTGGAAATCCTCTTCCTGGGCTGCAAATACTTCGGAGTCCGGCGGGAGCTTCGGAAATGCAGACTGGCAAATTGCGTCGTTGGTGCCTGCCAAGCAGGGGAGTCGCTCCTTGACCCCAAGGGAGATTTCTTCAGTCATCTGGTCTTAGAAGAGCATCGAAGGTCCAGGATTTGGCTTCAGAGTTTCGTCCAGGGTAATCTAAATTTCTGGTTACAGAGGTTCCTTACTTATACCTAAGGAAGGGGTTGGACTAGCTCTGGAGACCCACCTATGGGAGGGTTTGGAAAGAGGGGTTTCCTTTGTTCAGTTTCGCGCCAGAGCAGGGGCTGAAAGCCCCTGAACCGGTTTGAGCTGGACTATGCACAGGGACATCAAATGTGCCCCCAGTTCAGGACTTCAAAGCACTCAGAGAGTGCTCCCACCCAGCCCCAATACACATTAGCCTGTCTGGGAGGTGGTTACACCTCCCTGTGACAGGAAACCTATTGTCCAGGCCTCCCCTGCTGGAGTTTCGGTCAGCAGCAGGAGGTCAGACCTGTGTCTGTGGCTGCAGCATCCATTTTGTGATGCCAGGGCTCTATTAAGTTTCTACCGGGTAACCCAGTACTACCATGTCTCTCCCTCTAGAAGGGTGGGATCATACTCCCACACTAGTTACTGTTGTGGGGGTATGATTCCAAGGTGTTTGACACCAAACACGACATGTTTCCGTGCAGCCAGTCCAAAGTTAGCATTTACCGTTGGGTTATAATGCACTTAAGAGTATATGGTCAGGCTGCACTACAAACAGCATTAGAGAATGGTCTCCGAATGCTGCAGAGGGGCTCTGCTCATGCAGGGCACGCTCTCACATAAGAACAAGCACTCTGCCTTCAGGATTGATAAGGCCTGCCTTAGGAGTGACTTATAGGTCTATATGTGTGTATGTAGGTAGTGATATAGGTAACCTATATCACAGTAAGGGGTGCCTGCACCACCTTACCCAGGATGCAGTAGCAGACCTGTGGTGTCATTTTGGGTGGCTTTCCAGTGGTAGCATAATACATGCTTCAGCTCCTGGTAGGCCTCTGGGGTACCTATGCCCTGGGTACATGGTATACCATATACTAGGGACTTATAAGGGCACTCCAGATCCAATCTGTAATGGACCTAAAGTACATGGATGCAATTTAGAGAGGAAGCAGCTAGGCTGGGGCCCTGAATAGCAGGGTCCCAGCCAGACTAAAGTCGAAAAACAGTGAAACACCAGCAAAAAGTGGGGGTATACATGTGAAGCAGATCCTACTCTCCTACAGCTGGGAGAGAGAGTGGTTTGCAAAAACAACAGTTGATGGACAGAATGCAGAACAATGTCATACATTCACCCCAGTACAGAGATCTGGGCCTAAATCCATTGTGTTTTTGCTCACCATTCCATTCCAGTTTGAATCCAGCCATATGCAAATCAGTCTTGACCCTGTGCCTCATGGAAACAGTCCAGCCCGAACTGCCAAGCCAGGTTCTCCCTGGACTGAAAACAAGCATCCTAGGACCGGTTTTGGGGTTTCACCCCTCTTCAGCCAGGATAGCTTGATTCCAGTGGCATGGAGAGCATGGGACCCACGTCTGGGCATACCCGTCCCACTCGGGGTGACCAATGCAAAAACAACAGTTGATGGACAGAATGCAGAACAATGTCATACATTGACCCGAGTACAGACATCTGGGCCTAAATCCATCGCTTTTTGCTCACCATGCCATTCCAGTTTGAACCCAGCCATATGCAAATCAGTCTTGTCCCTGTGCCTCATGGGAACAGTCCAGCCCAAACTGCCAAGCCAGCATCCTAGGACCGGTTTCGGGGTTTCACCCCTCTTCAGCCAGGATAGCTTGATTCCAGTGGCATGGAGAGCACAGGAGTGGTTTGCCTTAACTCTTTGTGATCTGTGGTGGAGGAAGGATGAGAACCATTGTAGCACCCGACCCATGAAACCCATCCTGTTCTTCAGAATGGATACGAGGTTGTCATGATTAATCGTGTCGAATTCGGAGCAAAGGTCAAGGAGGATTAGCAGGCAGGAATCACTTAGGTCAAGCATTTTTAAAATGTCATCCATAACGTGAGTGAGAGACGATTCCTTACTGTGCCCCTTTCGAAAGCCGGATTGATGATGGTCTAGGAGTTGGGAGTTTTCTATGTGAGCACAAAGTTGGGATTGTACGCATTTTTCTAGGAGTTTGGCTAGGGTGGGGATGTTGGAGATAGGGCGGAAGCTATTGAGGTCAGCTTTATCTGGCTTAGGTTTTTGTAGTATAGGTGACACCTGAGCTGCTTTTAGGCAGTCTGGGATCGTGCCTTGTGATAGAGAAGCGTTTACAATCCTTGTCCAGCTGGGGATGAGTGCATTCTTTATTTCTTTGAAGATGGCCGAGGGCAATGGGTCACTGAAGTGGTTAGATGGGTTGATATTCTGAAGAATCTTGTTGATGTCTTTTTCACTGAATGGGGTAAAGATGCCCCATGACGCATTGTTCTTAGTGTTCAGGCTGATAGGTTTGCACTTTTCTAAGCGGTCAGGGGGTGGTGCGGACCCAGAGGATGGCAGGAGAGCCTTCTTGGAGGCGAGTTCAATGGTGATGTTCATGAGGGTGGACTGCCTCCAGAGTCAGAGTGGTTTAAACCTTCCACTGATTGCTGTTTGACCAGATCGAAAAGTTTCTTGGGGCGGTTAGCAGCTTGATCAAGTTGGTGTCTGAAGTAGTCAGCTTTAGCGCTCTTGATTTGTTTGTAGTAGAAGCTCCTAACATCTCTAAGGAGTTTTAGTTTGTCCAGGGAGGGTTTTCCAGGATCGCTCAGAAGCCCTGAGATTGCAGCATTCCGTGTTTAGATTGTCGTTGTACCATAGTTTAGATAGTTTTGTTGAGGCATTTTTATGTTGGAGTGGTGCAATGTCATCCATGATGTTGGAGATGGTCGAGTTGTAGAAGTTGGTGAGTAACTGAACCTCAACCAAGTCAGCTTGGGAGGGAGGAGAGGTCAGCTTTTCAATGGGCTGCTAGCTCATCTGAGTTTATTGATCTGAGGTCCCTTTTGCATATCTTTGATTTAGTTGGTTGACCCTTCGTCTTCGACACCTCTAAAAGAGGATGCAGTGATGGTCAGACCAGTCACAAGGGGTAATGGTATCCAAAGTGATGGTCTGTCCTTTCGAGATAATGAGGTCTAGAGTTTCTCCCTTATTATGAGTAGGTTGGCCACAGTGCTGAATCAGTTCTTGATCAGTTAAGAATGATTTAAGGCACGTTGCCGCATGGTCATTGGGGTTAGACCAGTGAAGGTTGAAATCACCAAGGAAGATTTGGGACTTGTCTGAGTCGACATTGCCAGAGATGATTTCCATTATTTGCTCGATGAAGGGGAGATTGTCTCCCGGGGGGGTGATAAAAAGTGAGAAGTTTGCAAACCGGCAGTTTGTTACTTGAGATGCTGAGACAGTTATTCACAGGAGGAAGGCGAAGAGGACTCCATGTGAGAAATCAAGAGTGTGTTCCTATGAATACAAGCTAGGCCACCATCCAGCTTCAGAGCTCTGTCTAGCCTAATTATGTCATGAGTAGGAGGTGCTAGGAGGTCTAAGATAGGAGTGGAGGCGTGATTTAGCCAAGTTTCAGTGAGGATGATAATGTCTAAGTCATTGTGTTGGATGAGGTCGAAGATATCGGAGTCGTGTTTACTGGCTGACCTGCAATTTAGTAGTACACATTTAAGTCGTAACGGATTTATGGGGGGAGGAGTCTCATGCTGGAGTTGGACCTAGTAGAGTACGAGTTGTGAAGGTCATTGTGATCATTGGACGCCAGGTAGGTCTCAAATCTTCTGGGGCGGGGGGGAGCGTTAGGTAGGGGTATGGTTTTCCAGCCGGAGGGTGCTAAAGGCTGGTCCATGCGATCACTTACCCTAGGGGAGGCTCTGGGCAGATTCGCAGAGGTGAGGAGGGAGCTGATAGCTGGGAAAAGATCATTTGAGAGGGCTTTCAGGTCATGTAGTATGTGATGCTTGTGTTTTTTGGTGGCGTTTTTCGATAGGTTTGGTGGGTAGTTGGTAATGAATGCGTTGGATCCTGAGGGATCAAGACTTAACTCCATTGAAAGTTTTTGTATTTATTTTTATTTCAATACATCTACGGGTCTTGCTGTAGTCCCGGTTGGTACCTTTACTCTCCTCTATTTCCTTTATTTCTGTGACCTGGACAGAGAGGGGTTTCCCTACACCTGTGATTCATGCATCCGCAGTGCATTCCGCCCTCCCATGGCAGATGCAAAACGTTTTGCTGACTCTCTTATCCCTGCCGCAACCCCGTCGGGTCAGTCTTCCCTCAGAAGGGCCGATGCAGAAGTTGCAAGGCTCGTCCTGAGGGCGCAGCAGATGGAAAGCATATCTCTGGTGGAAGCCCGGGGGGGGCGCAGCAGATGGGCAGAGTGTCTCCGGTGGAAACCCGGGGGGACGGCTTGTGCACGGCCGCTCCCTGTATAGGAGGCCTATGCAAAAATAGGTTATGGCGAGGATTGCCCTAAAGGTCCCAGCTGTTGCACAGTGTCTTCTGCGGCAGCCCCTGGTAGGAGGAGTGCGTCCGTCCCCGGTAAGTGAACCCAAATCAGGGTCGAGGCGGGGACTGCTACCCAGGGACTCGGCTCGAGCTGGGTGTTGCAACCGATACCTGGAGTTTCGTTTTGCAGGTCTGAACTACCTGCCAGTTCACGGCATATGCATGATATAGGGCACTCCTGGAGTGCTTGATAACATTGGAGAGCAGGAAAGATTTTATTTTATCTGACACCAGCTGGGTACCATTGTCTGTCACTATCTCATCAGGATACCCTTCCCTCATGAACACTCTCTGTAGGAATTGGTTTACAGTGCCCGTATTCACACAATTCACAAAAGTGACTTCGGGCCACTTCAACGTGTAGGCTATCAGTGCAATAGCCAAGGTATTGATGGACTGGACTGACAGGGCATGGCTGAGTCACTTGCGTCTTATCATTTAAAATACATAGACCGCAATCTCTCACAAAACATTCAATATCTTTATCCACCCCAGGCCACCAAAAATGTTCCCACACTTTGTGCTTCATGACTTCAATTTCTATGTGGCCCTCATGTGCTAACTCTAAAGCCATTTTTCTTAAAGTAAGCAGCACAACTAACCGGCTATTTCTCGATAACAATCTTTGTTGCATGTGAGTTCATTCACTAGCTTACAGTAAGGCTTTTCTGGGTGTTGTAAGTGCTTGGCATTGGGCCAACCCTGCATTACCCTCAACTCTTCATTCACCCTCACTCAAAGCACTACTCCTCATATCATGCACTTGGCAGGTCATGCACATTTTATCCTCATCATCAACATCACTCTCATCTATCCCTTGCATTGGCATTCTAGATTAGAAACCATTGACAATGTTCATCTTCCCAGGCATATATTCAATGCAGCAATCACATTCCTGCAGTCGATATTGCCACTTGGCAGTTCTGTGAGTGGCCCTATGAGCTCCCTTCATACTAAACAAATCAATCAAGTGTTTGTGATGTGTTTGGAAGGTGAAGGGTATACCCCAAACATACATGCCAAAATACTGGACGCCCCACCACAAAGCTAAAGCCTCATTCTCAATGGTGGAGCAAATGTGTTATGCCCCCGAGCTCTTGATGCAAAGTCTATTGTGTCCTCCTTATCAGTTTTCATATTTTGCATAAAACAGCACCCAAGCAACAATTGCTAGGATCCGTGACAATGATGGTGTTAGTCAACACACAATGTCCCTTTCGGGGTGGGGGCGAGAGACTCTCTTCCTTTCCCTTCAGTCCCTTCAATGATGGTGTTATCCCTGTTATCATATGGTTTCAATGGTTCAGAGTAAATGTCCTGACGTATACCATCAAGTCATTTGGCACTCTTCATCCCACACATACTTTGTACCTTTTTTCAATAAATGACGCAAAGTATTGGTTTTGCTAGCAAAATGAGTTACAAATGTAGAAGAAATTTCCACCAACCTCAGAAAAGATCCAATACGGCCCAACGGAGGTAACTAAACAAATAAATAAAACAAATGTAATTGCGCGCGCTGCATTGCCAAATGCGATGCAGCGCACGCAATGAAATTCGTTTTATTTGTTTACTTACCTCCTTTGGGCTGTATTCCGTAGTCTACCAGCCCCCACCCTGTTCCTCCCCCGCCCCGCCTCACCGCCCGCAGCACTTCCACCACGAGCCGCTACTGGTGTTAACCACAATTAAAGGAAGTGTCTTCAAAACGGACCTGACTTCTGGACCCAAGTTGTGTAACAGTAAAGCTTTCTTCTTTTCTTCTGATTAGTAAATGTGTCCCCATCTATTGCATCCAGATACACTTTGAAAGCATCTTTCCAGCATAACCAATCCAAAGGTGGGGGACCAGAAACATTCAAAAAAGGAGGAGGAGCCATAATTCTATCCATATCCCAACTAAGACACCAGAATAGGCAGGATACGTCAAAAAGAAAATAAGTAGTGGTCAATAGAATCCAATTAGGTGACAGAACAACAGTAATAGTGCACTGTTTTAAAAAACACAAACCCCCAAACAGTGTGTACAGATAAATGATGCAAAATAGCGACCTACATTACAACGAACGGAGCCTATTCCAAAATGGCCCTCTGAAATGAGTCAAGAATAGCTCCCAAAATGGCGGCCAAATCGACAATAGCAAGCCCAATCCAAAATGGTGCTCCAAAACAGGCTCAGAATAATTCTCAAAAGGGCGGCTGAAATTATAAGGAGCCCGATCTAAGATGGTGCTCCAAAATGGGCCTGATAGTCCGCTTTCAACTTTGCCAGCTCCCTACCGTCAACTAAGGGCATAGGATGGTGCAGCAATGACGGAGAAGGCCTTGGAGTGAATCCCAGTTAACAGCACTGGCAGTGACGGCATAAAACTGGTGGTCACTCCCGCTCATTGCAAATGAAAAGACGACTCTAGGCAAAAGAATTCCACAGGGAATATTTAGTCACCAGCTACAGGTTCAGCGACCCCTAGCACATCACCACAACTCCATTGCCGGCCCAATGTCTTTCTCCAGAATCACCATACCCCCGCATTCTACCCTGATTCCCACCTTCTACATTCCAGCCTAGCTGGATATAACAGTAACTGTTGTAGTATCATATCCCACCACCAGAAGAATGGACAGCACATGCAGAATTTAGGTAAGCCATATTTATTGTAATACAAGAGGAAAAAGCAACTGCTGATGAGAACAGACCAGCAGGCTCAACTGTCTGCTCAACACTCTGCTCTCTTTCTCTGGTAGAACCTGTCCCCCCAAGTTTGGTGTTTAACCGTACAACTGAACTGTAAGAAACGAGGACACAACATACCTCCCCCTTTCCAACAAAACCAAAACTGAATAAAACAAAAAACAAATAAAAACTAAAAACAAAAAAAACACAATTATATTATACAAGAATCGTACACATTGAAACATGAAAACAGATATCACCCCATCTACATATTAAAGTAGAAAAAGTAAAAAAAAAAAAAACAACTAGCTATCATGAGACCTAGAAGGTAACCTGTAATTGCGTTTCTCTTGGACCTGAAAACCCCGACCTCTATCACTGTTGTCAACACAAGGTGCAGCCAACGGAACCTGTGAAGAAGAAATAACCGGTATAAAAGACAGTCCATTCTCATCAACAGCATTGTACATAGCATTGATCTTGACCACATGTGCACAATTCCACCAGTGGCCATTACTCACACTCAGTAGGTGCACCATTTTCACTCACCTCATCAATTTGACAAAGAGCACTAAATGTACCCTTTCCTTTGGTAATTTTGTTTCCAGGCAGTTGTAAGCAAACCCACTGTTCCTCTCTCAAACACCTTAATTTTTGTGCATTGATAAAATCAAACCTTCTTACTTTTATTCTCGCTAAGACAAATCCCAACTTGACTTCAATGATTTTGATGACCTTGATCATTGACTACCACATCCTTCAAAACTGATGGAGAATTCAGCCATGCAGGACGCAACATATCTTGCGAAGACCTCTCAAAGCTTTGGAAGGTGAAATGCCATTTACACTGTTACGGTATTACAGTTACGATACGCCCACAACATGTCACGAATAGCATTGCATACTTTCACCCCTTCAATCACAGCTTCCTGAACACACTCATCATTCTGTTTGTCCTTTCTGCTTGGCCATTTCTTTGAGTATGATATAGACTACACTTATGCTTAAATCAAACGGGTCTCAAAAATTCCATCTCCCGCAATGTGAGTTGCACACCATTGTCAACAACAATTTCTGATGGATAGCCTTCTCTCACAAAAACATCTGCAAGAAATGTGATATCATTCCTGTACTGAGCTCCTGAACTAATTTTACTTCCATCCATTTGGGGGGGCATCCACCAAAACTATGGAAAAAGGCTTGGCAGCAGGAAGAACCTGAAACAATCCAAAGAAATTTACATTACTCACGTAATATCATGAAAAAGAGATGACAGAAAACGAAATTCCAGAAGTCAGTGGAAAAATCCTCAGTATACTGCCTGGCCGTCATTAAGGAACCAGACAGGTGAAACCCAAAGTGGCAGCCCGTGAAGAAATGAGTGAAGAAGTGCTCATTTGTTCTGCCTGACCGTCACACTGGTACAAGGTCAAGCAAAATCCAACATTGCAGTAACATGTTTCGTGCTTGCGTCGTCACGCACATCGTAGGTTAGAGGAGGATCAATGGCATTGTAGAATGCCTTGATGAGGGCGCTGAGAGTAAGTGGTTGGAGGCCTTCACCGCTATAGGCAGTTGCCTTGAAGAGGCTGAAAATGTCATCAATATAGTCCACAGCTGCCGGACAGTTACTGGGTTCGCCGTGAACTGAAGTTGACAGTACATCAAAACATTGCCAGTGTGCTTCAGGAGCAACGTTGTCCATATTGCAATTTTATATCGCACCACCTGAAGAATGGACAATGCATGCGGAATTCAGGTGAGCCATATTTATTGAAGTAGAGGAGGAAAAGCTCAACTGTTCTCTCAATGCCATCCTTCCTCCTCTGGTAGAACTCGGCCACCTAGGTTCACTGTTCTACCATAGATCGGAATGGTAAGACATTTGGACACAACAGTACCCCAGTGTTAGTCTATGGGAGAGGTAGCCTTGCTAATGTGTATAAATTAAGTGCACATGCACCATGCACCTTGTCCTCTGAGCCTTTGGACCTACTTTAGGGGTGACTTCTAAGGGCCCGATTCCCATCTCGTTCAGAAAGCATACCGACTGAATCGGTTCAGGAATGCTTTCTGTACGACTTGGATCAGAGGAGTCCGACCGAACGAGTACAATGCATCTAGATGCGATTTAGTCGAACTCCCATTGACTTCAATGGGAGCCTGTGTTCCGAACGTTAACACAGGCTCCCATTGAAGAAAGGGGTGGGTGGGGAAAGCCTTGCACCCTGTGGCGGGCACCCGATGGTGCCTGCCGCACTGTGCATGGTTGGAAAGGGGGACCCATGGGCACCCCCACGGGCCTCATTTGGAGGCCCTGGGCGAAGGGGGCCTGCTACGGGCACCCAAAGACCGATTCCGGCAGCCGTTTTATTCTGGGCAAACCGATTCACAAAGGCTGGCCGAAACGGTCATCGTACACGCTCGTTCGTAAACCAAGTCCATAGAGCTGTTCGAATCGGCTACAGAAAGGCTCGACCCATCTGAATGCCTTTCGGAACTGATTCGGTCAGCCCGAACGTGTTTCCAGGCGTCATATGTGGTCATTAGGAACAGGGAACAAGTTGGTTGGAGACAAGGGCCCAGGATCGGATTCGGCATACCAGAATCCAATTTGGAGCCCTTCTGGCCGACATTGGAATCGACCCCTAAGTATTAAAAAGGAAAGTTTAGGCCTTGCAAAAGTATTATTTTGCCAGGTCGAAATGGCAGTTTAAAATTGCACTACATGCTGCAATTGCAGACCTGAGACATGTTTTACATCACTACTTTGGTGGGTGGCACAATGAGTGCTACAGGCCCACTAAGAGCATTTAATTTACAGACACAGACCATGGGTAGATGTAGCACCATTTCCTAGGGAATTATATGTTAACTAAATGTACCAATCTTATCAATACCAATTTGACCATGTTTGGAAGGGAGAGCACAAGCACGTTACCACTGGTTAGCAGGAGTAAAGTGCACAGAGTCCTAATGCCAACAAAAATGGGTTGAGCAAAAATAGGGTAGAGAAGGCAAAAAGCTGGGGAAATAAAATGCCAAAGGTGTCAGGTGTAACAGCCATGACGTGAGTGTGATAATGTGGTAATTTTGCAAATGATATGTATAACATACTTAATTATAGGTGCTTTCATGCAGCCTTCTTCATTCATTGTTCTGTTACTGTGCACTTCACATTTTTTTCCTTCCACTACAGCATACGGCATGTGACAATGGGTGAGCACACTTCAGCAATTGGCTAACTTGACAGTAAGTGACTGCGTTTTGCCCTTTCACCAAGAAAACATCCACACACAAATAAGTTCCCTGTGTGAAGATCACTTTGTGTGCCTCCCAACCAGTGGCAAAATGAGTAGGCATGACCTACTTTACCCTCACCTCTCATATTCCCTCCTGCCTCATGAGCCTCAGAGAGCCACAACTGGCTCACTCCTCTTCTCACACCGCCTCATCCTCAGAGTGCTGCAGTCTGACCTTCGAGGATGCAACTGTGATGCCAGTGCTTGAGTTAAGGAGCAAGGATGGCTTGACTTTTCCACTCCGTGACTCAGGGCTCACCCACCTACGGGGAATTCAGCTGCCAGGTCCATGGATGAGGCACGGGCCTGCAGGCCACTGGACAGGAGCAGCAACACTGCAGAGAACTGCCGGCTCTAGTCATGCCAGGTGTGAGGGGAGGACTTCCGCAGTCAGTGCAGACAGGAGCAGCATGTGCTGCTACTGCTGTGTGTTGAAAGGAAGAATATGCAGACCCGTCACTAGCAGGAAATGTTTTTTCTGGCTAAATACATGAATGGTGGGTTCAGAATGAAAGGAGCAGGGTTCTTTTCTACAGCCATTAGGCCTGGCACGTCAATTGGTTCTTTGCACGGGTAATCGTGGTGAATGGACACATTTGTGCATGCCTGTGTTTCCACGTGTAAGCGCACTGAAGCTAGGCAATAGGTCCCCACACAACTACACACACTATCCACAAAGTACGTTTTCACATAAAAGGCAGACCTCTTGTCTTTACCAGTGCTTGTTTTTCCTCATTTTACTTACTTTCTTATGTCCGTGACGTAGTCTGATACACTGCAATGGGTCTGGCCTGGGATCCGGGTTGAATCTGCAGCTTTCAGGGACCCTGCAGGCCATTAACGTGCACAAAAGATAAGATTAGGAAAGCAGAAATATATTAACATTACTGGTAACAGTACAAATCAACAAATATTTATTAAAGTGTTTAATAAACTATTGTTAGACCTGGCACCGTTGGCGTGGGTCTCCCTTCCATTTTTTGCTGTTTGTTGCCTCATGTGTTTTTGCTGGTTATAGATGCTTTTGGCACTGTGCCACTGCTGTCCAGTGCCACAGTGCAAGTGCGCCCTATGGTAAATTGATGTATGGATTAGTGACTCCATGATTGGCTGGTTTGGTTTACTTGTCATACCCTAGTACAGTGCACTGAGTGTGCCCAGGGCTTGTAAACCAAATGCTGGTGGTGGGCTTGAGCACTGGTTGTGCCACCCACAGAAGCAGCCTGTACAGTGTGTCCCAGGTCTGCCATTGCAGAGCCTGTGTGCTGTCTGGTACTGCCATGCTGACTGGTCAAGTGCACCCACTTGCCAGTCCCTAAAACCTTTCCTTTTCTGCATATTAGTCACCCCTATGGTAGGACCAAGGGCAGGGTGCATTGTAGGTAAAAGGTAGTACATGCCCTGATGTGTGTGGCATGTCCTAATAGTGAATTACAGCCATTTTCGTTTTTCACTCAGGGAACTAGGTAGAAATTCGAGTTTGGTATGCCTGAATATTCAGAATGATAAAACACATCTTTTAGTGAAGTTGGTTTTAACATTCTGTGTTTGAAAATACCACTTTTAGAAAGTAGGTATTTTCTTGCCTGACTATCCAAGCCTGCGTCAGCTAGGTTGTGCATTCCTTGTCTGAAGTTTGAGTGACAGGGGCTGGGGGATTCCAGGAGACAGGGTGAGTCAGCACAGGGCTGAATAGAGAGATCAGCATGTAGATGGGTGGGAGGAGTTGCACCTGGGACCTGAATAGGGCTGTGCCTTCCCTCCACAATGCTGGCTTCACCTCCTGTGGTGCGTCTGATGTCCCTGGCCTGCACTGTGAAAGGAAAGAAGGAGTCTTGCCAACAAAGTGCTCCCGGACTGATCAGAACTGGTTTGGACTAGGCAAATGCCTCTCTGCCTTCAGAAAACAAAGAGAATATGAGTATAAAAGGGGGGACCCAGACCCCAGAACTTTAGATCACTTTGGGAAACAAGAAGACCCTTTGCTGAGGAGAGGAACCAGAGAAACTGAGGAAGAGACTAGCCCTAGCTGAGTGCTGTTTGGGGGATTGGTCTGCAGTGGTTGCCTGACTGCCAAAGAAAGGAGAAAGGACTTTGTGCTTCTTTCAAATCAACTTGTGAAGGATCTTCAAGGGCTTGAGATGGAGCTTGCCTCCTGCTGAAGTCTCAGGGACAACAGGCTTCACCAACCAGCTCCCCAAGAGTTCTTTTGAAGTGCCTGCTGTTGTGTTAGGCCTTTCGAGGGACTGCGTGTCGCAAGGAGCTCGAAGCGCGACTCATGAAGAAGAAGCGTGTCGCCGCTGTCGTCGCATCACTGGAGAAGGGTGTCGCCGTTTCGCATTGCAGAAGCGTCTTGCATCGCCGGAGAAAAGTGTCACCGTCGCATCATTCGCCGTCGCATCATCAGAGAAGCGTGTTGCCACCGCAGCCGCTGTCGTTGCATCACTGAAGAAGGGTGTAGCTGCTGCAGCATTCGTATCTCCTCACCGAAGCGTCTCACATCACTGGAGAAGAGAGTTGCAGTCGAATCAGATGTCGTCACATCACCGGAGAAGCGTGTCGCAGGACCTGTCACGGCTCAGAAGAATCGTTGAGTCAGCGCACGGCCGTCGGGCATGCACGCATCGTGCCGCATCAAGAAGAAGATGCCATTTTGTTTCATTGTACCGGATCTTCATCGCATCACGGCGTTGCGGGCCACATAGCCACGGAAGCGCAGTAAGAAACCGACACATCACCTCCCCACGCCGAGAAGAACCGACGCATCCCCTACGCATCAGTAGGGAACCGACGCATCACCTTCCCTGCAACACTTTCGTTGTATAGCGTTACCCATCCAAAGGTACATTGAACTTAAAGTGTCGCATTTACCATCTTAAGAGAACCAAGCTATTTCTACCATTTTTAAAGTGCAGTATTGTGGATTTTTTTCGTTTGTGGTCTTGTGATAAATCTATATAAAGAATACTTATTTTTTATATAAAACCTATGTGGTGTCCATCTGTAGTGTTGTCACTGGATTACTGTATGTGTTCACAAATGCTTTACACACTGCCTCTGAGATAAGCCTGTCTGCTTGTGCCAAGCTACCAATTGGGTTAGCAGAGGTTATTTTAGGAGTGTACCTCCTTACCCTGACTAGAAGCCAGGGTCCCTATTTGATCAAAGGTACCTACCTCTGCCAACTAGAGACATTCTGACATTGGTGGTCAGCGGTGAGGATTCTGGACTTGCATATGTGACTCATATACAGTGATTGGTGAACCCTACTAGTGAGTGCAGACCAAACGCGACCTCATACTTTTGGTAGATTGTTTTTCCTGGGATTTTCTATTTTTTGCCAAGAACTGCCAAGTTTAACCACCATTAGTAAAGCAGCATCCATAGCATCTGCTGATTTTGATTGGAAAGAGGAGAAACTGGAATGCTACAATGTGAGACAGCTAAAACACTTCTGCAGGAAATGTAAAGTTGCTATGATCGGGCTCACCAAAAAGGATGAGTTCCAAAAGGCGCTGAGGGCCTGGGTCGAAGCAAGGAATACCCCTGACAATGAGGACGGGGTTGAGAATGCGGATGAGCAGCTGGATGGGCCATTGGGTCCTGCGGGGAGGAGAGCAACATCCCCCAGTAGGTAGCAGTGTTTCTGCCAAAGGCTTGTCCCCAGAGGAGTTGGAGGACAGGAAGGAGTGTAGGATGCATGAGATGGAGCTGACAAGCTCAAGTTAGGTGGACAGTTAGAATTTGAATTACAAACTAGGAAATTGGCCCTAGAGGAAAAGAGGATGCAACTGGAGCATGAGAAAAGTTTGAGGGAGATGAAATTGAAAGCAAGGAGCTTAGAAATTACTCCCTCTGGTGGCAGCACACCGTCCATGCCTGTGGATGCTAGGGTGTATATTCCTAAAGATGTGGTAAAAGAGTTTTATAAGAATGATGACATTAGGCAGCGGTTCAAAGCCTACGAGGGAGCCATGTCTTCCCACCGGGTCCCTGAGTAGGATTGAGGAGCGGGGTTGTGGGGGCGGTTCCTTAGTGAGTGGCGGGATACACTGTTAGACTTGCCCTCTGAAGTCCATAATTCATATAGCCACATGAAAGATGCATTGATGTCCAGATATGGAAGTTGGAGTCAAGCACATGGGTAGAGTATGTAACTTCCTTTTGCAGAGCATTGGATGGTTGGGTGAAGGGTAGCAAAGTTAATGATTTTGAGGGGCTCTTTGATTTAATTGCATGGGAGCACTTGTCAAGTAATTGTTTCCAGAGCTACGCCAGCACCTGATTGATAGCAGGATGACTAACCCTAGGAAGCTTGCTGAGGAGGCGGACCGCTGGGTGAGCACCCTGGTCCACAAGGGTCACATGGGAGACTTCGTAAAAGAGTGGGCAGGGTCCCGAGCAGAAGAGTGGGGGGGACAAGGGTAAACAGAGGGAGTTCCAGAAAGGGCCCCAAAGTAATCCCCAAGGGAACCAAAGGAAAGGTTCCCAGCCTCCCCCTGAGAAGAAGCAAGGGGCCCGACAGGTAGACCTGTTCCCAGGGGACCCCTGAGGTGCTTCACATGTGGTGAAGTGGGCCATAAGTCTAATGATCCCCGGTGCCCGGCAGATGGCGAGTGTAGCCCTGGGGGAGGAAATGGGTGCCCAAGGTGGGTAGGGGCCCACAGAGATGTCCCTTGTCTCTTTAGGAGACTGTGAGGTGGTCCCCGGGACCCAACTGCCTGATAACGCTAAAATGTAGAGGCAGTGGGTGACCATCAATGGCCATAGTGTGGAGGCTCTTCGAGACACAGGAGCCAGTGTGACAGCTGTCAAGTGTCACTTGGTGTCTGAAGAGCAGGTTGTCCCCAATGCATTTACCCAGTTGTTGCCGCTGACAACACAGAGAGCCACTGCAAGGTGGCTCAGGTTCCCTTTGAATGGTGGGGGTCTCTGGTACTCTTCAAGTAGCTGTGAGGCCAACCATGCCTGTTGACTGTTGGGGAACGATTTGGAGAACTCACCTGGGACGAAGATGGAGCAAAGTGCTCATTTGAAGATGTTGGGTCTGCCTGACAGGTCGTGTCTGACCACACGGTCCATGGCAGCCAGTAAGGGTGCTCAAGAGGACCTGGAGCCTGAGAGGGAGGCCCAGGTGCCTGCCTTAAAGAGAAGAGGCAGGGGGCATGGGAAACCGGCCCCCGAAGTTCCCATGGTCCAGGAGGAGGCAGACCTTGAGGGGGATGACCTGGAGCCTACAGGGGAACAGGTAGCTAAACCGGGGGACCCGCCTGAGCTGACCCATTGGCAGCAGGAAGGAGGACCCTCCAGGGAAGAGTTCTGCAAGGAGCAGAAGAAGTGCCCTTCTCTTGTGGGTTTGCGGCAGCAGGCTGCAAACCAGTCAGCAGTTGATCAGTCTGGATCACATTGGATTTACTGGGAGAATGGTCTCCTGTATAGTGAGCCTAAGGTTGCTGAGCCTGGGTAAGCTTGTGTGCTGGTGGTACCCCATCGCTTCAAAGCCTTCCTACTGGGGCTGGCTCATGATGTGCCTTTAGCAGGACATTTGGGGCAGGACAAGACCTTTGGGAGGCTTGTCAACCACTTTTTTTGGCCCCAAATGCGCAAGAGTTCAGACACTCATTACAGGACCTGTCAGACTTGCCAGGCAAGTGGAAAGAGTGAGAGGAAGCAGAAGGCTCCTCTCCAGCCATTCCCTGTGGTCAGCACCCCCTTTGAACGGGTGGGTATTGACATTGTGGGGCCACTGGTCCCCAAGACAGCCATGGGCAACAGGTTCATCCTGGTCTTGGTGGACCATGCCACCCGGTACCCGGAAGCCATACCACTGAGGACAGTGACGGCCCCGTGGTGGGACAGGCAATGATGGGAATTTTCTCCCGAGTGGGGTTCCCTAGAGAGGGAGTGTCTGACCAAGGTGCAAACTTCATTTTCAAGTATATGAACTCAATGTGGCAGGAGTGTGGGGTAGCCTACAAGTTTACCACTCCTTACCACACCCAAGGAAATGGGTTGTTGAGAGATTCAACCAGACCCTAAAAAGCATGATTATGGTTCTTGAGGAACCTATGAGGTGTAAGTGGGATGTCCTCTTACCAGAGGACTGACGGAGGGAGAAAGGATCGGGTGCCTCTTTGGAGTAAGTGTGACTACAAGAGCACCCGCCCCCGCAGCCCCGGGTTTAGAAAAATTTTCGTAAACCCTTATATGTTCCTCCTCTTGGAATTTCCTAAAAGAGCGAGACGGGCATATTGTCCATAACACCCAAGGTAATAAGTACTCGACAAGGGGTACTTCATAGGGACCAACACCCTGACGAATGCCAGAGTGACCTTTCTGGGCACACGAGTAACTGGCAGAAACATGTTGGTTTTAGCAGGGGGATTATAGGGTCGTTACCTGCCCTAGAGACCCCATACGTTTCATTTTAACCCTGCCAGAGGTTGACACGAATAAAATACCAAAGTCAACCCCTAGACAGTTTTAATTTCTTTCTGCTTCCCTTGGTCCCTTGATTTTGAGAGACTATCTGTTGTCTTTCTTTTTGAATAGCACGAAATTGTGCTTATTCTACTTTTCTGTCTTTTATACTTTACCCTCACCACCATTTTCTTCATCATTCATTCTCTAAAAAAATTGCGCTCCACCAAAGGTGTTGGTCTGCACCTTGGTGTATGATGCGGCCCAATGATGAAGCATGACACTCTCGGGTGTGTGAGGGCAGTATTATAAAATCTATTGATTTTCCCACTTTCTGCATCCTTGATTGCAAGATTTGCTTTTTTCTGTTTTCCTTTGTCTCTGTTTAGTGTGATTAAATGTCCTCTTACCATGCCTGCTCTTTGCATACCGAGATGTGCCACAGAAATCTCTAGGGTTCAGCCTCTTTGAGCTTCTCTATGGTCACCCAGTGAGAGGACCTCTGTGTTTGGTCAAGGAAGGCTGGGAGCAATCTCCTAGGAAACCTCCCCAGGATGTATATAGCTACATCCTGGCCTACAGGAACCAGACTAGGTGTTTCAGGCAACTCGATGAGGCGAATCTGGAAGCCTGCCAGGAGGAGATGAAGTGGTGGTATGACCAGAATGCCATTCTGGTAGAGCTTCAGCCTGGTCAGAAAGTGTGGGTCATGGCCCCAGTGGAGCCCTGCTCCAGGATAAGTGGACCGGACCATTTGAGGTGGTGGAGCGCAAACGTCATGTTACCTACTTGGTGGACTTCCGGTCTCCCAGGAACTCCTTGCGGGTCCTGCATGTCAACCGCCTGAAGCCCCACTTGGAGAGGTCCGAAGTGGGCATGCTCTTAGCCACAGATGCTGGAATGGAGGAGGAGACTGAGCCCCTTCCTGACCTCCTGTCGGCGACAGAGCGAGATGGGTCAGTGGATGGTGTAAGCCTCTCTTCCACCCTGACCCCTGAGCAACAGAATGACTGTCACCAGTCGATGAGACAGTTTTCTGATCTGTTCTCCCTGATTCCCAGTGTCACTGATTGGTGCGTCCATGATGTGGACACTGAAGATAGTCCGCCTGTGAAGCACAAAACTTACAGGGTGACTGACAGGGTGAGAGCGTGCATCAAGGAGGAGGTCTCCAAGATGCTTGCGTTAGGGGTGATTGAGTCCTCTAACAGTCCTTGGGCCAGCCCAGTGGTCTTGGTCCCAAAGGCTGCCGCACGGGGTACCACGCCAGAACTCCGGTCCTATGTGGACTACCGAGGGCTCAATTCAGTCATGAGGAGTGACGTGCACCCCATCCCCAGAACTGATGAGCTCATCGATCGGTTGGGGCTGCCCGGTACCTCAGCACGTTTGACTTGACGTCTGGGTACTGACAGATCGCCTTGACTGATGGGGCAAGAGAGAGGTCAGCATTCTCCACACCAGATGGGCACTACCAATTCCGGGTTATGCCCTATGGGATGAAGAATGCCCCTGCCACCTTTCAGAGATTGGTCAACCAGGTGTTGGCTGGACTGGAAGAGTTCAATGCCGCCTACCTCAATGACATTGCAGTGTCCATCGCCAGTTGGGAAGAACATCTGTGCCCCCTCTGGGAAGTGTTGATGGCGCTGCGGAGATCAGGCCTCACGATCAAGACGAGTAAGTGCCAGATCGGGCAGTGTTCCGTGGTGTACTTGGGACACCAGGTTGGGAGCGGCCAGGTGGTGCCCCTACAGCCCAAGATTGAGACTATCCTGGCTTGGGAAACCCCCAAAACCCAGATAGAGGTGAGAGCCTTTTTAGGACTCACTGGGTATTACAGGAGGTTTGTCAAGGTGTATGGCAGCATCGTTACCCCTTGACAGAGCTGACCTCCAGGAAGCAGCCCAAGAGAGTGATTTGGACTGACACCTGTCAGAAAACTTTTGAGGCCATGAAAACTGCCATGTGCACGGCGCCCGTGCTCCTGGCACCCAACTTCTCAAAAGAGTTTATCATTCAAACAGACACTTCAGAGCATGGTGTGGGGGCTGTTTAGTCACAGATAAATGAGGAGGGCCTATATCAACCTGTAGCCTTCATCAGTAGAAGGTAACTTCCACGGGAACTGAGGTGGAGTGCTATTGAACGTGAGGCATTTGCTGTGGTCTGGGCACTGAAGAAGTTGAGACCATACCTGTTTGGGACTCACTTCAGGGTTCAGACAGAACACAGGCCCCTCAGATGGTTGATGCAAATGAGGGGTGAGAATCCAAAGCTGTTGAGGTGGTCCATTTCCCTACAGGGGATGGAACACCGACCTGGTACACAACACGCCAATGCTGATGGTCTGTCCAGATTTTTCTGCCGTAGTGATGAGAACTCCCAGGAGGTAGGGTAGTTCTCCCCACATTTCAGCTGGAGGGGACAAGTGCTAGACCTGGCACCATTGGCGTGGGTCTCCCTTCCATTTTTTGCTGTTGTCTCATGTGTTTTTGCTGGTTATAGATGCTTTGGGCACTGTGCCACTGCTGTCCAGTGCCACAGTGCAAGTGCTCCCAATGGTAAATTGATGTATGGATTAGTGACTCCATGATTGGCTGGTTTGGTATACTTGTCAGACCCTAGTACAGTGCACTGACTGTGCCCAGGGCTTGTAAACCAAATGCTGCTGGTGGGCTTGCAGCACTGGTTGTGCCACCCACAGAAGCAGCCTGTAAAGTGTGTCGCAGGTCTGCCATTGCAGAGCCTGTGTGCAGTCTGGTACTGCCATGCTGCCTGGGCAAGTGCACCCACTTGCCAGTCCCTAAAACCTTCCCTTTTCTGCATATTAGTCACCCCTATGGTTGGCCCACGGACAGGGTGCATTGTAGGTAAAAGATAGGGCATGCCCTGATGTGTGTGGCATGTCCTAATAGTGAATTACAGCCATTTTCGTTTTTCACTATTGCAAGGCTATCTGTTCCCCATAGGCCAGAATGGGTAGTTTGATTATTACATCTTATAATCCTAACTGACTCAGGGAACTAGGCAGAAATTTGAGTTTAGTATGCCTGAACTCTGAAAGATAAAATACATATTTTATTGAAGTTGGTTTTCACATTCTGTGTTTGAAAATACCACTTTTAGAAAGTAAGTATTTTCTTGCCTAACTATCCAAGCCTGCCTCTGCTAGGTTGTGTATTCCTTGTCTGGAGTTTGAGTGACAGGGGCTGGGGGATTCCAGGAGACAGGGTGAGTAAGCACAGGGCTGAATAGAGAGATCTGCATGTAGATGGGTGGGAGGAGTTGCACCTGGGACCTGAATAGGGCTGTGCCTTCCCTCCACAATGCTGGCTCATCCTGCTGTGGTGCGTCTGATGTCCCTGTCCTGCACTGTGAAAGGAAAGAAGGAGTCTTGTCAACAAGGTGCTCCAGGACTGACTAGAACTGGTTTGGACTAGGCAAATGCCTCTCTGCCTTCAGAGAACAAAGAGTATATGAGTATAAAAGGGGGGACCCAGACCCCAGAACTTTAGATCACTTTGGGAAACAAGAAGAACCTTTGCTGAGGAGAGGAACCAGAGAAACTGAGGAGAGACTATACCTAGCTGAGTGCTGCTTGGGGGATTAGTCTGCAGTGGTTGCCTGACTGCCGAAGAAAGGAGAAAGGACTTTGTGCTACTTTCAAATAAACTTGTGGAGGATCTCCAAGGGCTTGAGATAGAGCTTGCCTCATGCTGAAGTATCAGGGACAACAGACTTCACCAACCAGCTCCCCAAGAGTTCTTTTGAAGTGCCTGCTGTTGTGCTGGGCCTTTTGAGGGACTGTGTGTCGCAAGGAGCTGGAAGCGTGAATCACGAAGAAGAAGCGTGTCGCCGCCGCAGCCACTGTCGTCGCATCACTGAAGAAGGGTGTCGCCGCTGCAGCTGTCGCATCGCCTTGCCGAAGCATCTCACATCACCGGAGAAGAGAGTCGCAGGGCATGTTGCAGCTCAGAAGAATAGTTGAGTCGCCGCACGGCCGTCGGGCATGTAGGCATCATGTCGCATCAAGAAGAAGACGCCATTTAGTTTCATTGCACGGGATCTTCATTACATCACGGCATTGCGGGCGGCATCGTCACAGAAGTGCAGTAAGAAACCGACGCATCACCTCCCCACGCCGAGAAAAACTGACGCATACCCTACGCATCAGTAGGGACCCGATGCATCACCGTTCTTGCGTGTAAGGAACCGACGCATCACCTTCCCTGCAACACGTTTGTAGTATAGCGTTACCCATCCAAAGGTACATTAAACTTAAGAGAACTAAGCTATTTCTACCATTTTTAAAGTACAGTATTGTGGATTTTTGTCATTTGTGGTCTTGTGATAAGTCTATATAAAGAATACTTATTTTTGATATAAAACCTGTGTGGTGTCCATCTGTAGTGTTGTCACTGGATTACTGAATGTGTTCACAAATGCTTTACACACTACCTCTGAGATAAGCCTGTCTGCTCGTGCCAAGCTAGCAAGGGGGTGAGCAGGGATTATTTTAGGAGTGTACCCCCTTCCCCTGACTAGAAGCAAGGGTCCCTATTTGGTCAAAGGTACCTACCTCTGCCAACTAGAGACCCCCAGTTCTAACAACTATGTATGAGCATTCCAAGTATGTTCTATTGACAAGTGCGAATAAAGAGGGATAGTGGTCTGACATCACTCTGACGATTTAAGGGTCCTAATAGAAAGCCTGTTTACTCATCAAACCAATCATAACAAGCAGAAACAAATTTGCACCAGAGTGATTGTAGCTTCCAGTCTACTGCTGTTCACTTCCTGTGCACTGCCAACCAGTTTTCCGGAATACACCTACCTTCATATTTAACTTGTTTCAAAGGTTAGATGTACTTGATCTGATTCTGTGGGTGTTTTGATACCGCGAAGACGACTACTCCTGGTAACCCTTGGTACACACAGCTCTGTAATCTTTCACCACCAGTGAAAGTTCAGCTCTTATATACTGCCAATGGCTACTATTTATTTGCTTTATTTGCTCATAGGGATCCCAAAAATGTATATAATATATAGGTTCTGGACTTAATATATAGTGGAGGTAATGGAGTAGAAATAAAAGAGAGCATGGCATTGCTACTCAAGCGGTTAGAAATCCACTAGTCCGTTCCAGTGATGACCTCCGTGAGGTGAGATTGGCTGAGTTACGTATTAAAACTTTGGAATGTAGAGCACTCCATTAAATATATGGAGTGCTCCGGGCTACTACGGGCCGGTAGAAGCCTGCAGACCAACATTCCAATGTTGTTTTGTTCACAGCTACTGCTGTGAACAAAGGCCTCTTGGAGCCCGAGGGGATTTAAACCCCCTCGGGCTCCGATAGGCCTTTGTTTTTAATAAGTAGAACATTCTGCCCTCTAGGGGTGGAATGTTCTAATAGCCTAAGAACTCTCCTATTGGGCTCTATTGGCCATTTAAAGCCCGCTCCCTTTAACGCTTGAGTGGGCCTTTAATGGCTGGTACAGCCCTCTAGTTCGGGCTATAAGGCTATAATAGAACATTGGAATGTTGAGAGCTCCTTTGAAGACAATGGAGTAGCTCTGGGCTTATAATTGAAATTGATACTTGTATAGCGCACTACTCACCCGCAAGGGTCTCAAGGCACTTGTACGAATACTGCTGTGGAACCCATCCTGGCTTGCCCTGTGAGGCGTCCACTTCTGGGCACCCCCAAGGTGGAGGCCAGGCATCCTTAGCGTTGTGGGGGCCATTGTGGAGATTAAGCAAGCTATTGCCCAGAGTTGCAGAGTGGGACTCCATGATTGGAATAGGCACTGAGGCGAGAATTATCATGTCCGTGGAATTTTTGAGCCCAAGACCCGCCGAGGCGGGGAATTGAACCCTGGTCCCAGGCTAGACCTCTGCATCAGGGTCTGCCGCTCTAAACATTGAGCCACACTTCTCCACATAATGGCTGGTGTATGCCTGAAGCTCCAACACTGAAATGCTTGCCTTCATGTTTCCCCCTTTTTCATTTGGAACATGCTACTCATAGTGGACGGAATGTTCTAATAGCCTTATAGCCCTTCTGCCTTGCACTATACTGCCTCTCACTTGTTATAACTCAGGTTCAGGGCCTATAACAACCGATTTAGCCTTCGGCAGCGGATATAAGGCTATGGTATATATCATTGCAGTTATGGTGAATGTGTACATTTGTTGGTATGGAAGTTAAACTGGAGAAGCCTTGGTATAAACGGGGAACACTAGTAGGCTTGCAGTAGCCAGATTATACATAGGGCTCTGGTCTTAGATGCGGATTTGCGTGCACAGCGATTTATTTATTTATTTATTTTAGTATTTTATAGAGTGCACAGCTACCTCCTACAGAGGTGTCCCGGCGCTAAAACATTGTTGCAGAAGGATCAAGGGAGTTAAAGAGGAAGGTTAAATTAAATCAAGAGACTGGAAAAAAGCCAGGTTTTTAGTTTTTTCCGAAATAGGGGTTCTGACGTCAAAAATCTTAGTTCTATGGGAAGCTGATTCCATAGTTTGGAGGTGGCTACTGCCAGGGACCTACCTCCTGTGCGTGTAAGACGAAAACGAGGGCAAATCATAAAACGGAGATGATTGGACCTGAGGTTTCGTGATGATTGTGAAAATCGCAATCTGCGACGAAGATAAAAGGGGCCACGATCTGAGAGGGCTCTAAAGGCTAGAGTTAGAACTTTGAATTGGATGCGTAATTTTATTGGGAGCCAATGAAGTGCAACCAGATGGGGAGAAATGGAGTGGCGATAAGGGATATTGCAAATTAGCCTGGCTGAAGCATTCTGAACTTTTTGTAATTGATTAATGAGGTAAGTAGGAGCACCTACGTACAGACTGTTGGCGTAGTCTAGATGTGCGGTGATAAGGGCATGGACTACAGTTTTACGGGAATCCAACGGTAAGTAGGGAATGATTTTCTTTATCATACGTAGCTTCCCGAAACAGGCTGCGGTAACTTTATTGATTTGAGTCTTACAGGAGAGGGAGGTATCAAATTGAAATCCTAAGTTACGGGCGGCAAGAACCGGTTCCGGGGGGGGATTGAGTTCATTCGGCCACCAGACATTGGAGGGTAAGGGAGATTTTTGGTTAAAAAATAAGACTTCAGTCTTGTCTGTATTAAGCTTAAGATTATTGGCAGACATCCAAGAGGCGATGTTAAGCATACAGAGGCGGAAGCTGGTAAATGCTTTTTCAGTGTGGTCTTTAAAGGAGAACACCAATTGTGTGTCATCCGCGTAAAAAGTAGCTTTGACGCCCCAGGATTCAACTAGATTTGCCAGAGGTTTGAGATAAACATTAAAAAGGAGTGGGCTGAGGGCAGAGCCCTGCGGCACACCCCAAATCAGAGGTTTTTTAGAGGAGAAAAAAGAACCCAGCATCACTTGTTGTACTCTGTTAGTAAGAAAAGATTTTACCCATGATAGAGGTGAGCCCCCAATGCCTACTTCTTGCAGGCGAATTAAAAGTTTGTCATGGGAAATAGTGTCAAATGCCACGGATAGGTCGAGGAGTACCATCATGGCCTCCTCTCCCCTATCCGTGCATTCTCGAATCGACTCAGATACCTCAAGTAGAGCTGACTCAGTACTGTAGTCTGGTCTGAAGCCAGATTGGGTATCGTGAAGTAGAGAGTTAGCTTCCAGATAGTGGGACAGTTGTTTTTGGACGATTTTTTCAAGAACTTTTGCAGGCTTGGGTAAAAGTGATATCGGTCGATAATTATTTAAACAAGAGTGATCCATGCCGGGTTTTTTCTGAATAGGAATAAGGACTGCGTGCTTCCAGACGGGAGGAACAACTCCGGTTAACAGAGAAGAGTTCCAGATGTCAAGTAAGGGGTCAATAATTAGGGGAGCCGCTTCATTCATAATAAAGGCCGGGGCAGGGTCCAAAGGGGAGCCCGATTTACATTCCAAAAATACCTTCAAGGCGAGCTCTTTGGTAAGAGGTTGGAATGCAGTGAAAGTCTGCTTGCAGTTGGGGGCGGGATCTTCAGTGAAGTCAGAACTATTCTGAAGAATAGATGCAGCGATGTTTGCAATTTTTTCTGCAAAAAAGTTAGATAGGTTTTCACTCAGTGCTTGGGACATGGGAACTGGAGTGGATAAGGCACTAGGATGAGTGAAAACTTTCACTATATTAAATAGGGCTTTGGTCGAGTTTTGTGCTTTGGCAATAGAATTTGAGAAATAGGTACTCATGGAGTCGCGTTTAAGTTTGCGGAACTCTTTGAGGCCTTGACGATAAAGGGCCTTGGCACCTTGATCATAGTCCTGTCTCCACCGTCGTTCCAACTTTTTGCACATGCTTCTGTGTGCCCGTAATTCTGGTGTGAACCATGGGGCCGATGGTTTTTGTCTGCGAGAAGTAAGAGTTTGTAAAGGCGAAACTTTATCAATTGCAGACGTTAAATCACTATTTAGAATATGCACCGCTTCATTGAGATCGTTCGGAAGGAAAGTCAAATTGTTATGGTAGTTCTGCGCTAGGGCCGTAAGAGTAAGTTTGTGCCATTTTCTGCCCAGAGTTCTGATCATAGAATTTTGTTTGACGGGTTGGGTCACAGGCAGATCAAAAGGTATTAAAAAGTGGGCAGACCATGACAGAGGTAGGGGGGGATGGATTATTAATTTCTCGCAATTCGAGAAAATTAGGTCAAGGGTATGACCTGCAATATGAGTGGGGCCAATTACTTTTTGCATCATGTTTATGTTTTGCATAGATTCGAGAAGTTGAGTTGCGTGATTACAGCTCTTTACATCAACATGGAGGTTGAAGTCTCCCAGTATCAAAAAGTGGGGGTGTTTAAGGGAGAGGTCAGCCGCAATTGCCAACAGCTCAAGTATAGTGGGTTGAGAAGTGTGCGGTGGATTATAAACCAAAATACCTGAGAAAATGGCTGATGAGGAGTCTGTAATTGAGAAATATGAGGCTTCGATGGGCATAATATTTAAAATTCTTCTCGAGGTGATTTTCAAATGATTCTTTAGGATCACCGCGATTCCACCACCTGTTTTGGAGCCTTCTCGACTTAGTCCCATAAAGCTATAACCAGAAGGTATGGCAAGGGCAATATCTGGGATGGAGGAGTCTTTGATCCAGGTTTCAGTTAAGAATAATACATCCCAGGATGTGGTAGACAATAGGAGCCATATGTCATTTGCGTGTTTGGGAAGCGAGCGGCAATTCACCAGACCCATGGAGAAAGTGTTGATGAAGGAGGGCTGATTGGGAGCGACTTCATGGTTCGTAATGCCACTCCAGTCGGGGGATAAGGAAAAAGAACAATTGTGACATTTGTGCACAAAAGGGCTGGGTAAAGGGAAATTGCAAATAGAGGGAAACAAACAAGAGATCTTACCTAGATCAAGTAACTGTGATTTGGTCCACGTTACTCTTTGAGGGAGAGGGAGACTGTCAGCATGGCTGGCCCTAGGCACGGAGCTGGAGCGGACGGGCGCAGACGGGCTTGCCTTTGGCGCGCCAGCGGCGCGCCCGCTGCGCGCGTCCGCTGCGCGCCTCCCCCGCGCGGTCGCCACATCTGCCCCTTTTGAGTCAGGAGGCTGGGAATCCCCGTGGTAGCTGCACCGCTGACCCTCTCCTCCCAATATGGCCACCGCCCCGGAGTATTACACACAACTCCGTCCCAATGCCAATTAGAACACCTCGCAAGTTTAAATAAAACTAAGATGTGCAAATAGGCAAGTGTACATGAATATGACAATTTAAAAAACACAAGACGACGAACAAAGTGCTGCTTGCTCCTAAAATGAATAAATGTGCAAACTAGGCGAGATTATTAAAAGCTGGTTATTTAAAACAGGTAAAAAACGAGCAGAACGCTAGGCACCCCACTAATTCTTCTGTTAAATGATTGTAGCATTAGGCACCTTGAACATATTCAGTCCTTCAGACATGGACACCTCCAGACCATAAAAATCAAATATCTACCAAGAATGCTGCCCGCTCCTCTTGCACGTACTCGGAAGAAGCGCATATTAATAAGTGCGGTGCTACAAACAGTGGCGTAGTAGGGATGTTAAGGAAACCAAGGAAACGCTACCTATTTAGGCCAGGTAGAGGAGGGAGGAACCAGGTTGACCTCAGCTATTGTTCCCAAACTTCCTCGTCTGCTTTATGTACTCCTCATTTCGTGTCTCCGTTGTCCATCCTTCTGAATTGGCGGCTTTCAAAAGCACCACGATAAGTACTTCAGCGGCCAGGTTTCGCCCTCCTTGAACCGGATTGGTCGAGTAGATGCCGCTTCTCTTCTCTAATTGCTCACATACCTGATTTACATTCCAAGTGCACTTCACACACCCAATGGCCTCAAAGAGCCGCCTCAGTGGCTCGGTTGGTTGTACCGCACAGTTGGTGAGTTTCGGCAGCGTTCGGTTCCCATTAAGAAGATCAAAAATAGCTCAGAATTGGTTATAAAAGAAAACCAGAATAGATGATTCGGAGCCCCCTCCAGGAAAAAAATACAAAGAGGAACAGGGCCTTTATGTCAGCCCCTCTCAATGTTTGTAACCACTGTTCTCATTCTTTGCTCAGGCTTGCAAGAGGATATCCGGGGGTCTCTAGGAAGAGATATCTTTCATTTAATTTTTAATAGGAATTTTTTTAAGCCGTAGCAGAGCCTGTGCACACATCCTGCAGAGGGAAGCGATAATCTTAAATGGAGTTACATAATAATACTACTATATTACCACTACTAATAATAATAGTAGTAGCAACAACAACAATAATAGTGTGTTTAATTTTGCACATCTTACCACACTTCTTCCGTTTCTAAGCTATGTAAATAATAATTGCTATTGCCACCCCATTTAATGAATGAATTAATTCATTTATTTGATAACGCGCAAGAATCACCCTCTCGGGTATCTCGGCGCACGGTCAGCACAACAGGTTGAAACTGGGTTAAACAGAATTTAATGGTGCTGAGTTTACCTACCTCAGAAGGACTAAAGGCTGAGTGGGCCTTGCCAGGTTTTGGACTTGTGACCTGCATGTTTCAGCAGTGAATGTTTAAGTCACTGAGCCAAAAGAAGGCATATACCGTAGAATAGTACAAAGTGAGCAGCGTGGGCTCACACCAGCATGTGGTTGCTCCATTGAGCAACACACCAGCACCTGTCTCCTGTTAGATCTGCCCATGGGTGGGTCTGACCCACCCCTACTTGCTTTGTCAAAATGTCAAGTGAAACCCAGCCATCTCGATAGCCTAACACTCCTATTGCCACAAGCTTCTCCTTTGGTAATGAATATGCACAGGTAAGGCATCAGTGGCTTGTGAGTTACAACCAGATCACTCGAGTAACAGCCTACTCCAGTGAGAAGAGTGTGTATGTGGATGAGTGAGTGAATGTGCCAGTGTTGCCACTACTCTCACTCCACTTAGATTCCCTCTGAGCACACTTGCTTTCACTGTCTTACATGCCTCCTGCTTTCACCAAGAACATGAATTATTATTGTGAAAGAATAAGCAAAATAAAGGCTTAGTGCCCATTACAAGCTGCTGGACCTCCTGTTCATTATTTCATTTTTGTTGTGCCAACTGTCTCAGAGAAAAAATACTTGCCTTTATTTACAATTAGGGACGGATTACGACTTTGGGGGTGCTGCGCCGGCTCTGACACAGCACCGCCAAAGCCGCACAAGAACCGCTCACCTGATTGCAAGTTTTTCTTGTATAGGTGGACAGTCTTTTTGCCTTTCCCACAGCGTTGCCTGAAAAAGAGGCACGGCAATGGGAGCAGCAAAAATGTTCCAGCACGGCATAGACGGGGACGTCCATGCTCTGCTAGAATTGGGGGGGTGATACAGAAAGGGATGGACATGTTGTGCCCCCTGAATGTTTCCCCATGGCTCGGGAGATATGGGGGCCCTGTAGGGCCCCCTTTGGTCCTCCATCGCCAGCCTTTTCATGAAGGGTCTCCTGCCATGAAATGGCTGGTGGAACTCATAATATGCCGAGCAGGACTGCGCCAGTCCCGCTCAGCATATTGCATTGAGCCTTCGCTGCGCCACTGCCAGGGAACAGTGGTTCCCTGGCGAAGCTGACAGTCCACCGCCGGAACGACTCAGAGAGTCGTAATTCGGCAGAAGGTGGACCGCCAGTGTTGCGCCACCACAAGTGAGGCAGTCCACTCGTAATCAGGCCCACAGTTACTTTGGAAAGGCCAAGAGCTTGAATGTGAATATGAATTTGGGTAAAATCCTCAGTATGCTTTTCAGGTCTTGCATACAGACAGCTAACGTACAATACCATAACTTACTGTGGTGTTTGGGCGAGCCAATAGCTTATAATTGGTTACCTTTGTTGTCAGTCTCATTTGTGTGCTTCCCATTCAACGCGTTGCCTTGATTTTCTTTTGTTTGTCCCTCCCTGGTGCACGGCTACTTTTCATCTTTTTTACTGGATGACTTGTATCATTCCACTGCTCCCACTCAGGCAGGACCAGGACAGTAGTGGGCATCAAGTGTCTCCTTGGGAGGCTAGAATGGTGGGGACAGGTTTTGGAGTGGTGGGGACCTGTTTTGTTACTGGGGGCCGGTTTTGCAGAAGTGCTGCTATATCGGCGCCAATTAACAAAAGCAGAAGGGGGTGGGGGGTGAGGGGTCGGTTTAGTGAAGCGGCACTGCTTCACACTTGCACCCTCCCCCTTCGCCCCCACTGCCCGGGCCAACAATGTTTCCAGGGCTGATCTGTGCTCTCAGTCCGTCCCTGTATTCAGGCAGCTGCATTGTTTTAGATCGAAACCTGCCTGGTTGCGAATGACTTAATGGAGACATGTTTATAGCTGACCTAGAAAGCAACTCCATACATTGCTTTCCGCTGGCTTTTAGTTTTGTCACTCTTATTTTCTATTTAGCGGTTTTTATTTATTTCAGCCCATCCGTCTATCTAGTCTATATCTCTCCACTAGAGTATAGCCTATTTGCCATCCCTCTGACTGGCTTCTTTTATGCTCCCACAAGTGTCTGCTTTTTCAAAAACCTTTTTTTTCGTTTTATAAAAGCACTCCGTGAAAGTGTTTGTGTTACTCCGGTTCTCTGTGTTTTTCCTCTTCTACCAGCACATTTCTTTTCAAAACATTCGAAAAATAAAATTCTCCACAACGTTGTTCTTCAAGCCACTCTTAAATACACTATCTTTGCCTTTCGAACCGCTCTCTTGTGCCCTTTAAGTTCACATTGCGCGCTCTTTTGTTATTCACTTCCACTCCCTCCATGTTGCTCTGTCTCCATTTGCTACCCTCCCAAGCCCTCAATTATGCTTCCCTCACTGGTGCACTCCATGTTGCTTAATCCCCATGCACCCTCATGGTGCTTCTGCTCACCCTCTGTATTGCTTTACCCATTAGCATTCTTCCCCCCACCCCGGGTTCTTCACCTCCACCCACTCGTGTTACTTTTTTTTGTTTACCCATCCAACTTGGATCAGTGTTTATTAGCCATACTGAGCAGCTTCAGGGATGCTCTGCAGTATGGCTAAATCGATTGGCCAATCCTATAGATACCAATGGGGAGACTTGTTGACTTTACCAATGCGTGTTCTCTTTTGCCTTCAGCACTCAATGGGAGTGCTTGTGTATTCTTGCTCTCTCATCACCCCTGTCTGCTGCTTTCTCCTTCACATCCTCGCCCCACACTCTCAGTGATGCTTTTATACCTATAACTTATCCATTGCCTCACCCTTCACTGCCTGTCCCGCTCAGCATTTCTTTTTATACACCTTTGTTGGTTCAAGCTCCGGTACAGCCTCCATAATAAGCATTTCCAAAGCCAAATCGTTGGCTGCCAGCAGGATCGTAGCCAACACTATATATTTTGGTTGGCACATTCTCAAGCAATGACAATTAAGGCCCTGAGTAGGATGTTGCTCGGAGTTGCCTCTGACCAACATCCCTTGCGGTTTCAGAATCAAACGACCTCGGGTCGGTTGTCCGAAACCGCAATTACGATGCGACCACACATGGTGCATGGGAGCTTGTGCGGCGGTCGGGAACAGGCTGCAGAACAAGCTTCCAAGGAGAAATGGGAGTTACTTTAAATCCCTGCACCGTGTGGCAGGCACATCATGGTGCCTGCCAAACGGTGTAGGGATTTCTATGGTGCCCCTCTCTGGGCCCCCAACTAGAGGCCGTGGAAGAAGGGGGGCCCTGCTAGGGGCCCTCAAAGTCGCTTTCCGACAGGCTCTCATGTCAGAAAGCCTGACATGGAAAGCCTGTCGGAAACTGACATCATAACCCTGACGGCGGAAACGCCATCCATAGGGGATTATGTGGCGGATCTCACTGAGCCGATCGGAAGCCAGTCGGTTAGACCGTCTAGTTTCAAATCCGACCGTTGTCATTGTAATTCGGCAGTCGGATTTGAAACCTTGGATGTCGGTCGGAAAGCCTTGTCAGAGGCTTCCCGACCGACATCTAAATTAGTCCCTAAGTGTTCTGGAACACTAGAAAAGAGAGGAAGGTTTTATGTGGTAGCTTTTGAAAAAGGGCTGCACTAATGGTTATGTATTAAAGCAAACAGATCCTTTTTATTTTGTGTTTTTATGCTGTTCTCCCCAAAGGTGAAAGTGGGTGACACAAGATGTGGTTTACATCATGTAAGTTAAAACTGAATTTTACTTAAAGACTTCCTTGCAAAAGGGGTAATGGGTTCCCTTATGGAACAGGTGTGTCCAGTTTTGTGAACACATCACATTGAGACCTTTAAACATGGCCAAACATGAAGACAGGTTTCCAGGGGGTTTAGAGCCTCATGTTGGGGCAGATAGAATATCACAAAGCACATTAGAACATTCACAATTGTTGCTAGATGTACAATACCCCAGACTGAAATGAACTAAAAAGAGGAAGAGGGCCACGCAGTCCCCCTCAAGGAACCGTCATAGACCCTGGTTATCCTGTCCCTGGGACTGGCTGTGTGTTATTTAAAAGGGAAGGGAGGGTATGCCGCCCCCTGTCAAGCCTTTTTCTGGTCCCAGAGTCCCCTCCAGGGCCAGAGGTGGGTACCCCGGTGCTCAAACAAGTTACCCATAAACCATGCAGGAGCAAAGATATGTTTCTGTGCCCGCATAGTGTAAGCAGTAAAGCTACTTTGTCCTGGGTGAGGGGTTCCCTGGGACACAGTAACTGAGCCTTCCCAAGGGCATGGGGTCTTCGGGGCCTTTAAAGGTTCAGAAAGGGGGACTGTGTGACCACCCTAACCTTTTATATTACATTTTGGCCCTGGGGGATGGGGTGCCGGGCCTAATTAGGCTCCGGGAGGGGGCCGTGAGTCCCCCTCTCTTCTTTTTTGTTACTGAGGTCCTTAGAGATGGGGTCCCCGGGGCGTCTCAGAGGCTCAGAGGCGGGGGCCACATGTCCCACTACCCAAAATAAAAATCTGCTGTTAACCCCCCCCCGGGTTTCTTTTTAATAGAAGCGCAGGAGCACAGGCTTTTTTAAAACAAATCGTGCACATTTGAAGTCCCTCCACAAATTTGTGGCAAAATATTTAAAAAAATGTTTTTGGTCCCAGGCAAGGGGGGCTATGAAATCGCGACATCAGGCTTTGGGGTTTGGCGTATCGTTACCCTGCCCCCTTATGTCTTTTTTTACCTTTGTGTTTTTTAGGACTCGGACTGAGACCTGAGTATTAAGAGGGCTGTCAGCACTTCCTGGTTGATGTGGTAGCAGCCAAACTGATTTCAGCAGGAGGTTGCTCGGGTCCTTAAAGCACACATTGTGAAATATACAAATTGTTTTAGTATTAATTACTCAAAAACTACTGAACGGATTTACACTAAATCCCAAAGGCACTCTTTCCGAACCAAGATGTAGCTTTCTGTCAAATTTGGTGTAAATCTGTTCAGCGGTCTGGGTTGTAGTTGTGTCTAACGTTCCTATGGAAAAACAAATGGGCAAAACTTGTGTTGGGACCGCTCTTTTTCTTGGCCCCTGCTTGACAAATTAACCTTTCCAGTAAGGAGCTGAGGTGGGAGAACTTGGTTTTTTGGAATGTTTTGTGAAGATTCATTAAACAGCATGAATGGTATTAGGAAAACAAAAATTGCTTTTCGTATTGAATGTATATCTTACCCAGTGGCAGTCACCACTGGGTAGTTAAAGTTTGGACCACATTTCTATAGGAAAAGCTTTTTTGGTTTGCTAATAACTTGGCGCTCTGTAGTTATAGTTAGGACCATGTTTCTATAGGAAAATAATTTTTGGGTTTGCTAATAACTTTGGCACCATTTCACAAATCTTCACAAAACTTTCCAAAACAACACGCTCATGTAACCCAGCTACTTTCTGGAAAGTTTTGGGGTGATCCGTCAAGTGGGGGCAGAGAAAAAGGCGGGTCCCAAAACACATTTTTCCTGTGCAATTTTCCATAGCAAATTTCAACAGCGGTACAGCAAATATGTTTCAACAGAATTACATCAAATTTGGCAGAAAGCTAGATGTTGGTTCAAAAAGTGTACTTTTGTGATTTGGTGTTAGTCTGTTTAGTAGTTTTAGAGAAATTAAGGTTAAACAAATTGTGTATTTTATGCTGAGGAGGGTCTGCGGATCCAACAGATCTAAAGATAATATTATTGGCTGTCACCAAATCAACAAAGATGAGGCGGCAGCCATTTAGGACTCAGGGACCTAGTCCACGGTAATAAGGATAATCTCCTATGCCTGTTGAAGCTGGTTCCAGAAGTACTCCCTGTAGGCCCAAAAAACAATTTTATTTTTAAACAGAACTGCAGATCCATCTCTTGGAGCTCAATACATAGTTAGTGGAGGCAGCGTACACCTCCCCACTCTGAGCCTTTAGAAGGCCCGGGGACCCCATCCCCCTGGGGCTCGATGAATGGTGAAATGTCTCAGGGACCCAGTCCCCCTGGACACTGCTGTCTTCCCTACCCTGAAGAGTGCAGGCAGCAAATATAAACTTTATCCCCTGGTTGCACGCTCCCAGGCAGGGAGCACAACTTTGCTTCTAGGTGGGCAGGAGGAAGAAAATAAACTGCTTCCACACAGGCGGGAGAAAAGAAATGAAACAAGCTCCTGCTGGCACCCATATGGGTGAATGTTTAAAAATAAATTACCGGCTCCTGCCAGCATTCATATGGGTGCTTGCTGGGGATATGACATGGGCACTGGGGGCCTTGAGGCTCTGGATTGCAGTCCCCAACATTTAGACTCGGTGTGGGTGTCCAGGGTGGGCAGCGTGCACCCACTTAAAAAATAAAAACAACAAAACAAAAGAATAATAAATGAGCAATAGAAGCCCCTCATTTATTATTCAGTTCGCTGTGCAAAGAGTGCCCCATAATGCCCCAGGGCTTTTTTTAAATTATATTTGTCATTTCCTGGTGGTGTCCCTGAACTTTTTTTTAAAGTGATGGGCGGATGCAGGGTGTGCAGCAGCCCCCTAGCAACATTAAAAACACACAGTAAGTCTCCTGGATCATTGAATGCATCACCCCAGGAGAGCTTACAATATTTTTTTTTTAACTCCGAGCTGGAGCTCTATGCTCCTGAGCTGGAGTGCGGGGACCCCTTTTGATGAATTCTGGGGGTGCATTTGTTGCCTTAAAAATATTTTTAAAGACTCAATTGCATGTTTTTTTCATTAAGGCTTTATTTAAAATATTTAATGACAATTACTTTTATTAAACACTGCCGTGCGTGAAATAATAAAATATACATTTGGTTATAGTTATTGGTGACGTTTTGCCAGACACAATTGGTCTGCTATATGTATATGTTGATGTGTTGACCCCTTGATAAGGCCAATAGTCCCGCTTTTCATATTTTGGTGCTCTGACCCTTTGACAAAGTCAGTAGGTCTGCCTTACTTAAAATGCACCCTACAAATTGTTACATCACATAGTCAGGCATACACGCCCACTGGCGTTGTGCGACAGTGAGGGGTTGGGCACAGGGCCTGGCTGCAGACGTAGCCTTGAGCCCAACCTAATGCTGCACATGGCCGAAGGCCGTGCACTGGGGGAAGGCAGTGGGTAGGGCACCCCTGGGGTTTAGGTGCAGGGCCAAGCGGCAGGCCAGGACCTGCTCCCAACCCTAAGCCACGCACAGTGATGGCTATCTTACTTTATATTAAAAAAACATAAAAATCCACATATAGGAGGAAAATGTTTGTTATAACATACTGTTCCAAATAAACAAAACTGAAATTCACCAATTATAGTTATCTCAAATAACGATTACTTATGCCCTATTGTAACTATAACTAGCACCTGTGCTGGGCACTGCAAATTACCTTCCATATTATATGACTCATGACATGTTTGGAAAAGAAGAAGGTCTGGATGGTAAGTAGTAGACGTTAAGCTTTATTGGTAAGTATAAACAGAATACAAGCAGCACCAGAGACAAACCTCCATCACGTCCTTCCAACCGTCCCTTGTCGGAATCCTACACCTCACACCCATTCTGACATCCACACACTCTGCAAACCTCACGCGACCACCCCGAAGATTCCAACCTGATACCACACACCTTCCCCCTATAAGCACTCCACAATAATAAAACATCATAACTAATAAAAAAAACTAGGAGAGCAAAATAACAACAACAATTTTTATTTATTTACTCATTTGTATTGCGCAGGTGAATCATCCCCAGGGGGATCTCTCGGCGCATGGGAGAGGGGCACTCGATATTGAAAAGACGGACAGTTTAGAATAGCCAAGTTTTGAGAAGCTTCTTAAAGCTACTGTGATTCATACTAGCCCAGCTTATAATCAACAAAATAAGCAAGAACTCTCCTCAACCTCCCACTTTGGCGCAAATACCACCTTCAGCACCAGACTCGTGCCTAGCAACCCCTTCCAGCACAGCATCGCTACTACACAACTCCACACCGCGATCTTTTCCCAAAACATACCCACTGCACTCCTCCTCATTGGCATCTACCCTACCAGACGCACCATTCTGCGCATTACACAAACTCAGCTGACGAAAATTCCATCTCATTCCGTCTTCCAGCTCCACAGCACTACCCAACACCTTCTGCACTCTCAAAGGCCCTGACCAACTAGCAGCGCCTTTCAACACACCTCTAGGATTCCTGACACGCACCATTTGGCCCATTCTGACAACTGGTCAACGGTAATTACCACTGCGTGCACGTACAGTGCGCTCCTGAAGCTCCTTAACCCTAGACTTCATAGCCTCGTCACATTCAAGCACACGCTTTGTAGCATTCCTCCTCCTCAACCACCATGGAACTAACAAGGTCGGAGGTTTCCTCCCTCTCAACACTTCAAAGGGAGTTTTACCAGTTACAGAATGGGGAGTAACCCGATACGCCAACCATCTCTCTTGCAAATCCTTCCTCCAAGGCAATCTTGCACTCAAGGCCAACTAAATTGCCTCCTTAACCACTCTGTTAAAGCGCTCCACCTGGCTATTCCCCTCTGGATGATATAATGATGATCTCACAAGCTTGTTGCCCATATCCTTAATGGTATTACCTTTACATTACAAAAGCTTTACAATAGCAATAAACAAATAACACACATACCCTTTTTTAACAGTATATTCTAACTACACAAACGCAACCTTTTTATGCATCTACAAATGTATCTTCCCATCTTTCTCTCTCTCACACACACATTCTCTACTACTCTCAATGCTATTATTTTGCCCATTCATACACAAATTACTACACCCTCTCAAATCAACTATCAAAGTATTCGATAAAGCTCTCAACACTTACTAATCTCTAAACCACATAATTTCAAAACACAAATGCACTAAACACCACACAATTGCAGCACAAAACTAACAATAACAATAAAAACAAAATATTACCACTAGCATCTACACTTCACACGCCCAATACCCCCTAACATTTTACTATTCAACTACCCCCTCACATCACGCCCTCAAAATCCATCTCTACTCTCCAAACTATCTACTAATACATGCTACCTTCCTGTAATTGCTAATATTTTTGAATGCATCTCTCACCTCCACCAATCTCTAATTAACACATACACTACTCTCCCTCCCTCTCACAAGACTATCTCACACTCTCATACACTAATCCACCATTTCTCAGATTCATTCATTGTCTATTCATCTATTGGCACAATTACATACGCAAAAGAAAAATCCAAAAACTAACACCTCTAACACACACTACCATCCTTGCCTACGGTGTCTTCACACAGCCTCTTTATAAGTCTTCAACATTCTCTACCCTTCTTTCACTCTTTAGCACAAGCTTTTTCAGCAAATCTCTCTAGTGTTCATTCACCACATCATACACAAACTACCTATCCCTCTCCATATTACTTTCATTATATTCAATACAACTCACCAAAATCCATTCACCATATCACATAGTTCAAAAACACAAATACAATAAACACCACACAAATACACACCACACAATTCCACAACGAACAATTCCAATGCAAAACACATAATACCACTACAAACAAAATACATCCACTACACTACAAACAAATAAACATACAGGGGCACATTTACAAGCCCCATACGCCACATTGGCGCCGCTGTTGCGTCACTTTTGTGATGCAGCGGTGGCGCAAAGTCAGCGCCATGCTGCGGGGTATTTACAACGTGACGCATCTAGAGAGATGCGTCACGTTGTAAAGCCCTGCGCCACATGTGGGCGTTCCGGCGCAGGAACGCCACCTAAAAGTGGCTGAGTGAAATCTGCAAGATTTCACTCAGTCACTTTTACGGCCATGCTGCGTCAAAACCCTGCGCCTGCTTGAAGCAGGCGTAAGGATTGATGCAGCATGTTAGGCATAGGCACACCCCGAGCCTTGCTGGAGCTGTGTCACGCTTTCGACGCGACTCCAGCAATGCGTCACCTTTACGGCAGCAGATGCGTCACGCATCTGTCTATTCTTGCCACATGGTGCGCCGCATTCTAAAAGCGGCGCATCCATGGTGGCGCAAGAGGTGTCTGCTGTGACGCAAAATAACTGGCGCATCCCTGCTGATATGCAGGGATGCACCAGTTAATGTAAATCTGCCCCACAGTAAAAACATTATCATTTACAATACCAATAGCAATAATTTACACAAATCCGAGACTGATTGCATTGCAAATGCTTGTTATTAATTATTCATCGGTTATTCTTTGGTTTATCTGCAGTCTATAGGACTGGCTAACACCTCCCTACCCTGATATCAAGGACTGTTCCAAAACCCGACACAGTTAATATAATGCATTGCTTCTATACCCGAGACTGGATGCGTAATCTTTGGAAGAGGGTCCATAAGACCAAATTGAGTCCCCTATCAGTGGGGTTTCATTTGTTAAAATAGTTCTACAGGTTGCCAGGGTTTTTCTTAGGAGCTCATTGTTGGAGCTTTGCCTCATGCCAAGTCTGCTCCTCTGTCCTGATTCCACCTCATTCATCTTTCTTCCACCACCTTACACTTCCTGACTCTTTATCTCGCACTGGCAGGTGCTTTTTCATCCTGTTACTGCTTTCCTATCTTTCTTTTCCTGCTTCGTTCTCATTTTTTTTTACCTTTCTCTCGCTCTGGGATGAACTTTGAGGATGAATAATACGCTGCACCGGTCCTGGATACCGGCAGAACGCAGGAGCTGCCTGCCTCAGGTCTCTCTAAAGTAGCTGCTGTGCCATGACTGTGGTTCTCTGAGACACAAAGACATTGAAATCATACTAACTGGCTAGTTTGGAATACACAACCACACATACCTAAACCACGCATGCCTTAACCATGTGGCCTTTACAACAACTGCATCTTTACCACGCATGCCTTTAACATGCATGCCGTTACACTGAATTTCATTGTAAAGGCATGTTTGGTAAAGGTATAGGCATGGTAAAGATCACACTTTTGCCCCCCTGCCCTAAGCCCTAAAATCTGTCCCTCCTGCATTCTAATCTACCTGTCCCAGCCCTATTAACTACCCTGATCTCGTACCCTGAGCCCTAAAACCCAGCCCCAACCCAAAACAACTACCCTGACCCCAGCCTCCCCGCCCTGAGCCCTAAAATGTGGTCCCAACCCTGACCCCAACTCTCCTCCCTGAGCCCTAAAACTGGCCCCCACTTCCAAGACCACCAACCAGGCCCCAGCCCATCTTACCACGCCGCGCTCCCGTCATTCCTGCAGTGATCCTTCCGGTTCCTCTCCCCGCCTGCTCAGACAGCTAGGACGCCGACTGCCTGAACCACACATATGTGTTTTTAAGGCATATGCGTAGTTAAGGCAAGCATTGTTCAGCACACGGGGAAACAGCACGTGTGCTAAAGTCTGCGTTGTAAAGGTCATTTCCCTTGGAATGCTTACTAGTAGGTTAAATTTAGCTTCAGGAGAGGCATCGGGTGGGTGATAAAAGATAATAGCCATACTCTTAGAATCACAAACAAGCCAAAAGTAGTGGTAAACCAGTAAAGTTTTTATCACTGGCATTTCCTGTTAGCTTCACCTGAACTTCCTGTAGGTAGCAGTTACTGGCTCATATCAGACCCTATATACTATTCCTGAGACCAGTCTAGATGTGTTGATGAGTGAAGGTCGTTAGAGCTACAGGCCCAGGTACGAGAGTTCAGCTGAAGGCACCCCTTGGGAGCGATTGGTTCACTGCTGGGGAGGTTGTGATCAGGATCTGTGATCAGCCTGACTCCAAGCCCATGCTGCTAACCTGGACAGCTGACAGGTAGACCCAGTAAGCCAGTGACTGTCACTAGTGGACTAGTTATGTCACAGAGTGCAAACCCTGCTCTGGGATGATGTCACATATCAGCTTCAGATCCCAAGGGTGGGTGACGCTGTCAGCTCCAATGGTGGAAGCCACTGGAACAAGCAGGATTTGTGATCACTCGGTGAGTCAGTAGCGGGTGTAGGTGGGTGCCCCACACCTCATGACCACCTCCTCAGATTCTCTCACTACCACAGGGAAAAAGTGCCCCTCATCCCTCCAATCATAAGTTGTTGCTAAACACAGCCCCCCTCCCCTGAGGTTAGCGTCCCCTCCACTGGCCAGCCCCCAGTGCAGCTGCACCAGTCGCACTGTCCTAAAGCCGGCCCTGGCACCACCATCCTCCATTGTTCAACCCGGTGCTGGTGGGCTTCGGGAGCAGAAGGATGCTGCTAATGTCCAAGCATGTCACAAGGGGCTGGCATCAGCAGTGAGATATATGCACACATGCTCAATGGTTAGAGCGGCAGATCTCGATGCAGAGCACTGGTCCGGGACCAGGGTTCGATTCCTGCCGCGGCAGGGTCTCGGGCTATAAATTCCTCGGACCGGATATTCTCGCCTCAGTGCCTATTCTAATCATGGGTCCCATGCTGCAACTCTGGGCAATAGCTTGCTTAATCTCCACAACGGCCCCAACAGCGCTGGGATGCCTGGCTTCACCATGGGGGTGCCCAGGAGTGGACACTTCACACGGAAAGCCAGGAAGGGTTCCTTCAGCGGTATCAGTACAGCGCTGAGATACCCCTAGGGGTGATTCGGCGCTATATAAGCACATACACATTTACATTTACACACTCCACATTGTCCTACCGAGGTGGGCGGGGTGGTCCCTCTGGTGGTTGTGATGATGACAGTCTGCAGAGACAAGCAGAAAAATGCCTGTGTGGCCCCTTGCTTTAGCACTCAGCCGCTGCCTAAAGGGTGCCCCATCTGGGCCCCTGCCTGACATGACTTGCTTACAGCACAATTATCAGATAAATGTGGAAAACATAATAAGAGGTTTAAATATCTCATCACTTTCACTGTGTGAAAAACAAGGGGGGCCTACCCAGTGGTGTTCAGGGCTCACCACCCTCCACACTTTTGAGGAAATTGTGTTAAAGTTGTGATTTGTTTTTAGCAGAGCTTGTATAAGGTGGTCTAAAATGTCATATACAATAAAGGCAGCTCAGGAAACGGATGTTTACATGGCTCATCAGTATCATTGCATTTTTCTTCACTTCTACATTATTACATCCTAACACTTTGAGATCCAGCCACATCTTGGCAGACTCTCAGTCATGGATTATGACTGAAAATCCCCTTTGAAAGTACAGAGTAGAAAATAAATCAAACATTGACAAAGCCAATAAATCTCGCCTCTGGTACCTATTGGCTTTGCTAATGATTTTTGGCGATACTGTACAGAATCGCTGATGCAGTGCAGCATGGCTAAATAAAAAGGTGCTTTGGCCATGTCATTTTGTAGGTGTGCACACGCACGCGCCTACAGAATGACGCAATCGCCCATCTTTTCTTGCTATTTACTGATTGTGGGTGAATCGGTAAATAAATAAATGTAGCGAGAATGGGCTTTTTTAAATCTGTAACTGCAGCAACGGAAGGTTGTGGAAAGCAACATGGAGGGAAGGCAGGTGGTTGGGGGAAGAAACACTGATTAAAGCACCACTGAGGGCATGCGGAGAAGCTGCATGAAGAGCAAGCGTAAGCAATAAAGAAAACTGGAGGGAAGCAAATGAGGGAGAGCAACACAGTCCAAAGAGAGCAACATGGAGTGGTAGAGAGAGAAGCACATGAGCGTAAGAGGAATATGATAACAGTGGGAAAGAAGCACACATGTGAAAGAGCAACATGGAGCAATGGGGTGGAGAGAAGCACACGGGGGAGGCAGCTAGAAAACCCATGCCCTCATATAAAGTGCTAAAGCTAAAAGAAAAAAAATAGTTCACTAAACTTCAGCAGTTAAACTATAAAAGACAGTCATTCAGAGAGATGATAAAGAAGCTATGCTGCAGGCCAGGGAGAAACACAAAAACTGACGAGCTGTTACATGGAAAGCCATCCAATAAGAAGCAAGCTAATAAGAGTGACAATGAAGCCAACTAGTGGTACGGAATGGGCGGGCTATAAGCCCAGGAAAGCTCTTGGTAAGCCAACAATAGGTCTTTTGCAACAAGACAGCTGTGCTGTCTGCTAGGCTCGACCTAAAAACACAAGGCTCTCAGGACAGAGTGAGCAGTGCTCAGACAGCAGAAAGGATTACTATGCAAATATGCGGTTTATATTTATTTTTGTAAATTTATAATTTTTTGTGTCTAAACATCAACTTTTTCAGTACATGAGAATTCATGGATTTTGCTTTGAAACACAAGGGCCGGTTCCATGATGGGTTTTCTGGTGCAGCATCTGTTTTATGTGCCTGCCGGGCAGAAGTGAAGTCAGTTAACTTGATATTTATTAGAGTAAGTACCTTATTTCCTGTTCCCACCGCTGGAAAACTGTAGATTTCTATTTCGCCTTCTGAGCTGTGCTGTATCAAAATAAAGCACTAACTAAGAGAAATATTGAGTTCACTTTACGCGCCTGCGGGTGCAATAAATAGGCGCTCGGCTTTGTGCTGCACCAGGAAATCTCATCATGACGGAGCCCCGGGTTATAATTGTGGAGTGAGAAACTTAATTCTCCAAAACAAAAGGTGAGCACTTTCATGACACAAACTACAACTTTGTCTTGGAATATCATCTTTTCGTTTTAGTAAATGGATAATTGGGAGGCAAATTTTAGTTGCCCATCTTCATTACGTAACCACTGTGCCAATGCCACTCATTGAAAGACTCTGTGTGCATGCCAGGGTACCATCATCACATGCCATGGATGCCCATACTATATCAGGAATTACCACCTACATGACAGGGACAGCGGTACACCAGCGCCAGGCAGTGGGCACTTCTCCCTCACACACGGGTATGCACGTTTTAATGAGTGTCTTCTTCCGACAGTAAAATGTTTTTATACAGTGCTGAGTACTAACATTTTGGCACCTCTAAGCGCCCTACATAACAAGTGGCATGTTTAGACAATTTATAGACAATGTAATGATCTTACCAGGATGGAATCCTGAGTTGGCAGGCCGAGACTGCAGCCTCTAACTTGGAGATTTCACGAAGGTGTCAAGGCAAGTGTTTAAGTCACTCAGCTCCCTTCCCATCTTTTCCACAGGATTTTTCATAGCTTTGACATTCTCAAGCTGCAAATTCTACGGGTCTTCTTTTAAACAAACTTCACCTACACCATTTCTGTCACGAAACATGGAAATGGCTACCTTCTATAAAATGTAAGAGTGATAGCAAACTGTATTATTTAAGTGGCTGTGCAAATGAGTGGGCCTATGGGCGAATTCAATATAGCAATTTGTCTGTGTTTGGGGACCTGTCACCCCAGCCCAACGAAAGCCGTGCCCCGCTGCTCCTGGCTCCAAAGCAAGCTGGGTCACTGGTTTGTAGTGGCGGCTCCTTCGCTATGGCGGAGGAGCATCGCCCCACTGCTCAAAAGGAAAAATAAAATGATAATAACGTATAGTTAATATGATTTTATATTTCCTAGTGAAGTCAGTGGCTCTCAGGGCGGGGCGGGGATGGCCAGAGCAGGGAGAGGAGTGGTTTGCATTGGGCCGGCCAAACATTCCTGCGCACTTTGCATCTTCCCCACCAGGCTTGCTATACACAGCCTGGTGAAGAACATGCAAAGCCTCCCAGTCGGCGCTCAGACCAATCACAATGCTGCATTGCAGCGTTGTGATTGGCTATGGGGAGCATGGGTGCTTCCTGCTGCCGGCGCAGACAGGAAGAAGAGGACGGAGGAGAGGCATCTGCCAGCCGGCCCAGGTAAGTGTTTTTTTTCATTTCCTTTCTGCTCCCCCACCCCCTCCACTTCACCACTCCCAATCGTTGCTGCTACTACTGCTGTTTTGTGTGTTGTCCACAACTCACTTGCCAAGGCAGTGCTGCTGTAGCTTGGGAGATCCTATTGAAAATTACCCTCTGCCAATCGAGATGGCCAAGCCTTGGAATATGAAGCATATGGCGCAGAGTGGCACACAGAAGGCCTTTCCCAGGCTCAATCTCCAGTCACTCTCAACATGTATGTGCGGCAGATCGCGTCTCCTCCACCTTGCCCAAGGCCGTGGCCCTCGTCGGCCCTCCGTGGGCATAGCCTTAGCTGTCACCATTCAGGCTACAACTATTGGCTGCCTCAGTGTTTGTTTAAAAGGACAATTATTTTTCTGTTTGCTATAATAATCATTTAGAAATAATTTACACAGATGTCAAATAATTTTTAAGTGTTTCTTTCATGTTTACTGTTTTCACTTGATGTGTTTAAGTGGAAAAATAGTAGATTTCACAGATTTCCACTGTAGACATAAAAAGCTAGTCCAGTAAAATGTTGGCATAGTAGCAGTCATATTCTATGTCCTTGTATTGAGGAGCAGCTCTTACCTACTAGGTCAGTGTTACTGCGAGCAGACCACCCACCCCCAAGTGGCCACTCTGAACCTATGATTTCAGGTTTCGAATGCGCATGCGTTGCAGAGTGATCCCAGCCTCGCTGTCGCACTTGCACAACGTGCTGAGAGCCGCTCCTGACTCACAATTCAGGGCACTCACGTGCCCCGGACAACTGAAGGGCCTTCAAATAGTCCCTCAAGACCAGAGCTCGAGACTTAAACGAGGAAGCAGACGCCACTCTGCGATTCACAGGGGAGTGCTGGTTAATGCTAAGATTGCATAATGGTTACTACGAAGTAGAACGGACTTGTAACCGAACTTGTCTGCTGGGGGTTTTAATTTGTATGTAATGTTACCATATGTCACAAAATGTCAATACAAATATTACATTGTAAAGGAAAACAAATACATATATTAACAGACCTTCCCGAATGTTTCATAGTTGTTTCATCATACCTGTTCTTATGGGAAGACAAGAGATTTTGTTTCACTCATAATTCTTTAAAAAAATACCCCAAATTAGATATTTATTTATTTGTGGTGAGCTGTAAATACAAAGCCGAGGTGATTTTGGTGACTTTAGATCTGAGAAACGTTAGCTAAATGAGTTCCTTTGATCCTTTAAGGGATTAAAGGAACTTCGGGCCTCATTTAGGGTTTTAGAGGGTGTCCAATCCATCGGGTTGGCAGATGTCATTTCTTCTGTCACCCTGTCCGTCAAATTTAGAGATGACTGCCGGCCCAGAGGTCATCTCTCTACCGTCGGTTTAAACAACCATTCACCAAACTTTTAACGTTTTTTTCCAGAAATAAATTTTCTAAGTGGGGGAGGGTCATAATTTAAATTACCTGGGCCCCATAGCCAGTTTTTTCTTGACAGTGACATGTAAGGAAAAAAAAGGCATTACACCGTCCACCATAAATAGGGCGGGTGGTTTAATGTTCTTCCTCCAATAGCCCTTGGCACATAGGGGCTGTCAGATGGAGTTTTCTTTCGATGGAACCAACAGGTGCTCCGTTGATGGAAAACTTAAAAGATATGCCGTTTCCTAAATGAGGAGGGCAGATGAAGGGTTTGAAGGACAGGATACTCTGTCCTCCAAACTCAAAAATTGGCCCCTGATTCATAAAAGAATTTCTTTCTCCAGAAATGGACCCATTACTACATCCCAAGCGGAGACCTTCACTCCTGGTCTGCCCACTGGATGTACCATCCATCCTTCAAGAGGATGAAGCAAGGCAAGTGCTGAGGCTCTGGAACCTCCTTAACCCCAGAACAAGAGGTGATCTCATCCACAGTAAGTCCAGGAGTCATCTGAAAACGAACTCTTCAGGGCCACGTTCAATTGAGGTTAAATGGAAAGAGTGCTCTTGAAGAACATCTGATGGGGTAACTTACTACACCTTTTTGGACGTTAGCTTCCTCTTTCAACCATCAAGCTACATTTCCTCACTTGCCACCACTCTCAAAGTACGGAAAGACAACCCATGCTGGTTTATGAAACTCCTTAAGTAAACAGATACCACCAGCCCTTGAGAGATATGTAATATTTGTTTTGTTCTAGTAGTGGAAGAGCTATTTTAGTCCATCACTCTTCAGGAGCCAAGCATAGAAGCATCCAAATGTCTGAGTACTAGACCGGATTCTGAACTTTGAATGGTGGACAGAGGAAAGACGTCACCTCACTGCTAAAACTGGATGTGGCTGTCTGCACAGTTAAGTATGGTTGTTTGCATTTGTTGAAAGAAGAGTGTTGGCAGTGCTTGATTTGTAAATGAAAGAGTACTGGTGTCCGAAGTTCCTACTCAGTCGTCTACGACTGGTGCAATTACACATCAACTTCTTTAATTCACTAGGACACACTCCATGCGCCTTTATCTGACTCTTGCACGTTCCTGCGTGCGCCCTTTGTGATGGTTTCTCCGTCTTTCCGATTTGTGTTTTTTTTCCCTCATTTGCTCTTTAGAAATATCTGATACTGAAAAATTAGCGATGATCCTCAAAAATAAGTGCTGAGGGCCTCCACAAGCAACCACTGGCTCAAATTAAGCACTGAGGGGCCAATTCACAAAGGGCCCCCGCACACGTGGTGGAGGCCCCGTAGTCGTGGCAGGAACTCCGCATTGCAGTGTAGGTTGCAATGGTCCCGCCACGAGAGCAGGCCCCCACTGCGACTGCAGGGCCTCCTGCATGAGTGCGGAGGCCCTTTGTGAATCGAACCCTGAATTTTGGACTGGGAATCAAGAGCGGATTACTGAAATCACCAGCTGTCCCCATGACATTTGACATCACAGATCAGCAGATTAACGCCAAAATAAAACCGCAATCTATATCTCTTGTGAAGAGCTAATTACAAATGTGACTGCGCCATAAGGAAGGGGCGCGGAAGCACCTGTGAACAAGCATTGGCAAAGCTAGTAGGACTGGCTAGCATTAAGGCAAAGTGAGGGGTTTGTAGGGTTCAGGGAAGGGTATTGTTAAGGGGGTTTAGTGTTCAGGGAAGAGCAGCATTAGGCAGTAGTAAGGGGGTTTTAGGGTTGAGGGGAGGGTAGGATTAAGGTGTAGTAGGGGCTTTTAAGGTTCAGGTAAGGGTAGTGTTAAGTGGTAGTAAGGGTTCTTTAGAGTTCAGGAATAGTAAATGTTGAGGGTTGAAATGTTTTTAAGGGGTCAGGGAAGGGTAGCGTTATTCAGTAGTGTGGGTTTCTATGCTTCAGGTAAGGGTAGTGTTAAGAAGAGTTAGTAATGGTTTTTAGAGTTCAGGGATGAGTAGCATTAAAAGGGTAGTAAAGGGTTTTAAGAGCTCAAGGAATGATAGCATTAGCGGGAAGTAAGGGATTTTTTAGAGTTCAGGGAAGGGTAGGGTTATGGATAGCAAGTAATTTTTAGTGTTCGAGAAAAGGTAGTGTTAAGGGATAGTAAGAGGTTCAGAGACTGGTATTTGTAAGGGGTAGTAAGGGTGTTTAGGATTCAGGCCTCGGTACCATTAAGTGGCACAACCGGTTTTAAAGGTTCAAGGAAGGGTTGCGATTACAGGTAGGTAATAATCTGGCCTGGGTAGTAAGGGTTTGTAAGGTTGAGGGAGGGGTAACATAAAAGGGTTTCCAGGGTTAAGGGAAGGGTAGTATTAAGGGGAAATAAGAGGTTTTTCTGAGCTCAGAGAAGGGTAGCTTTAGGGGGTACTAATGAATTTTTAGAGTACAGGAGATGTAGTGCTAAGAGATATTAAGGGATTCTTAGGGTGCAGAGAACAGTATTGCTATCGGTAGCAAAGGGTGTTTATGGTTCAGGGAAGGGTAGAATTAAGGGGTAGTAAAGGATTTTTAGGGTCTAGAGATGGATAGTATTAAGAGGTAAGAAAGGGTTTTCAAGGATCAGGGAAGCATAGCGTTAAGGAGTAGTAAGGATTTTTTAGGGGTCAGGAATGGGTAATGTTAAGGAGCAGTAGGAGACTTTCATGGTTCAGGGATGGGTAACATTAAGGGGTAGGAAAGGCTTTTTAGGATTCAAGGAAGGGTAGCGGGAAGGAATAGTAAGGGGTTTTTAGGGTTCAGGTATGGGTAGCTTTAAGTTGTAGTAAGGCATTTTTAGTGTTTAGGGAAGGGTAGAGTTAAACAATAGCGAAGATTTTTAAGGTTCATGAACGAGTAGCATTAACGGGTAGTAAGAAGTTTTTAGCACTCTGAGAAGAGTAGTGTAAGGGGCAGTAAGGGGTTTTTAGCATTCAGGGAAGGGTAGCGTTAAGGGGCAGTAATGTTTTTTAGAGATTCAGGGAAGGTTGTTTAAAAGTACAGTGTATTAAATAAACAATGTAATTTAAAAAAAAACGATAAATTAAAATGAATATTTAAATTAACTTTTGTCTTTTCAGTCCACGTATCTTTAAAAAGAAAATTCTCTCAGGGAGTGCCGTGTTATAGTATCTCTGAAGACCATGATGGAAAAGGGATTGGGGATGTGGCGGGACTGCAATACATCAGCACATTCCTCCTGACTGCCCTGCTCTCCTCTCTGCTGCTGTCAGGGAAGAGCAAACACTGTAATTTTATTATTATCTAGGAGACATATAGCATTGCAATGGTAGGTGTTTGTCAGGTTTGTAAGGGCAGCCCTTTTAGGGTAACCTATTATTTCCCTCCATTGGTCTTGGCAAGTGAATAAAGGAGGTGTGTTCTTTTCTTTTCATTGGTCAGACCTGCAAGCATGTGCTGGACTGGCCTTGCCTCACTGACTGGCCACATCTACAGTGGGGAGCGCCTAATGATATCTCACTGAGCTATGGGAAGACCAATGGTTGCTGGCCACTGACATTGCATTGAGGGGCACAGGCCTCTTTACCTGTACTCTCGATGAGGAGTTGACTGAATTCCTCTATATACATTCTTGCAATCCCTCTTACCTGTGCTTCTCCACTCCCCTCTATGTGTTTGTGGTGATTCGGGGTATTGTTTTTCTTTGAGATGTGTCTCTTGGCAAAGCAAGAACGTGCTCTGCTACCTTCTCATACATCTGTCACTCAGGTCCATCATTGAACTCACCCTCACCTGCTCTTCAAACTCATAACCCTGCACAGTCATGGGCGTATAACACCCTCCTCCTCCTTCCTATATATCTGCTCTCACCTACTGCCAGGAGCATTTTCTGATCTCACTGTGCATGTCAAGATGAGCAATGTCCCAGAACTTCGTTCTTAAGCATATGTCTTGGAGTAGGGTCTCCTGGAGACATATGGGTACCGGTGTGTTGAGAGTCTAGGCATTAAACAGGGTGAGGCTCTGTTTTATTGGCATGGTACCATGACGGGTATGAGCAGAGGCCTCAAATACATCTTAGATGGTAGCACTGGTGGGTGGATGCTACAGGTGTGGGAGCAATGTGTATGCGTGGCTGTCCTGGGTGAGAATGCGTGGTGGTGGATGCAGTCTCAGGAATATGCTAGCACTAAAAGCCAATCCAGACAGTGCAATCAGAGACTAAAATGTAAGCAACAATGAGGGGTAAAATTGATTACTGTAGTATTTCTGAAGGTTAACCTATAAAACATGTTTATTCATCGAACTGCAGAAAACACTGTTTGTTGGACATGTTAGTTCAGGTCAACAGGGTTTGTCATACTCTTCCATACTTCACACCTCATCTTCTTCCAGTTGAAAAGAGGATTCTTTCTAACAGGAATTGATTGGTATTCTATTCATCCTACAGCCTGCCCTTGCATTTTAAAAGAGGGAGCAAGATGAAGATAATCAGTCTTCAGGGAGTTCTGAGATTTTGTTATAATCATCAGGGGCTTCAAATGCCTGGGGTATCTTCCGATTATATATGTACTTGGAACATACCCCTTACATTTCAAAGGTTCTTGTACGAGTACATGTTTCTAGCACATGTGGAAACTTCATCATGCACCTGTCTAGTTCTATGCAGACAAAAGTAGTCAGGGCAGGATTGCATAATGTGTGCAACAATTTGCTCACATCACTGGAATTCCCCAAACTCCAGGTTTAGGCAGCATCTTTAGCACTCCATCGTTACTGCAGAAACGAAGGACATTTTACTGGACCAGTCGCATCTCAGCAGCTAAATGTGCTCTTTTGCCTAGAGTGCTGAACATCCTTGGAGAGTTCTTGTTTCCAAAGTGTATATTTTTTATCTTTAATGCTCTTTTAGCACCAGGTTACAATGGCGCACAAAATACGCTGGTGCTAAGAACCAAAGTCTTATTTTGCTAACTTAAATCATCCATCAAGATGCTAGTTTTCACTGCAGTCAGACTATTTTAGCATGCTACTCATTATCAGTTGCACTTCAGACAACAAAATTCAATTACATATTGCATTTTTTTTTTTTACAGATTTAGGGCTAGATGTACAATTCTTTTTTGAGGTCGCAAATGCCCGATTCACAGAATCGGGCCATTTGCTAACTGCAAAAAAGCATTAATGCAAAAAAGCATTAATGTACAAAGTCCCTATTTGCAATTCAGTAACCTATTATCGAAGCTCAAATTGAGTTAAGATTCGGATTAGGAAAGGGCATGTTTAGGGCATCCCTTCCTAATACCAAATCGCAGTGGTATGTGTGAATGTTTTGCAACTGAAAGGGGTCGCACAACGTTTACATTTTACCACCTACTTCAAGTGCGTGGTAACCCATTCGCAGATGGTTTGTGAAAATTTGTAAAAAAAAAAATTCAGTGCAGACTAAGGTCCCATGAACCACTGCCTACTCTTAAAAAATGAAAAAAAAACTTTTCATTTTTCTTTTTGAAACACATCCTGTTTTCCTTTAAGGAAAATAGGCTGTATTTAAATAAAAAGTAAAAAACATTGCTTTATTAAAAAGCAATCACAGACATGGGGGTCTGCTGACCCTAGCAGGCCACCCTCCCCGTGATTTGTGCAGTTCCCAATGGATCGCAGGCCGAGACGTACCTCATGAATATTAATGAGGTAGGTCTATTTGCGACCCACTGGGAATCGCAGAGAGTGTAAAGCACACTTTCGTACATTAGTGTTTGCGATGACCAAGTAGCGAGTGCCATTTGGTAATTGCAAACCTTTTCCTACGTACATCTGGTCCTTAGAGTCTAATGAAAAAAACCTTTCTTGGTCACAAACCCTGCAATTCACAAAAATCACTGGTTAGTGGCCACAAAAGGGGTTTACACTATTCTAAAGCCCTTTTACAAGTCAGAAAAGTCTTTTGAGCTCGTAAAAGTGCTTTTCTGACCCAAATTGTATGTGAGAATGGGCATAAAATGGCATTTATCTCCTACTTGCAATTGTAAACCATTGAGGAGTTACTGAACCCTGAGGTGGGGTAGTAACTTTCTCATAAAGGTGAAGCTTTACAAGAAGCCACTGCCTGCTGTCCTCAATGTTGCCCCAAATGGTAAACTTGAAAACAAAAAAAGCAGACTCTGCCACTTTAATGAACCATGAGCTGCTTTAAAAAAAAAACCATTATAAAGACTAAGGTGTGCTGTTCCTTGCATGCCACCAGTCCTGCATTTACAGCCTGATACAGAGTGTTGCTAAATGCATCCTGCCTAATCACGGTTCATAAAATTATTAATCGTTTTTATGAAGTATTTCATAACACAGGGCTTGCATTTCTAAGCACTGTAAATAACAAGTGGTACAAGAACCCAATCTAAGTGTTCTCAATTTACCTTGAAGGAAATAAGGCTGAGCAAGTATTACCTAGATTTAAAACTTATGACATAATGATACCCACCCCTTTCAGCGCCATCCTGACTCACTGTAAAGTATCACTTGATGGATAAAAAACAACTTTTGCAAGTCTTTTATACAGTTATCTCACCAAGTGCATTGAGAGGTTAAATGAAGGACCTTTTACTGGATACTAAAACTTTGATCTTTGCCAACAATAAATCCTCATTTTCCGATAAAGGCACTAGTAACTATTTACCCTTCAGTGTACTGAAATCTGCATGGTACTGCATAGGATATTGATAAAGGTTGAGGAGTTAACATTGCCAGAGTTTACTTTGAGATAGTTCTGTCTTCCTGTAATGACCCGGAATCTCCTGGTGAATGAGGGACAGCTGTTTAAAGTAGGATGACTGGATATTGCAACCAGGTACCACCACTAGACTCACAATGATCAGATCAAGTCAAGTCATGATCAACTTTATTCCATTTTTCCTGAAAATCATAAAAGTCAAATAGAAACAAATGGTGGGAGATTTTAGCATTTTGAGAAAGAGTAAGGCGGGCCCCATTTGATTGAAGTTCATGGGCAGAAGGAGTGGACGAATACATTTCTGGCGAAGATGGTTAAATACTGGGCATGACGATGTGCAGGGTGTCAGGGAGAGAAGAATTGTCACAAGAACATGCCGGAAGGTCTGAGACTCTGCAACAAGACCCTTTGTGCAACAAAAGTTGGTGAAACAGGTTAAATCTGAGGTAGGTTAACAGCCTACAATGAAAATTAGACATCTCAAACGACAAATAGGGATCCGGTCCAGAAACAGTTTTCACCATAATAAAATGGCGCACGGAGCGCTTGTGGAGGTCTGCGGCTTCTCGTTCCACAGCTGCCCTATCATTAAATGTCTCTTTTACCCATGAGATATCCCTCCTAAATATACGTTCTCAGGACGGCCCAAAGAATTGAAGATGCGCCTGAAGTATGCGAGCCAGGAAATGCTCAACATGCCATCCAAGGCCAGGCAATATCGTAGGATAAGCCTATTGAGAGACAGATCCTCCTTTAACCAAATGGACAGCCAGAGTAACAAGGTTTGCAGCCCAATCCAGTCAGTTATGTACTCCAAACCCACTTCCTCATGAAGTATCTCAGAAGGGGGACTCGATGGAACTTTGTGAAAACTCCTCAGAAAGGAATTCTCGACAAGTTGGAATTGGGAAGAAGGCGCATAGCCCCAAATTTCACATCCATAACTAGCCATCGGGACACACTTCTCCCTAAAATCTTTAATCATAGCCTCCACATTGGTATGTCCCAAATGCCTTGCCAAGAGGCCAACACCATTGATAGCCAATTTAAACCTCATTGAGTTTTTCTTTAAAAAGGGTTGGCAGGAAAATTGAGAATCCAAAAAGATCACTAAATATGAGAAATGGTCAATACTCGTAATGCGGTGTCTCTTAACCAAAAATCTTTTAGATCTGGTGTTTCTGGGACCCACCACCATGACATGTGATTTAGAGTAATTGATGGTGAGATCAAGTCCATCCATGTAAAGAACAAAAAGATCTAACAGACCCTCTAGCCTCATGGCTGTTTGAGACATAAGGACCGAGTCAACTGCATATGAAAGAAGAGGTAGACGATGACTGCCTGCAGTCGGGACGTCCACTGCAAGGTTCAATTAGTTGAGTCCAAGCCATTACGATATAAAGTGAAGAGAAAGGGGGCCCGGATGCACCCATAGATCACCTTTCTCTTCAACTCCAGGGGCACTGTGCACTCCCCACCCGACCCATATCGGAGGGAAGCGGATAACCCCTCGTGCAGAGAGTGTAAGAAGGAGAGCAGGGCCGGTTCGACCCCCAAGGACCCAAGTGCGGCCCAGAGCTTGGATCTATTACCCTTGTCAAATACCGAGCTTAGGTCTGAATGATACTGTATAGGATATTGATAAAGGCTGAGGAGTTAGAATTGCCAGGGTTTACATGGAGATAGTACTATCTTTTTGTAATGACACAGGGACCGATTCACGGAATTAACTTAAGACAAAATCCTAAACTTACTACTTTTGGTATTCACAGAATGCACTTACTACTTTTGGTATTCACAGGATGCACTTACTACTTTTGGTATTCACAGGATGCACTTACTACTTTTGGTATTCACAGAATGGATTTACGACTACTAACTTTACGTCCGCACTCGGGCCGGAAATTCCGTACCGGAGGCGGAGCTTCCGGCCCGGAGGCGGGTCTTCTGGCCTGGAGGCAGAGCTTCCGGCCCAGAGGCGGAGCTTCTGGCCTGGAGGTGGAGATTTCGGCCATGGCTAAATCTCTGCCACCGGCCGGAATCCCCACCTTCGGGCCAGAAGCTCTGCCTCTGGGCCGGAAGCCCCGCCTCCAGGCCGGAAGCCCCGCCTCCGGGCCGGAATTTCCGGCCCGAGTGCGGACGTAAAGTTAGTAGTCGTAAGTCCATTCTGTGAATACCAAAAGTAGTAAGTGCATTCTGTGAATACCAAAAGTAGTAAGTGCATTCTGTGAATACCAAAAGTAGTAAGTTTAGGATTTTGTCTTAAGTTAATTCTGTGAATCAGGTCCGCAGAATCTCCCTGTGAATGAGGGACTGCTGTCTAAGGTAGGATGATGGGATATTGTAACCAGGTACCACCACCAGACTCACAATGGTGAGATCATCCCTGCCTTCTCATGCCGCCATTCTTTCTGCTGTTTGAACATGACTCATTTTCCTCGCTGTCCTGGTTGCATCGAAAGCCCAGAGAACTAAGAAAATCTATTTGATGGCACCCATCTGTGCTTTCCACATGTGGTGAGATTCTAGTAAACACCCACAAGGCTAGAAGTCAGAATTCATTAAAGGATTGATGGTTTATGCCCTGTCTCTGCATTTGTGTGATTGTAAGATTACCCTTTCTACTAGCATGACTGGATTTAGTTGCCATGACGATAAAGACAAGTATGATAGCGTCACCACAACTAATTTGCGTCATTGCACCTGATGGCTAGGAGGAGAAGACAGGAGAAAACAAGTGCCAGACTTGAGTATAGAAAAGGAAAGACCCACGATAAACCACTAAGAAGTATTGACAATAGTTACAAAATCATAGAGCTGGCCCTACTGTTGCCATGGCAACCAAAGTTCCAAGCAGATGCTGCCCTTGTCCCAGGGTGATGGGATAAGAAGTGACACTCTGGGGGCCATGTATATTTTCAGCACTGTCTGCAAAAGATTTCCAGCCCCGAGACCTAACAACTGTCATCCAGACAGCCTGCAAAGGTCACTAAATGTGAAGGGGCCAGGGAGCAGAAGACTAAAAGGGAGTAAGCAGCTAGGCTGTTTCTGGGCTTAAGCATGACTTTCTCTGAGCAAAAGATCTTAAAAGAACCAGGTGTCCTTATTTATTGTGATATTAGTTAAGTGCTAATATAAAAGGTGCTGGGAATCAATATCACCCTAGGTGGAACAATGGCAAAGTTAAGAAAAACGTCTTAGTGTTGCTATGGGTACTCTTAGCGTGACTAGTTCAATAGTCAGAGTGACATCTGAGTGAGTGAGGACATGTGGTAGTTTGCAGGTATTGGATCCTGCAAATTAGGCATAACTTTTCAGGTTGGTAATCCTTTCAGGGACTCTGGAGGCAGAGTAGGATACTCACCAGGCTACCTCTTAATCCAATTAGGTGAGGAGCCATCGCCCGAGTTCTCCTAAGGGACCTCTACTATCGGACCAAGTTGGTCAAGAGGTAACTATATACCAGAGAAAGGTTTTGTGCTTCAGTTCAATTCACATGTATTTTGTAGATTATGGTCTTTCTATGGTCCTGATGACATGCCCAGACCTTATTGGCACCTTGAGGCATGAAATATGTTGCCTTACTGGACAGAACCAACAGCTCATCAGTGCCTGTTTTGGTTCAGTCTTGTTTTTAACCTTGACACAGTGAGCAGCCAGGAATTAAGGACATTAAGAGCATACCCATAGTTAATTTAAATCCTCTTCTCCATACTCATTCTACCTCACACAACCTTCACATTACCAGGGGCATCAACCTGAGCTCTAGCAAATACCAGGCAAGAGAAAAAAAGATCAGCACCAAAGAGCTCAATTTTTGGGAGCCCACTGGGTACACTGATTGGTCTTAACAGGCTGTGTAATAAAAGTATGGTCTGTTTATACAAACACATATACTGGCCAAGGTACACATGCAATCCTCAGTCCTCAGTGTAGGGCCAACACACAGATATAGAAAAGCAAACCATTTGAGGGTTTGTATTCTGCATCATTTCATAGTTGCCAAACCAATTGCAATTGTGCATCACCAGTGCCATCTGAAATTCATTGCTGGCTAACACAGATGTTTTGGGCATGGAAAGAGCCTTCTACCTTGTTTGATACATATGTATGAATAGAAATTGTCTTTCAAAACTGAGGGAGTTAAAAAACAACTTCAGGTGTTTACCTCAATGTTTTAAAGCAATCACAGTGGCAGACTGACTGGACTAGAATACATCTGCAGATTTCCCGGCCAGACTGCAACTCTCAAAGGGCTCTAAGGATTTTCGATGAGTTAGTCACATTTCATGCGCGCCTGACTTGTGATTGACTCTTCCCTTTCTGCTTCTCAGCAGCAGCTGCTGAAAAATCTTTGCATCCCCTGTAGGCTGGCATGCTCCTGCTCAGAATCCTAAGTCATCCTACTTCTGGAACTATAAAATAAAATCCCCAATTTAGTAAATTTCACAGCGAATAAGTTTTCACATTTTGTACATCTTTGCCTGCAGATGAACATCTTTGCCTGCAGATGTTTAACTTCTCAACGCTCTAGTAAAAGCAAAAACAATATATTGCAATAAAATACTTTAATGAAAATGAAACTTGCTTTCATGAACACATGTCTCTTAGGTGGTTAAATGAGAGAATGTGCTATAGTGGTGAATATCCTTTACCTCCAACAAAAAGACATTGAGAGAGTCAGTTGTTTCTCACCAAGTAACTGTAATGTGTGTGTGAAGAAGATGCTGACTCCCATATGTCTTCAATCTTCTTTATTCAGGACATACATCATCCAAGGTCCCATCCACAGAACAGTAGTCTTCAACTGACCAACACTGACATCCACAAGCAGATGTCATTACATTCTACACAGATGTCATTACATTCTACTCCTACATAACATTCCATAACCAAGTCAATGGATACCTGTAAGCTATTAATAAAGATATGACAACATCAAGGATACCACACACCTCCCCCCGAATCAACAAAGAAAAAAAAACAAATACAAGAATGTACATTGTTTCAAAATAACACAAAGTCATAGAGAAAAGCAGGAACCTTGACAGCACATGAACACCTACGCTTTAACGTTCTGATCAATTTAACACAAAATCATGAAGGGCAGCAGGCACTCTAACAGCACGTGAGCTCTTACGCAATAAAGCACTATCATCCCTTCGTATGGACTTAGGCACCAGCCTGGAAAGTTTGTCATCACACTCAGGTAGATTATTAGGGATAAGTGATATCCTATTTAAGTTCCAAATGCGTCCATCATGAAGTTTAACCGCATTGTTAAACAGTTTAACAACCTTAAAAGGAGAGGAGAACTTTGAGGCACCCAATTTATGAGGAAGTCGCACTCTAACACGATCACCAACATTTACACAGGTGCGAGCCACCGCATGTCTAACATCAAACTTACTTTTCCTTTGCAAGGACTTGGCACTTTGTCTTGCTAGCATCTGAGCATTACTTAAATTCCCCGTCTCAGCCCCTTTCTCCCTCATCCAGGACTGGAACAATACACTATTAGGAGTACGACCTCTAAAAAGTTCAAAGGGAATAGCACCGGTAGTGGAGTGAGGTGTGATCCTGTAAACCTTGACTCTCTCATGAATCCCAGCTACCCAGTCTTTCCCTTGCGCCTTGGCTAACTGGATGGACTCCTTCAACACTCGGTTGAATCTCTCCACCATCCCATTACATTCGGGATGATAGAGAGCAACGTTTATGTTTAATGCCCTTTTTTGCTAAAAACTCTTCCATATCATTCGAGACAAACTGAACACCATTGTCCGTTAACAAAGATTCAGGAAACCCTTCTCTACCAAATACCTCCTCCAAGAACTTAGTTACATTACTAGTCTGTATACTCTGTGTAACCTTTATTTCTGGCCATCTAGAGAACATGTCCATCAGAACTAGAACAAAAAACTGGCCACTCTTATTGTACACAGGCCCTAGAATATCCAATGCTACATCTTGCCAGCATCGAATAGGTGCTTCACGAATAACCATGGGTTGTACCCTGGTTTTGCATACCTTATCAGATATGTTACAATCAGCGCAATCTCTTATCAGACGTTCCACACTTAAATCTACACCAGGCCACCAGAAATGTAGACGCACTCTTTCTTTTGTCTTTGAAATGCCCTGATGACCTTGATGTGCAAGATGAATGATTTTCCCCCTAATCACAGACGGAGGAATTAATCTTGTCCCTCTCCACAACAGACCTTTACTCACAGACAGTTCATTCCTCACGTTCCAATACCTACGAGCATTTTCACTCAAATTTCTCAATAAAGGCCAACCATTCGCCATTAAACCACAAATTTCCATCAAATCCACATCCTCAGACATGGCATCCCTCCAATCTCTTTCAGTGACAACACCCTCAACAACTTCACACACCTTAAATTGGTCAACCTCCCAAGAGTCCTCAACATCCTCAACACTATCTTCATTTTGCGTTGGAATTAACCGGGACAGACAGTCCGCAACCTTATTGTCAACCCCTGGTATATATTTGACCACAAAATCAAAGTCTTGCAGCGCAATTACCCACTTGCAAATCCGTGAAGAGATTGCATCAAGACTTTTCTTGCAAAACACATCCTTTAAAGGCTTGTGATCCGAATGAACAGTAAAAGCATTACCCCAAAGAAATTTTTTAAGCTTCTTGATGGCCCAAAAAATGCACAGTGCCTCCTTCTCAATTACAGAATAAAGAAGCTCAGGACCTACCAGAGCTCTTGAGAGAAAAAGGATGGTAACCTCTTTCCCATTCCTGACTTGCTTGAGAACTGCACCCAAACCACGTGAGCTTGCATCCGTAACAAGTATAGAGTCTGAAGTGATGTCAAAGCTCTGTAGAGAGGGAGCAGAATTAAGAGCCACCTTAACGTCATCAAATTCCAACTGACACTTGGAGGACCAGATAAATTTGACCCCTTTTTTTAAAAGAGATCTCAAATTAGGTGTACGGGAAGCAAACTGCGGTACAAATTTATTATAATACTCCGCCATACCTAGAAAAGTAACCAGCTCATCTCTGGACTCTGGAACCGGTAGTTCACTTATAGTTTTAACCAGGCTCACCTTGGGTTTGACCCCAGTGGACGTTAGAGAGTGACCTAAATAATCAATTTCCTTAAGATTAAACTTGCATTTATTTTCTCTTAAGGTCAAACCCCTCTCTGCAAATCGTTGTAAAACAGCTTTCAATCGTTGGTCATGTTCCTCTTGGGACGAACCATACACTAGCACATCGTCCTGGTATATTTTTACCCCATGAATCCCATCAAGTACATCCTCCATGACCCTCTGAAACACAGACGCTGCGGAAATCAAACCAAATGGCAGCCGAGTAAATTTGTAAGTTCCAAAAGGGGTTATGAAAGAAGTAAGACCCATGGATTTCTCATCAATTTTGACCTGGTGATATGCAGCCCTTAAATCCAAAGACGAGAAAACACATGCATCCCCAAGCTGTGTTAACATGGTTGTAATGTTGGGTAACGGATATTTATCAGGTACAACCTCACGATTGAGAGCGCGCAAGTCCACACATAAACGAACCTCTCCGGAAGCCTTGCGTGCCAAAACTACCGGAGCCAACCACTCACATGCCTCAGTCTCCACAATGATACCTTCCTTTCTTAACTTCTCTAATTCTAGACGCATTGGTTCTAGCATGGCCAAAGGTACATTACGTACTTTACACGTAACAGGATTTGCCTCTGCTTTTAGAGTTATACTGTGAGTGAATCCAGTGAGACAACCTAGTTTATCACTAAACACATTTTTAAATTGGAGCTGCCATACATTACCTGGTTTATCCTTAAGAGACACGGAGTTCAAAGTACCAGGACCATGAGAACTAACTCTAGCAGTAGTACCCAAATCTCTTAGAACTATACACGGGTCACAACCAGGAGCTAATGACACTCCTAAATCTGCTTGATGAAACCAACTTATTATGCTGTCGCCTCTGCAGGAGATATAAATTTTGCCTGCAGTTAACCTTCCTTTATATTCGATGTCACCTAAGAAGTACCCAAATAGTTTTATAGGCTGTCCACCATATGCAAGAGGTTTGATGTCAGGCTTAAATACCTTGACCTTACCACGCAATTCCTTATCAAAAAACACTTTTGGTATTAATGATATCTTAGCCCCAGAATCAAAAAGCATTTTGATACAAGAACTGTTCACATTTACATCGTCTAGAGGACCCTTACATTTTTTATCACCATTAGGTAGATAAACCTCCCCACAGTCAACATCATCATAGTCCGAGTTACTTTCCTCTTCTACCATTATCTCTTTAACACGCTTACCCTTGTTCAGTTTCTGTGCATTGCAAGCTCTGGTAAAATGACCCACCTTCCCACAACTAAGACATTTAAACTTAATCGCAGGACATGATTTGTCATTGGCTAGATGATCAAGAGCATTACACCTGTAACACCTGAGCTTACTATCAGCTTTAACTTTAGAAAAACCTTGAGAAGAGGAGGAAGCACGTTGAGAGCTAGAAGACTTGGGTAAAGATTTGAATTGAGACTGTTTTTTACTGACATGAAGCACTTTCTCTTCGGGAACACTCTTTTCTTTTTTTTTTAATTGTCTCAACACAAACAAGAGAATGCTCTATTCTTTTTGCTATGGCTATGACCTCATCTAGGTCAGGATCATCTTTTTGCCAAAGCTCATCTTTTATTTTCTCTATGTTGCAGCCGAGCATGAACTGATCACGTATTCGCTCCTCCAGAGAATCTTCAAACTTGCAAGTGGCTCCCAACTTCCGAAGAGCAGTTACATAAGTTTCCACCGATTCCTCTTCTTTTTGCGTTCGTTTTCCAAATTGATAGCGTTCTAAAATTGTGCTTATCTTTGGAAGATAATGTTTATCAAGTTTTTTTATGTTTATCTCAAACTCATTTAAATTTGTAGACTCTTCTTCGTTCAAGTCAGGTAGATGTTCAAAAACGTCTTGACCCTCTGAGCCAAGACAGTGTAACAAGAGTGCAGACTTCCTCTCAGCACTGAGTGAAACACCACACACTCTTGCATAATTTAAAAATACTTTTTTCCACTTAGACCAGCGAATAGGTGGATCGCCAGGATCAGAAAGAAAAAATGGAGCGGAAGTTACATTCTGCATTTTAGAATAAATAAATAAATAAATCAATAAATAAATAAACTTGTGAATAACACTTGTTGAGAACAGAATATACACACTGCAGCGATTATTGTAAAGTTATCCACTTCTCCAAGTATTTAAACAAGTTATTTTATAAGCTGTGCACATCAGCGTGATTGAAAAGTTAATCTGTGCACATCAGAGAGAAGATTTCAAATTGCGTGCACAAAGTAGCTTGAACAAGAACTTTCGCTTAAGTTCAACCTGTAGAATGACATCTTCACTCAAGGAATTGTTTGTATCATGCCACACGAAGCCTCTCGAACACAGCAAGAGTCGCAGTAACGTGAAAGCAGAGCTTGTTTTTACACGAGAGTTGCTAGGCAACGTGTAAACAAAGCTTGTTGTTTGTTGCGATGAAACGCTGCCGAAAGCCGTAACTAAGCAACAAAGAATGACGTGACAGAAGCCCAGAAACACGGAAGTAAAGTCCGTCTTCAGTGTTCCATTAACCTCTGCTGCAAGCACGTAACAAAGGCTGACGTCAGCGCAAGTAGAGAAATGGCATCATTTGATCGAAGGACGATCCTCGAGCTCAAACACCAACGCCTGAGAGAAGCGCGAGCTGGCAGGCCTAGAAGTAAGCTCACGAGTTCAATAGATTTAGACAAATTAAGTGTACTTGAATTAGCCTTGCACTCGCAGTAACAGCCTTGCACTCGCAGTAGAATTAATTGTCTGTGGATGACGGGCTTGTAAAGCGGAGCGTAAAATAAGGTTCAGAATTTGAATTTTAGCAAGGAAGTAAATCGCCGAAAGTAGAACAAGAAGAATTAGGCTTGAAACAGCGCAGCGCTTCACATGAAAGTCTCAGAGATCAAAAGTAAATACCTTGCTGGGTCAGAGCAGTGAGAAACGTCGTGTTGAGACCTTGGTTAAAGTAAAAAAAAAAATAAGTCTGTTGATGTATGAGCAGGAGAAAAGATCCCATCAATCGTCGCCAGTGTGAAGAAGATGCTGACTCCCATATGTCTTCAATCTTCTTTATTCAGGACATACATCATCCAAGGTCCCATCCACAGAACAGTAGTCTTCAACTGACCAACACTGACATCCACAAGCAGATGTCATTACATTCTACACAGATGTCATTACATTCTACTCCTACATAACATTCCATAACCAAGTCAATGGATACCTGTAAGCTATTAATAAAGATATGACAACATCAAGGATACCACAGTGTGCTCTAAAGTATCTATAACTCGCACCCCCGCTGTGCGCAATGTTGTTATCAATGCTATCATTTCAGATGTCATTAGGGATGTTATCAATGCGGTCACTGAACGTATCACATCAGTGATGTAATATGTGAGGGTACAAGCAGTGCATGGCGAAGGCACAAGTTGTAGTCACTTTAGGTCACAAGTTATAGCTACTCGAGATAATGACAGCTGGTGAATTTCAGTGGTTTTGTTAGATTAAAGCATTATGTTTTAACTGACAATTTCACCTAACTATAAGATCCTGTTAGCCTTTTTTTCAGTGAATTTCTAGGCTGTTTTTCTAATATAAAGTATATAAATTATTGCCCCACATTTCATGACAGTCACATGGCTACAGGCAAGCTGGACAGGAGGACCATCACAGGGGGCGCTGGCAAGAGGGCCTGCTGCCATGTGCTCCCCTACTGTTTTTTTACTGTGCACCCAATGACAGACTGGGTCTATGGATGAATGATTGGTTATATGAGTACTTGTATGGGTCTGTGAATGGGTATGTGAGTGGTTGAGTGAGAGTGGATTTATGAGACGCTCCATGGGGGTGTGAGTGGGTGTGTAGGTGGGTTCTGTAGATGATGTTATTAGTGAAGTTATCAGCAATGTCATTTGAGATGTCATCAGTGATGACATCAGTGACGTCACTGAGCATGTCATGAGTGATGTAATATGTGAGGTCATAAGCAGTGCATTGCGGGGGTTTAAGTTATAGTTAGCTGAGATAACTGTAATGCTGAATTTCTCTGGTTTTGTACGAGTGACCCCTGTAACCTTTATTTTTTCAGTGAATTTCTAAGTTTTTTAAATTCTATTCCCTAACTATAACGTCCCTGTAGCCTTTTGTTTTTTCAGTGAATTTCTAAAGTTTTTTAAATTATTCTTCCAATTATTAACGCCCCTGTAACATTTGGTTTTTTCAGTGAATATCTATATATATATATATATATATATATATATATATATATATATGTATATATATATATATATATTCCACACGCACACCTTCGTAGTTCCGAAAGAAAAATCCAGGACTCTCAGGATTCGTTTAGAAAAGGATTTATTGGGCTGTGTCTCGCCTCACCAACGCGTTTCGCTTGATAGCTTTTTCACGGTATGGCGGCAATCTCATTTTCCTGATTACATACTGCCTCAAAGGGCTGACATAAAAGTAGGACTAAATTTATACAATGATATTATGTTGTATATGAAGGCGCCATCTTGGCATGTTGTTAACTAAAGCGGAATTAATGCGTAAACTTAGAGAAACAACAGCATAACAACGGTCATAAATAAAATATTCAGACCTAGTTACAAAACAATTCAATAGCACAACATTTTATGTTTGCAATGTAATATGCTCACAGTTCATTTGGAAATTGAGTTCAATGTCAATCACAAATTGTCAATAAAGCATTGTTGACATATTTAAATTCCATGCCCGAGTGGGCTTAAATTACACTAAATCACAATGCCACTAAAGAGATTCAGTATGGTACTACTGGACACAATTTGAGATAAAGGTATATCCTTTTCACGATTTGCAATTTAAAAACGATATCCTTCTTATAATCAACAAATAATGGTGTTGACATGAGGCATATGTGTTATGTTCTTTCAATGCTATTACTATCCTACTGGCTATAGTCTCGCCCAAGTGGGCCAAAGTGACATTGTGCTCATTGTCTGTGCAAACTTATATCAATTGCCGTTGAAATCTCTTAGGCCATTCATTTATAAATATTTATTAAATTTTTAACATTGTCCTACATTATGGAAAATAGAGGCAATCACCGCAATAAAAATTCATTTTAACTGTACAGGCTAAGATCCCTTATCCTGAAATAGTTCTGAATGTATCAAAAAACACAATACAAAAATATGTGTGTTAATAGCAAGATAACATCTAAATAAGCAGAAAATAGATCAGCACATGATTCTTGCAACGGTACATTTTATCATAAGTGTACAGCCATTTCTTCACTCGAATTGAGTCCCTCGGGCATCATAGTATCGAAATCGATTATGTATCTTGATTCAAGACGTCTTAAAAGGCGCTGTCTGTCACCTCCTCTGTCTTGCCGTACAATTGCATCTATAACGACATAGGATAAAAGTTTTTCATTTTGCCCATGTACATCAAAGAAATGACGGGCTACAGGGTACTGCACGTCATGTTTTTTAATCGCACGTAGATGTTCTAGGACTCTCTTCTTAGCTGGATGTATTGAGCTCCCTACATATAATTTGCCACATGGGCAAATCAAACAGTACACACAATAATCAGTTTTGCAACTGAAATTTCCTCTGATTTCAAAATCTCTCTTATTGCCTGATACTCTGAGTTTTTTGCAATCTACACTTTGGGCACACGCCTTACATCGTTTACATGTAACAAAACCACTTGTTCTCGATTGGAAACCAGTATTTGTGGCACTGATCATATTATTGCACAATCCATCTTTCAAGGATTGACATCTACGAAATATCTGTGGTGAATCATTTAAATATTCACTTAGAGTCAAATCACTCTTTAAGATATGCCAACTCTTCTCAAAAAGTTTCCTAATATGAAAAGCATTTTTAGAAAAAGTGGTAATGAATCTGACAGAATCTTTAGATTCAGATAATACAGGTTTAGAATGTAAAAGATTAGATCTTATTAGTGAATCTGCCTTGGTGATCGCTTGTTTAATTATCTTATCAGAGTACCCACGTTGTTTGAATCTTATGCTCATTACAATTTTCTCTTGTTCATATTCTTCAGTGGTACTACAATTGCGCTTAGCTCTGATTAGTTCCCCATAGGGGATACTTCGAATCAGGCTAGATGGATGAGCGCTTTGAGCATTGAGTAAGCTGTTCCCTGCTGTTTGCTTTCTATGCAACTTTGTTACCAATGAGTTATTAAAAACCAGAATCTCCACATCCAAAAACACAATCATAGACTCACTAATTTGGGAGGTGAATTGTAAGTTCTTGTCATTATTATTGAGAGAGTCAATAAAGGTTATAACTGACTCTTTATCACCTTTCCATATTAAAAATATGTCGTCTATGAACCTGGCCCATATGATGACCTTATCTTCCTGAGCTTCCCAATTTTGCGACACCTGCTCCTCCCACCAGCCCATGTACAGATTGGCATAACTGGGGGCGAAGCAGGTGCCCATTGCGGTGCCTTGGGTTTGTTTGTAAATGTTATTGTTAAATAGGAAGTAATTGTTTGTCAGACAATACCTCGTCATTTCCAACAACATTTCAGTGTGGGCTAGTAATGAAATCGGTCTGGCTCTTAAAAAATGTCTAATGGCCTGGATCCCCAGGTCATGTGGTATGCTTGTGTACAAACTGGTAACATCCAAGGTTACCAGTAAAAAGTCCTCTTCCCATACCACCCCATCAATTAGTGTCAGGAAATGTGTGGTATCCTTAAGGTATGCCGGTAAAGCACTAACAAAGGGTCGTAAGTAATGGTCAATGAACTTGGATGTTGCTTCGAGTTGAGAGCCCATAGAAGAGACTATGGGTCTCCCTGGTGGTTTTTTAGAATTTTTGTGCAATTTTGGGAGCAAGTACAATACTGGAAGTTTTGGGTGTTTACAATAGAGACTACGAAATTCATCCCATTCAATTAAACCTGCATCATTCCAATTAACCAATAATTCATTATATTTGGTATATGATGCTGACACTTCTGAATGATTACTAATCATATAACAGGTATTATCATCAAGTTGTCTTTGCCCCTCCTTTAGGTAATCAACTTTGCTCCACACCAACAACTTTAACTATGTACAAACTCGTATCGACCTGTATAAATATACTCGCAAACTGAAATTGTGCAAGTTTCACTTACTAAATAAAACCAAACAGTGCACAATTCAAGATACAGTTACAGGTTTGAGCTTAAGTCCATCACTTATAACAGTAAGTGAATATGAGCTAATGTGCGATTTACAGGACCTACACAGAGAAGGTACGCTTGACGATACATTACCCAGCACTGTTACCCTGCCTAGATTGGATATGCCGGGCTTAACAGGATTCAAACCCAGGTCTACGTTTAACCCAGTCATGTTGCATGATAACATCGATATTTATAATGAGTTAATGACCACCCAACTCAAAAGGTTACATACATCTACCCTGCAGGCTCAACAAAAATGTCGTAATCAAAATAACTGTTATGGCAGCCTGTTGAAAAATCTTCAGAGCAACAACAATGTGGTGGTACGTCAATCGGACAAGGGGGGCCACATTGTCCTTTGGCCAAGGTCTATGTACATGGATGAGGCAATCCGAAATCTGAATGATCGTCAGTGTTATAGACGGGGTGATTGGAAGACAGTAAAACTGGCATGGAATGATTTCAACACTAAATTACTATCATGGAAGAGTGCTGGGTTATTAAGTAGGGACAAATTTAAATTCCTCAAGGTGAACCATCCGGTAATTCCAGTCTTTTATCTGATTCTAAAGGTACACAAAGACCCTAACAAACCTCCTGGGAGACCTATAATCTCCGCGAAGAATAATATCACGTAGAACACTTTGCGGTAGATCGATTTCTTCCTCCAGGAGCATGTCAAAAATGTACCATCATATTTACAGGACATGGGGGATTTCTTGAGGAAGATTGAGACTGTAACTTGGCATGAAGATTATCTGCTGATAACTCTTGACATCGCTGCTCTGTACACCAGCATATATCATATGGATGGCATCAGAGCAGTCGAACAGTTTTTACGGACAAAACCACTTTACATGCTGAAACACAAAAAAATGCTGTCTGATATGATCCTGACATGTTTAAATAATTACTTTTTGTTCGAAAGTCAGGTGTTCCAGCAAATGAGAGGCGTAGAGATGGGGGCTTGCTTCTCCCCCAGTTATGCCTGTTTACACATGGGACTGTGGGAGGAGCAGGTCTTCAAGACTAGATTTGGGCACATCCTGAGTAACCATATAGTTGCCTGGCATTGTTATATTGATGATCTGTTTCTCATTTGGAGAGGGTTCGAGACAGCAGCTCATTTGTTTATTGAGGAAATGAATGTGAATAACCTCAACCTTGAATTTACAGCTCATGTCAGCAAGGTATCCGTAAACCTTCTGGATGTAGAAGTGTACATCAAAGACAACCATCTGGAGACCCTGTTACATCGCAAAGCCACACCAGCCACCACCCTGACCATCTGATACGCTGTCTTCCCTACGGTGAGATGCTGCGTATCAGACGTATCTGTAGTGTGGATACTGACTGTGCGAAGACTCGATATGAAAGCAAGCAAAGATTTTTAGCCAGAGGCTATACTGCTAACATGCTTGACAAAGCGATTAAGAAAGCCAACTCTATTTCTCGCTCTACAACATTAGGTTGTAGCACTGAGCAGATTATTTTGCCCAACATTCCCAGAGCCACTTCGGAACCACCCAGATTAATCACTATGTACAGCCGACAACACAATAAATTGTGTATGATTTTTAATAAGAATTGGTCGGTTGTTCAGAGTGATTCAGTAATTGGTGACATTCTACCCAAGGCTCCTGAGATAACTTTTCGCAGAGCCCGCTCAATGAATGACATACTTGTCAAGAGCAGTCCAGAAATCACCACTAACAGTTCCTGGTTACAAACCACTAAGAGCTTCATAAAATGCGCATCTTGCAAAGCCTGTAAATTAGGTAGGAACAAAACATCATACAGTATCCCGTTTAATGATGTCCCTGTGGTTATCTCTAAGAAATTGACATGCAAGACTGATTATGTGCTGGAGTGTACGTGTGGCCTGCATTGTGTTGGCAGCACCAAGTTGCAGGTCCACAAACATATAGCTTATCCAGTTGCTAGGCATTTTAAAGAGGTCCATGGTAGTTGCCTAGACTACTTGAGTTACTTTGTGGTGGACACGGTCCCACAACTTCATCGTCGAGGGGACCGTGAAGCCATGTTAAGAAAGCTTGAGACTAGGTACATCCTCGAGTTAGATACCAAGACCCCGAACGGGCTCAACTCAAGTGAAGATCTCTTTACCTGCCTTTAAATTCTCCCAGATCTGTGTCAGTCTTTTTACAGCTATTAGCATTGGATTCTAGATCAGTATCTGATCACCGTATTGAATAATTTTAATCATACGGGAGATGATCTGACTAGCTGTATTTTATTATGTTGTTTTTTCTTTCCGTTTTCACTTCACTCCTCTTTTTCGATTTTACATCATTAGAACGTGACCATTCTGGGCAGATTAGATGTAGAGGTTTACAGGACTCCATGCAGCTGTATCAAAATCATTACTATTTTTTACTCATATTTATTATACATTGACATTTTTTGAATAGGTCTCTGAGATCATCAAACAATGCAGTTGACTCCCTCTAGTATTCATGTTTGAGATATAGTCCATGGGTCATTTTTAGATATTTATGATGTAATAAATATTTATTAGTATTTTAGAGGTTTTTTTTAACTGTTGGTTGTTATATGAAATTTGAATGAATATTTTAATCAAATTGTTTGATTTTAAATTCTTTTTCACAAGCGTATCACCTATGGGTTAAAGTTTGGATCAGAGACACGCTCGCTACGAGAGAATGTATTAATTCTATGACCCACTAGGGTTAGATGTAGCATTATTCTATTTCAATGTTTGTAAAGTTTTTTTGGAGTAACATGTTGATTACTATACGTCTGCAGTTGGTGTCCCATGATACTAATTCTGTTACTGAGGCTATAGACATGTCCATTTTTGAACTCTCCTTTGTATTCTATGCAATATGACAATCGGATAAACTGCATTGGGCTGAATTGTTTTGCACTACTGCCAATAATTTGCACAGCTTTTTAGAGGCAACTTTTTTATATTTGTTTTACCGGTTGGGTATGGGGTTTCAATAATGCACTTTGCACTTTTGTGACTTTACCCAGGTATTATATACCTCTTGTGCAGTCAGCCCGACTAAGGGGATAATCTCAATTTGCCTATTTTGCAAACGCTAAATTTACACTATTGCATTTTTTGCACATCCGTCTAAACTAAATGACATGTCAATTTTGATTTTATGAATTACGATCAGAATAACAAGTGATCATCATGCATTTCATGCATGAATGTATTGTCAGATGTTTTGTATGTCTATTGGCCCAATGGTCATGTGATGGTTATTACTTGCACTTGAAATTTGTTGGCTTTCACTGACAGCGTCATGTGATCAAGGCCTTTCTGGGGCCGAAACGCATCATGGCCGTGCGTGGTGCTTCAATGGATTAAATAAATACCTTTTGCACGCAGAAGCTTGGGTCCGTTTTCGTCTTTCCGGCATTGGGATGTTTGAGATGAAGTTCTTCGCATATATATATATATAAATATATATATATATATATATATATATATATATATCTCTATATATCTATATATATATATATATATATATATTTGGTGTGAACAAGGCCGCATGTCTGGCGGGCGAAACGCGTCACTTTTGGATATCTTTATGTTGGAATAAAGACACTTGATTCATCATCGCTTGTGGAGTCTGTACCTTGGTGTTGCGCCGGTGTTACTGGACCAGCCCTAGGATTTCTTTGGATATATATAGTTATATATATAGTTTAAAGGTGAGAGTTTAATTGGCAAACAGCGCGAAACAAACTGACAGACGCGTTTCGGCAGACAACGCCTTCTTCAATGTCAGTTACTATAACAAACAAAATCTTATATATGCATACCGGAAAAGTAAACGTGATAGTGCACAGTAGAAAGTGAAGAGGTCCCATCAAGTGGAATACAAACGTTTGTATGTGTGTCGGCCATCTTTGAATATGTGGTTGAATACACAATGCATATTGATTTCACCACCTGCTACGAAATATTAATGTAGCGGTGAAGTGCACCCGGGACACGTGGTGCGGCGTCTGATGAACTTTTGTTTATACCATTGGAAATTGACGCATGCCCCGTCTCACGGATTTTGGGAAATATACGCTGTGGATTGACACCACAGTGGTGGAGAACATACAGTATTGACCGGCATCGAGATGCACCGCCCTGTGTGCCGACAACAAGAAACTCGAGTTGGAAGATACGAATGCCCTGCTGCGGGTGAGTGTTGGCATGATTGCGGGTTAACTGACATTAATCTGAGACAGCCCTGGGGGTTTAGTGCCGGTAAGGAGTTGAAAGGCAAACGCGTGAATTTGGGGAAAAAGATGTTTAATGATTCGGAATCGAGAGGAGGCGGCCGCAGACCTTTTTAAAAAAACAGAAAAATCAAAGAAAAACTGAACACAAGGATGGGGAACATCGAAACCCACACAAAGTAACTTAAGGTCTCTCTATCAAATTCTGGAATGGACTTACGAGAAAGAGATTCGTAAATGGTGGGAGGCTACCTCCCTCCAAAAATATTTGGACGATGGCGGCATACCAAGAGGTCTACAAATATACACAGTGCCCAATTATGAGAACCCCGACCCCAATGTACTGAAGGATTGGGCTGAGTATACGACTGAATCAGCTGCAGGAATGGTCAGGATATTAGCAAAATATGCCTGGAGTGATCGCGCTAAGTTACAAAAAGAAATCCAGAACTTAGAGGAAATGAAAACGAGCGAAGAATTAAGAACTTTAATGAAAAAACGACTCATTGAGTACGAAGGGGTGATCCAAAGACGTAAACAAATAAAATTTCTTAGAGATGAAAGGAATTATGAGTCTGGGCGGATTCTTACCTTCGCCAGGAAATTCGACGCCCCAAGAAAGCAACTGAAATCGAAAACTACGCCTCCGTCTGACAGAGAAACATCTGAGTCAGAGGTGGAGACATCAGAAGTAGAACGACCAGTACAAGCACCTGACAGAAATGAAAACCTGAATGAACCCACTTTTTTGGGGGAATATCAGCTGATCAGGGAAAGCAGACAAATGCCACCACCAAGAGTTTACCCACCAGACCGTCCACACGCAAAATCCGAAGGGGCAAAATAGGACGGCGGAGAATCTGTTACTCCCAGGATGACGCGAAGCAAGAGAGGTGGCAGATGGTGAACGCCACAGCACACGGTGAGACAGATGAGAAAACCATCATCATTCTTTCTCACAGGAAATTGAGCAATGACGAGATGCAGGTCCTAAAATAAGAACTAACTTTCTGCCCGACATCCATGTTTAATTACACGCAAACAAGGATTGACTTGTATAAATACATTCGAAAATAGAAGTTGCCGAAAATTCATACCCTACATCCTAAAACTCAACGCAATCCCACCCCTACTGCAGAAATTACTGAACTCACTGGAAATGATTTAGAGACATTACTGACATTACAATCACTAGAAGAATTAACAGAGACTGAAAATATCTCAGACACAATTGTCAATACAAGCCTTGATGTTGCATGAGTTTCGCAAGTTGGTGGAAATAGTATGTTTAGGGTAAAATCAAGAGTTATTCCGCAATTACCACACAATGCCATCGACGTCTTCCATGAAGCGATCATCACTGACCTAAAAAAACTCAATGAGGAAACAAATAAGAAAAAACGATTTAACATTCCAATGGGACAGTGGAAAGTGATTATGGACTTGAAAAAGGACGAGTCAGTAATCATAAAACCTTCAGACAAAGGGGGCGACATCCTCATTTTTAATAAAGAACAATATGTCAAGGAAGAGAATATAACAACTGTGCAGTCAAAATCCAGGAACTTTTGCAGTGTTGGCTGGAGAGCGGACTTATTGACTCGGAAGAACACCATTTTCTGTTCTGTGAATACCCAGTGATTCCTACCTTCTACCATCTCCCGAAGGTTCACAAGGACCTGATGTCCACCGGGTAGACCGATTGTAGCCTCACAGAACAGTTTACTTGAGAATATTTCCATTTACATTGATTCCTTTTTAAATCCTTTGGTGAAAGACCTAACCTCTTATGTAAAAGACACACATGCGTTTTTGAGATTAATTGAAGGGATTGAGTGGGAAGATGATATGGTGATGATCAATCTTAACATCACCAGTTTGTACACCTGCATAGAGCATACTAAGGGCCTTAATGCTATCAAATGGTTCTTAAACAAACGAGCGCTGAAATATCACGATCATAATGCCATGCTGGCAGATATGACTGCTTTTTGCCTGGAGAGCAACATTTTCTTGTTTGACGGACAACTTTACAGACAAAGAAGAGGGACCGCGATAAAATATATATATATATATATATATATATATATATATATATATTCACTGAAAAAACCATAGGTTTCAGGGGTGTTATAGTTATCTGGACTTTTCACTTGTACAAAACCATTGAAATTCCCCCGTTATAGTTAGTTCAGCTAACTATAACTCGCGCGCCCGCAATGCACTGCTGATGACGTCACATATTACATCACTCATGACATGGTCAGTGACATCACTCATGACATCACTGATGACATCTCAAATGACATCACTGATGACATCATCCAGTGAATGTGTGTTTTTCTGAAAATTAAATATGTTTTATATAGGTATATCTCAAGGTCGATGGAAGAATAAATGGGTATATAAGTGTCTAAATGGATGATTTGTTTTTGAAAAATTGATTGTGTAACTGACTGATTAAGTGTATCATAGTGAATACATGGCTTAGTGAGTAATGTTTAAATATGTAAATATCTGTATCAGTCTCTCACTTTGTGTATAAGTGGCTGCATGGGTTGGTGTGTAGCTACATGGGTGTCTATATAGGTTATTAGTTGGTTTTTTGAGTATCAGTCTGAATGTCTGCATGGTTCCGTGGGGGGTATTACGTAGTGCATAGGTGCATGAATGAGTGACTCACTGTTTGTATGTGTTGAAGACAGCATGTGTGCAGGACTGTATGGGTGGATGAGTGTGTGTAAGGGTGTGTTAGTGAGTGAATGACTGTCTCAATAGTGTCTTTATGAGTAACTACATATGTTTTAAACTAGTATATGTGACTATTGGTGTATATAAGTGAGTATATGTGAGAGTGAGAGATTGAAAGAGTTCCTGTATGAATAAGTATGTGTTTCTATAAGTCATCAGTGATGTCATCAGTGATGTCATTTGAGATGTCATCAGTGATGTCATGAGTGATGTCACAGACCATGTCATGAGTGATGTAATATGTGACGTCATCAGCAGTGCATTGGGGGCGCGCGAGTTATAGTTAGCTGAACTAACTATAACGGGGGAATTTCAATGGTTTTGTACAAGTGAAAAGTCCAGCTAACTATAACACCCCTGAAACCTATGGTTTTTTCAGTGAATTTCTGAGGTTTTTTAAATGCTAATTCCTAACTATAACGTGCCTGAAACCTATGGTTTTTTCTGTGAATTTCAAAGGTTTTTTAAATGCTAATTTCTAACTATGCCTACAGAGATAGGACATGTGAAGAAAGAAGAAAGAATGCACAGAAAGAAAAAAAAGAAGTGCAGAAAGAAGCAACAGAAGACCTCAAAGACGAAGAAAAGTGCAGGAAGAAGGATAACGTGCAGAAAGAACAAAAAGAAGAGCAGAAAGAAGCCTTGTTGCAAAATCATTCTGTACCCTCAACTTTTTCCGACGGATACTGGTGGCAACTGAGTCTGACTAACCAGTCCTAGAGCCATTGCTATGTTAAAAGACACTTAGAATACAGTGAATACACTAGGGAACATTATGCGTTGGGGTCCCCCTGTGATTAGCATGACCTCCTCTGTAAGCCCCTAGTATATAATAGGGCAGGGGATTAAAACTACCTCTTAAAACAGGCCACAGGTCGTTTTTGCACACGTTAACTCAGGCCCAGTCCCCTCCCTTCACCACTGTGTAAACACGCCCTGTGTCCGTTTTTAGTTGGGAGAGTAAGTTCATTTGAATCCTGAGGGTCCCTAGGGTCCAACTAGCCCACTAGGTACCTCCAGTAAGTGCCACAGAGCTGCGTTGCAGAGAGGTGTAAAAAGTGGAACGGCCTGGACCACCTCTCTGCAATGCAGCTCAGTGGCGCTTACTGGAAGCACTTGGTGGGCTAGTTAGCCCCCAGGGGCCCTCAGTATTGAAGGGAAATTATATCCCCAATTTAAAACGTGCCATAGTGCGTGTTTGCACACGTCACCTCAGGCCCCGTCCCCTCCCTTCACCACTGTGTAAACGCGCCCTGTGGCTGTTCTAAGTTGAGAGATTAAGTCCCCTTGAATCCTAAGGGTCCCTAGGGTCAAACTAGACCACTAGGTACCTCCAGTAAGCGCCACAGAGCTGCTTTGCAGAGAGGTGTAAAAAGGGGCTTGGCCTCAGAACACCTGTCTGCAGCGCAGCTCCCTGGCGCATACTGGAGATGCCTGTTGGGCTAGTTGGCCCTTAGGGACCCTCAGTATTGAAGAGAAATTAATTCCCCAATTTACAACTCGCCAGGGGGCGCGTTTGCAGAGTGCTGCAAGGAGGGGGCATGGCCTCCGGCGCGATGCAAGGCTTTTATTTATTTTAATTTTTTAAGAAGGGGGGCTGTGTGGTTCCCCTTCTTATTCTAATTTATTGGCCCTGATGACCCCATCCCTCAGGGCCTGTCTCCTAATTATATTTTTTTGACCCCAATCCCCAGGGCCGGCCACTGTTTTTTATTATTTTTAAAAAATATATATTTATAGACACACCTAGGACATGCTGGACAAACCGTACGTACCTATCACCATGACGATTTGCGTGATATTCATTAAAAGGCGACTATGCATACAATGAATCCACGTGGAATGTATTTACACCACTAGTGAAGCTCTGACATGTCTGATGCCCTACCGTGCCTAATCCCGGTAGACACCCTTGTCGTTTATTTATACAAACATGGGTAACTATTGACAGGCACATTTAATACACATGCACACCAAGCCATTCAAAGGGGATTCGACAAAAATTCGAACAAAACTATGCAAGAAACCCCCCTCACGGTTAATAAAACAAACATCCACTGCCGGTTGTGTAATACTTTTTATTTTACTCTCTGGAAAGGGGACGAACATCACTTGAGAGTCACAGCGCACTCCTGGCAGAGCCCAATGCTGTGTTACACCCACCATTGCCTGCTGAGTGCCACACACCTCTGTGTTGTATTCCACTAGCTAGTGCATATGCTATGACACTCTCTAGCCCATGTGCACTGTAACACCACCCCGTGAATATGTCATGCCACACTTGTCTTCGCATGGGTTATATTGCCCCATCTAACATGCCTTCCTCGATGCCTATGTTATAACGCACAGTGCTATGCCATACATATTACAATCTGGGATCCATATCTTTGTCACAGTGCATATGCAACATTACACTCCCCAGCACATATTTTATATTACAACTTTAGAGACTAGTTAGGTTACACAACACTGCCCTGTGCATATTACACTCCAAGGCGCATATCGCATAGCACGTGCTAGTGCCTGTGCTATCTCGCGCTCTCCAATGAATCTGTCATTGCGCACAATGTATTGCATATTATATTTCACGCCCGGTTCATCTTATATCACACTTTTTGGTGCATAGTTTATACCATACACTATATCTAGTTTTCATTTTAAATCGTGCTCTCAGGACTATGTTCTATATAACACTGTGTTCACCTACCCTTTTCACGGGCATTACATTTTGCGATAGGGGGTGGAGGGTCAGGGGGTGTTTCTGCCAAGTGAGCCCGGAGTCACAGTCACAAACGTCCTCTTCTTCCTGAATAAAAGTGAGATTATGCTGCATACTTGTTCATATTTTAAGTAGTTCGCACAGACACACGTTTTAAAAACAATAAAGTTCCTAATACCCGCCTTCTCTGAACAGTTAGCTTGCTGCCCCATCCCCCTCCTCCTTATCCTCTGTTGTGTGAATCCATGGACTAGCCTCCTCCCTCCTGCCATGCATGGTCTGATGTGCTGCCATTGCCCTCAATTTAGTATGATGTACCAGTCCACTCCTCCTGCCCTCCATTTCCCAATTCTATGCCCCATCATTGACCTCCTGCTTAAACTCTGTGCTTAGCTTGCTGCCCCTATTCTCCTTCCCCCTGCCCTCCGATGTCTTTGTGCATGTCCCTGCTCCATCCTTTTTGCCCACCATGTTCCATGGACCTGCCACTCCTATCTACTCTGAGTATTCTGTTGAGCTGCCACTCCCCTCCCACCTGCCTAGCATTGTCAGATGACTGTAACCTGTCCCTGCCACCTCCACCCTGCCTGTCCACATGCCATGCCCCTATCCTCTTCCTCCTGTCCTACATGGTCCATTGTACTGCCACACCCTTCTGCCCTCCCTGGTCTGTTGTGCTGCAACTGCTCCTCCTGCCTGCCCCATGCGGTCTGTTGTGAGGCCCCTTCCCCTGAACTTTCTTGTCTGTGCACAGGTCCTGACCCTCCCTTCTATCCTCCATCGTCCTTTGTGCATGCCCCTGCACCCTCCTTCTTGCCCATCATAGCCATTGTGCTGCCACTAACCCTCCCACTTGCCATGCATGGTCTTTTGTGCTGCCATGGCCCCTCCCACCTTCCCTGTGTGGTCAGTTAGCTGCCCCTGACCCCCTCCCACCTTCCCTCCATGGTCTGTGTGTATGCCATCACAGTCTCACTGTTGCTCTTCATGGTGTGTCTTGCTTCTAGTGCCCATCCTGCCTGACCTCCATGGCTATCTTGCTGCTCTTGCCCTGCCCCCTTGCCCCCAGCCCTCTGTTTACATGTGCAGACCCCTACTCCCTCCCTCCTGGCTTGTCTGTTCCATTGTAATGCCCCTGATCCGTCCCTCCGGCCCTTTATGGTCTGTTATGCTGCAGCTTTCTCTCCTGTCTGTCCATTATGGTCAGCTAGCTACCATTGCCTCTTGCCCCTCTGTTCTCTGTTGTCCATGTGCATGGTCCTGTCCCCTCCCTCTTGCTTTCTATGGATTGTTGTGCTGCACTCCCGTCCCGCATGCCCTGTGTGGTGTATTGTGCTGCTGCAAACCCTGATGCCTGCCCTGCAGGGTCAGTTTGGTGCACCTCTCCATGTCCCTCCTGTCCTCTGTTATCCAAGTCCATGTCCTTACCCCATTTCCTTCCATGATCCAATGTACCATACTTGCGAACATTTTGAACTTGGTAAGAGGGAGATTTTGAAAAAAAACTGGGGTATTGATTTTCCCCTTTGAGTTACATTGAAAAAGAGGAGATTGTAGACAGGAGACAGATCAAATAAAGCCCATTTGAGCTTAAAAACATTGGACGTTTCCTGGCTGAATCGGGTCTGTTGGCATGTATGGTTGTACTACTATTGCCTCTTCCTTCTGCCCACAATGGTCTATTACATTGCCACAGCCTCTCTTGCAAGTCCTGTATTGTTGGTTTGTTGTCCCTGCCCCCCTTTCCACTGCCCTCCATAGTCTGTTGTGCTGCCACGGCCCTTCCTGCCTGCTCAGTGTGGTTAAATTGTTGCCTTTGCACCCTCCTACCTGCCTTAAATTTTCAGAGTCCGTGCCCCTGGCCTCTGCCTCTCAACAGTATCCTAATGAACAACTAGATTGCTAACATTCTATATTTATTACAAAAGTGTGGAACGCCTGACGTCATCTTGATGTAATCAAAACTGTACTACCTAGAGCATTTCCTTTAGAAATTACATATATGAGAGGGTCTTATTGGCATCAAAATTATGGTTAGTGCTCTAAAATACTAAAATAAGGACATATTTTCTGAGTTTTCAAATAGCGACAAAGCACTTTTAAATTATTTGTTATCTTTATGTTTTTTTATCCAGTTGACCACTTGATTAAATGTTGCACTTAGGGGAGAGGATGTGATCTTACTTCCAGAACTGCAGACTTTGCAACTGGGGAACCAGGTTGGAGTTTCTGCTTCAGCTCGACATTCTGTGATTCTGGCCAAATCACTTAGTCTCCCCATGTCTACAACCAAAATGAATTTGTTCTTGTGTGATGTAACCAATGCTCATGTCAAGCACTCCAATACCTGACAAGTCTGCACTATATAACACTGCAAAAACACAAAATAATAAGTGTTTTGCACACTTCTGTCATTGGGCTATATTTGGGCTACATCTAGGTGATCTTGGGCTACATTTGGGCTCTTTTGTCTCCGGTGGCCATCTTGGGAGATTTATTTGTTATGAAGTTTCCTAATTTCCTCATGTACTGCAGTCTCCTCAGTAGGAAATGCTTTCAGTTTTTTACTTTGATTCCATCATGAAGGTATTCAGATATGTCACAAATTTGCCATAAATTCTGAATGTTATCACTCTAGTTGCTCATTAGATCACTGTAGTAAAACTACTGTTCACCATGGAAGTCTGCTCCTGGTATTAAAAGTGCATGTTTCAGTCTGCATGTCAGAATTTTTTAATGAAATAGAAGAGGATTTGAGAAGTCACTCAAAATGTGCCCTCATTTTCTTTCTTCAGCATTAATCATAATTTCTATGGCAAAATGAACCCCCTCATTGTGTTCCTTTTTAAATTAAATGTTTTAAGTGTTACCAGTTTATTCCAATCAAGATGGCTTCAGGTGTGCCATACTTTTGTCATAATGAAGACAGTAAGCGCTCTAGTTGTTTTTAAGAACACTTTGGGACATTCTGTCATTGGGCTATACTTGGGCTACATCTGGGTGATATTTGGGCTCTTTTGTCTCTGGTGGCCATCTTGGGTGACTTATTTGTTATGAAGTTTCCTAATTTCCTCATTTACTGCAGTCTCCTCAGTAGGAAATACTTTCAGTTTTTTACTTTGATTCCATCAAGAAGGCATTCAGATGTGTCACACATTTGCCATAAATTCAGAATGTTAGCACTCTTTTTGCTCATTAGATCACTGTAGTAAAGCTACTGCTCACCCGGGAAAACTGCTGCTGGTATTGAAAGTGCATGTTTCAGTCTGCACGTCAGAATTTTTTAATGAAATAAAAGAGGATTTGAGAAGTCACTCAAAATGTGCCCTAATTTTTCTTTCTGCAGCACTAATCATACTTTTTATGGAAAAATGAACCCCCTCATTTTGTTCCTTTTTAAATTAAATGTTTTAAGAGTTACCACTTTAATCCAAGCAAGATGGCTTCAGGTGTGCCATACGTTTATCATAAGTAGGACTGTTAGCGCTCTAGTTGTTCTTTAGAACCCTCTGGGAAGCTGCAGTAGAACACAAAGGAATCAACTGACAGTCTCTGCCCTTGTTGGATGTACATGTTTTACTGAGAATATCAGACTTCATTCTCACATGACTGAGAAAGATAATGTGAATTTACAGAAAATAAGCTCTCAGTTTAGCTTATAGATCACCTTCCAAACCTCTGTGGGAAAAGCATGAGAAAATATTTTTCTCTCAATCATGATATCCCAGCAGAAGGCTTTTTCACATGGTGAAATCACCTTAGAACATACCACAATTCCTAAAATGAGTATGGTACCATCAACAAATGATTTATAATGTAACTAAAGTCTTAAAACCTTCTATTAACTGCAATGCTTTTTAATGAGGTGCTATCATGTATATTGGTCCCAAGATGGCTGCCAACACTTCTTGGATAAAGTGCTGAGAGCCAATCAGATCTCAGGATAAGATTTGTGGTTAGGCTCCGCCCACATATATATATGATTTTACTTTTGATTTTCTCAGGAACTACTGAACAGATTGACACCATATATGCAAAAGGCACATCCCTGAGATGAGGACTACCTCTCTGCCAAATTTCAAGTAATTCTGTTCAGCCGTTCGGGCTGTACCTTGGACTAAAGGTCCCTATGTAAAATTGCATGGGGAAAACGCGTTTTGGCACCCCCCTTTTTTCTCAGCCCCCGCTTGACGAATCCCCCGAGACTTTCAGGGTAGGAGCGGAGCGGAGCGCCCCACCTATTTTGAAAATTTCGCGAGGATTCGTCAACCGGCGCCAAAGTTATTCCAAATAGAATGTTGCGGATTTCCTATGGAAACACGGTCCTAACTATAACTATCTACTGGCGACCGCCAGTAGATAATATATATATATATATATATATATATATATATATATATTGAGCAGTAAATGGAACATAATCGCGGATACGATAATATCCATGCATTATGAATTGGGTATCCCTTCACACTGTGTTTTTTATTTCCCAACAGGACTAATGTTCGCCTATTATGGGCTTGAATGTTTTCCTTGTGTATACTGTGACATTATAGAAGGCATCCACGTGCACATTCGATTATTGTTTTAATTTGGTTTACGAAGGCCGTTTCCGCGATTATGTTCTGTTTACTGCACAATTTGTATACATATATATATTTTAATTTGATTGTGTATGTGAGAAAAGAGACTCCTCTACATTACTATTTCATAGCAGGTGGTGAAATCAATATGCATTGTGTATTCAACCACATATTCAAAGATGGGCAACACACATACACATACACACATACACGTTAAACATTATCGTTTCATTTTTTAAGGGCAGGCAGTGATCTCTGGGACCACTGCCTGCCCTTAATAAATATTTTTAGAGACAGTCGCACCCCTTCCAAATTGCGACTGCGTTACCACCCTCTTGAAGAGGGTGGTAATTTGTGAGTGTTTTGCGACCTCAATTGCAGTCAGAAAACATTCACACATAGCCTTGCAGACATAATTAGGAAGGGAACGCCCCTTCCTAATTGCGACTCGCAATTCCTAAATAGCGAGTCGCAAATAAATTGCGACTCGCTATTTAGGAATTGTACATGGCCAACAGTGATTTTGCATGCGCAAACGGGTTCGCAAACCCGTTTGCGCATGCAAAATCACATCGTACATTTGGCCCTAACTGCCCTACGCTAAACCCAAGAACAATTCCCCTCCACAACCCCCCAAACCCCAGCCCTTGCCCATTCCTAAATCCCTACCCCTGCACGACACCCCAAGCCCCAATCCTTCCCCTACCTTGAACCCTAAATCACTGCCCCTGCATGATCCCCTGCCCCCAATCTTTTCCCTACCCTAAACCCTAAATCACTACCCCTGCACGAACCTCCGACCACCAATCTTTTCCCTACCCTAAACCCTAAATCACTACCCCTGCATGACCCCCAATCCTTTCCCTACCCTAAACCCTAAATCAGTACCCCTGCACCACCCCGATACCCAGTCCTCTCCCTACCCTCTCATGATGGACCGTGAATTTTGCTAACCGCAGAGCCTGAACAATAATGGCCGCTGCCCGGTGGAGCTGTTTTTTTAGCTATAGAGTAAGGGTGGGCGTAATTGGCGGAGTACTACTACGTGGATTTCCACGAAGTTGAACAAATACTCAGTGAATTCCACAACTTTGTTCCGTTGGACTCCCAATTAAACAGTAGCCTCATATACTTTTGGTAAAATAACAAGTATCTCTGTCTTTACATGGTAAAATATATATAGTCATTTCACAAAAGTGAAAATGAAAATTTAGCAAGCAGTGAGAGTGGTGATGATTTTGGGATCCTCCCTAACCTAGGGAGAGAACCAAGCAGATGCCTTGAAAACAAAGATCACATCTTGCTGAACGATTCGGTGGTGGTCCCATCCTCTTAGGACCACCCCAAGCACAGTTATGGGCAAAAATACAATCCCAACCAAAGGCCCTGCAAAGCATTATGGGACGAGATTAGCAGTGGGCAGTGAATATTATAGTATCCAATATCAAAATAATTCTACAAAGAGCTGCAGATCAACTAGTCGTTACTAAGTGTCCCTGACAAGTCAAATGCAAAAGCATTGAAATTATTACATCAAGCTGCAGTTTCACTAGTCGTTACTAGGTGTCCCTCACGAGTCAAATATGTATAGTTCAGGTAACTATAACTCACGCACCCGCAATGCACTGCTCATGACGTTACATATTACATCATTCATGACATGGTCAGTGGCATCACTGATGACATCTCAAATGACATCACTGATGACATCATCCATGTGAAAATCTGATGCACCTCCTCATACTCTAATGTAACCTTTGATACACCCACTGTAAAATACAGACTATCATTTTCTAAATCATAGACACACCAATAGCAGTTACTACATATGCACTCACTGATTCCTAGGTCTACACACACATCCACTCATTCATCCATACAATCACTCCTATATGCAGTCACTCATCAATACAACACTATCATATGTACTCATACACCTATACAGACACTCACACACCGCCACTCATCCATTCAGTTACTCACACACCTAGTCAGTCATGCTAAGAATCAATCACACTCCCATTTACTCACCTATACAATTATACACACACCACCTCACTTATTCATACAGATACTAACAAACATTTACTCTCTTATATAGTCAGTAATACAAGTACACACTTATCCATACAGCCAGTCTCACAATCACTGAATATCATGTAGAGTCATTTATATACTCCAACTCTCACATACACTGCCTTTTACATATGTAGTTACTTGGACATATACCACTGGGACATCCATTTACTCACCAACACACCCATACACACGCTCACGCACCCATGCAGCTGTTTCCACATGTACTCTTCAACCCATACACCCAGTGAATCAACCACTCACACATCTATGCACAGAGTCACACACCTCCCACCCACCCACCCACACACTCAATCTCCCAAACAAATACTCAGACAACCAATCAATAACCTATATAGACACTCATGTAGCTACTGACCAACCCATGCAGCAGCGTGCACACCAACAGACAGACTGATACAGAAATTCACACAGTTTAGTCACTAACCCATTCATTCAGTAAGACACATTTATTCACTCACTTATACAGTCAGTCACACACCTACTAAATCCTCCATCCTAACACTTATACACCCACTCATTCTTCAATACACCTTGGAATATATATAAAACTTTACAGAAACACACAGTCACTGGATGATGTCATCAGTGATGTCATTTGAAATGTCATCAGTGATGTCACTGACCATGTCATGAATGATGTAATATGTGACGTCATGAGCAGTGCATTGCGGGTGCGCGAGTTATAGTCAGCTGAACTAACTATAACGGTGGAATTTCTATGGTTTTGTAAGAGTGAAATGTCCAGCTAACTATAACGTCCCTGAAACCTATGTTTTTATCAGTGAGAATACATATATATATATATATATATATATATATATATATATATATATATATATATATATATTCACTGAAAAAACCATAGGTTTCACACACGTTATAGTTACGAATTAGCATTTAAAAAACCTTGCAAATTCACTTAAAAAACCATAGGTTTCACACATGTTATGGTTAGCTGGACATTTCACTCGTAAAAAAACAATGAAATTCCCCCGTTATAGTTAGTGCAGGCAACTATAACTCACGCGACCGCAATCCTCTGCTGATGACGTCAGATATTACATCACTGTATTTAGACACTTATTTACCCATGTCTTCTTCCATTAATCTTTAGCTATACATATATTACAAATATTTATTTTTCAGAAAGACACATATGTCATCAGTGATGTAATATCTGACGTCATCAGCAGAGGATTGCGGTCGCGTGAGTTATAGTTGCCTGCACTAACTATAACAGGGGAATTTCATTGGTTTTTTACGAGTGAAATGTCCAGCTAACTATAACATGTGTGAAACCTAGGGTTTTTTAGTGAATTTGCAAGGTTTTTTAAATGCTAATTCGTAACTATAACGTGTGTGAAACCTATGGTTTTTTCAGTGAATTTGTACGGTTTTTTAAATGCTAAGTTCTGTATTTAAAAAAAAAATAATTTCAGGTTTTTCACCGTGCGCGCACCGTGCGCGTGCAGTGGGCGCTTGGTGCGCTTCACGCACCGAGCACCCACGGTGCGCAGTGCGTGCCGTGCGCGCACCGTGCCGGCAACCCGCGATTTTTTTTTTTTTTTAAATTTGTTTTTTTCTCCCTTGGGGGTCCTTCTTTGACCCCCTGACCAAGGCTATGGGGTCAGGAACTGTCCACCCTGCCCCCTTTTCACGTTCTCCACCTTTGTTTTTCACCCCCACAGACTGCGAGAGACAAAATGGCGGCTGACACTTCCTGGTTTCGAACGATTCGAATGTTTACCGACATCTAACAACCAATCAGAATTGCGCTCGCGCACGGCAGGGTGCGCCCACAGTGCGTGCACGGTGCGCGCATATAGATATGGATATGGTTTTAAATGCTATTTTCTCAGGAGATACTGAACAGATTTACACGAGACCTTCAAAAGGCACTTCCTTGACCTTATGGCTACCTCTTTGCCAAATTTCACGTAATTCTGTTCAGCCGTTCGGGCTGTACCTTCGACAAAAGGTCCTATGGAAAAATGCATGGGGAAAACGCGTTTTGGGACCCCCTCCCTTTTTCTCGGCTCCCGCTTGACGAATCACCCCGAGACTTTCAGGGTAGGAGCTGAACGGAGCGCCCCATTTGTTTTGAAAATTTCGCGAGGATTCGTCAACCGGCGCCAAAGTTATTCAAAATAGAATTTTGAGATTTCCTATGGAAACTAGGTTGTAATTATAACTATCTACTGGCGACCGCCAGTAGATAATATATGTGTATATGTATATATAATAATTTTTTTCCTTTTTTCTGCCATGATGGAGTGTGTATTTACTATTCCAACTCCCAATGTAACTTAATAGTGATGGGACATCATGTTGTTTCCTAAAACAGAAGATAATGTGAATTTCTTTTAAAGGTTTGTACCAGGACCTACAATGGTATCACCATTAACACTATTCCACCCTACTGTAGCTAAAGCACAGCCACCCCAAACTAGTGAAAATAAAAACATAAGTTATGCTTTCACCTATTCAGGAGGCCTACATGTTTTACTACAGAGGACCCTGAAGAAGGACCAAAGTCTGTTTGTGTTTCTTTATCAGCTCATGCTGACAAGCCTCCTCTGGTGGGAGTCCACTTCCTTGTACATCATATTTTAGAGATTGTCTACCTACCAGCCTGCAGACTACTAACCACACCAATAACCACACCAACTCCAATGCCCCCGCATTATCCTCCTGTGAATACCTCTGCTTAAACATCTCTTGTAATAACAAACAAATATGTACTTTAGACACATTCTACCACCCTCCAGGAGATAACCTCACATTCATAGAACAGCTCATAGATATTCTAGCGACAAATGACGGCCAACAAAATAAGCAAATACTCCTGGGGGACTTTAACCTTCACTGGGATGACCAAAACGACCCAGGGGTAAACAGCCTCCAAGCTTTCCTCTCAGACCTTAATCTTAACCAAATATGTAACGACAAAGGCGCAACCCTCGACCTAGTAATTTCCAAAGTGGACTCCACACAGCTCGACTTGATCCTCCCCTGCGATTGGTCTGACCATCACGTCATTACATTCCAAGTCATGGAATCGGTTAAACGACTTTCAACACAACCTCTGAGAACAAAGATCTGGAAGAGAAATCTGAAAAACGTCAGCTCCAACCTTCTAGCATCCTCTAATTCAAACATACTATGTCCCCGGGAAGACCTAGCTGATGTTCAAGGGCTCACCAATTATTATTTCCACTCGATGAACAACCTACTAGACAAAATAGCCCCTCTACAATTGAAAAGAACTACCACAAAAGACTCAAAACCCTGGTATGATGGTAGGCTAAATGAAGACAGACACTCACTTAGAGTAATTGAACGACGTTGGAGATCCGCACCCTCAGCTGACCACCTCAAGCTACTAAGAACCACCAGAAACTCCTACTTTAGAAAGATAAGAAGATCTAAAACCGACTTCTTCAGGATTCAACTAGACCAAGCCAAGAACCGTCCTAAAAAACTATTCGACCTAATCAAAGCCCAAACCAAGAGTCCACCCATCCACCCCAAAGCTATCCCAGACACTCTACCCAATTGTGAGGAATTTGCCTCCTTTTTCACTTCAAAAACAGAATCCATAAAAACAGACCTACTCAAGGACCTCTTATCCCTCTCAGACATGCAAAAGAACTCGTCACTGCCCCCAGCAGGTGCCCAAGCCAAATACTCCACAAAATTCAACCTCAAAAACAACGCAACTTGGTCCTCCTTCAACACTTACAGTGAAGATACTATACTAAGGATGCTAACCACTCTGAAACCCTCCAACCACTTCACAGACCTGCTTCCCGCTAGCTACTACTTAAAAGACTTCATTCCTCTGTTACTACCTCTCTGGACCAAGATTATAAATACCTCCCTCCTTCAAGGAACCATACCAGACATCCTGAAAACAGGTCAGGTATCCCCTATCCTAAAGAAACCAACAGCTGACCCATCGGAATTAAATAACTATCGTCCGATATCCAACATACCTATGCTAGCCAAGCTCTTGGAAAAATGTGTTCACATGCAGCTGAGCAGCCACATCGAACAATTCAACCTGCTTAACCAATATCAATCAGGCTTCCGAGCAGGTCACAGTACTGAATCAGCCATGACACACATAATTGACGACGCTGTAAAAATCCTGGACCAAAACGAAGCCTGTTTACTAATCTTACTCGACCTGTCATCAGCATTTGACACCGTCAAACACAGCAACTTGCTAGAGCTCCTGAAACACAGAATGGGATTATCTGGAGCTGTGCTTACCTGGTTTGCCTCTTTCCTCCAAAATAGATCTCAAAGGTTCAAGGTCAATCAATCCTTGTCCAACCCCATGCCTGTCACGTTAGGAGTTCCGCAAGGCTCCTCCCTCTCACCCACTCTTTTCAACCTTTTCATGGAACCACTCACCAAACTTCTCAGTCTCTCCAAGATTCATTTCCATATGTATGCAGACGATACCCAACTCTACATCAAGATCCACTCACTTAAGGCCATCAAATCTTTCAACACAACACTACAAAAAACCCAAACATGGCTGGCCGAAAACCATCTGAAACTAAACTCCCTCAAAACGGAGTTCCTCTTAATCGCCCCCCCTAACAAAGCATCCACTATGCTGGACTGGATGTAGCACCTAACAGCCCTCAAAGGGCAAACTCTCATTGTCGAATCAGCGATATCGCTACGTGTGACTCTGGACAGTAACCTAAAGATGCAGAAGCATATCAGTTCCTCCACAAAAGGAGCTAACTTCCACATGAAGACCCTGCGAAAACTGAAACCCTTCCTGCCAGCTTACGACTTCAAACAAGCGGTTCAAGCCCTAGTAATCTCAAGAGTGGAATATGGGGCTGTAACTTTTTGCCCCCTCCCAAGGTCATCAACAGCCGCGCTAAGCCGCTATCAACTCAGCTGCGAGACTCATCACTGGCTCAAAGAGAACCTCTCACATCTCTCCAGACCTTAGAGCCCTCAACTGGCTCCCGTTTGAAGCTAGAATTCATCTGAAAATCGCATGTATGACGCACAAGGCCTTACACCATAATTCTCCGAACTACCTAGCTCAGAAACTGGTGCTCTCTGCTGGTAATGGAGCCTCCAGGAGTGCCAAGACTCTTCTACTGAAACCACAACGATTTGCCAAGAAAAAAACCTGCAACCGATCCTTCTCTGGAATGCTTTGCCCACAGAAACAAGCCTGAATCCTTCCACTGCCTCCTTCAAAAAAGAAGTGAAAGCGATTCTCATGGCTAAACTCACGTGAATTCACTGACTTGTTACTGTATTTTAATTACTAGTCTGTTTTATTGAGCTCCGTATTTTAATTGCTAGTTTTATACTTATTTGAGTATCGTATATTTGAATCACCTATAACTTTATTTTCTATGTCTATACTTGTTTCCAACATCTGACATGTAAAGCGCAAGGGTCTTGTTTGCGCTATATAATACCTTTAAAATAAAATAAATAAATAAATTAAATCATAATAAGAACGATGAAGAGCTTTATAACTCACACCCTGCAACTTGGGTTTAAATGAAAGGGACTTACGCAACATTACTCATTTCACTGACATCAAGGAGTTTAAAAAGTTGCAGAAGTCTCAGGAGCAGAAAAGTCCTCCGGATAGTGGGCACCAGCACTCCTACATTTAAGCACTGCCTGTATAACTGCAGCAGTCCCTCTACCCTCTGAGCTATCACTCAGCTGCAGTGATCTGCCCAGGCTCAGGATCCATAGAAGCCTATATCTGTTTGCTGCGTTGTAAAGAGAGTACATGTAAGTATATGCAAGGGTGGGCATCAAAGACACCAGCATATCGGCTCCAGTGTTAATATATCGCAACTAACAAATTCCCACCATTAAATAAAAGATGCAAAAACTAAAGATAATCTCTAGGCACTGCACAGCACATGGAGGAAGACTAGGTGGACTTAGTGGTCTTTTTCACCTCGCGCTTCTCATAAATCTATTTAAATTGGAAGTGCTCCTGAGTAGGCCCGAGCACTTTTTTGTGGACGATTTTCGCATAATGTAAATTTACATGCAGTTACACTTAGTTTTTATCAAAACTTTATGTCTGACGCAAAAAGGATAATTCTGCCTTCCCTTACATCTCAGTGCACCTTCATGTGTGCTCTGAAATCAGACACTGCCTTGCTCCCTTGATGCACGCTCTGTATTCGGTTGACAGTGATTGCATTTTTTAAATTTCATTTTAGTTTTGGAAATTATTATTTAGTGTCCCAGTATTCTGAGACGAGATTGTAAAGTTGTAAGCTCTGTAAAACACCTAAAAACTCTTTGCATGATATCTCTCCATTTAGGTGGTTTTTTTTCTGTTTTACATTTTATCCTGCAGAAGAAACATACACTAACATTCCTTTTGTATAGTTACTGCATCGACTGCATAGTTGCCCCCAACTTTTTGCTGATGTTTGGACTGTTTTCTGACTCTATCCAGGCTGTGGCCCTGCTATCCAGGACCCCAGCCTATCTGCTTCCTCTCTAAACTGATGTGAGTACCCTAGGTACATACCAATTGGATACTGAGGACACCCTATCAGCCCCTTGTAGATGGTACCCTAGGTACCCAGGGCATGGGTCCTTCAGAGGCCTACCAGGGGCTGCAGCACTTATTGTGCCACCCCTGGGACAGCCATACAAACTGACCCCACCAGACCACTACTGTAGTCTGGGTAAGGTGGTGCTTGCACCCCTTACAGGGATATAGATATCCTGTATCCCACCTAAATACAACACATATATCCTCATAGGTCACTCCTAAGGCAGGCCTTGCTAATCCTACAAGGCAGGGTGCTGAGATATGTGTGAGGGGGAACCCCTACCTGAGTAGGGCCCCTCTGCAACCTTCGTTAAATCTATTGCTGGGTTGTTTGTAGCGCAGCCATTCCATATACTCTTAACCGCATTATAAGTAATCGCAATAGCGTGATAACTTGAGAGTGGCTGCACAGAACCATGTCATGTTTGGTGTCAAACATCGAGGAATAATACCCCCAATCCAGCCATGGGAGTGAGGGCATGATTCCCCTCTGCTAGAGGGGTGATATGGTAAATGCGGCAGATTTTAGACACCAATGTAAAAGTGCGCACTTAGTACAAAATGGATGCTACCCGCCACCCACACAACTCTGGCTGCCTGTTGCTGGGCAGAACTCCAGCCATGGCAGCTGGACAATAGGGATCTTGTTGCAGGGAGGTGTTCCCACCTCCCCAGACAGACTATGTGGATTGGAACTGGGTGGGTGCACCATAGGATGTCTTTCAAACTTGCACGTAGGCTTCTCCAGTGCCTACTTCTGCATACACCGCCTTGAACCGGTTCAGGGGCATCCTCTCCCCTGCCCAGGCAGGAAAACACACAAAGGGGAGAGGGTGTAGCCACCCTTTCCCGCCTGAACTCTCATTGGCGGGCTCTGATTCAGACATTCCCCTAATCTCTGGATAAAGGTGGGTGCAGGGTCCCCAGAGCCTCAGATTAATCTTGGACTTCAAAGACTTGAACCTTCGACGAGCTGCCGCACAGCTGAATGAAGAAATCTCCCTTGGGGTAAAGGAGTTACCCCCCTGCTTGGCAGGCACATGAAACACTGCAAGTGACCCAGTTGGAACTCTGCTGCTCCTACGGACATCGAAGACTTCTACCTACCCTGAGGTGGATTTCCAAGCATCCCAGAGGCCAGTGAGTGTGCACAGCAAAGCTCAGCACCGTGGACCCCGTGGGTGCCGAGATCCCCAATACCCCAGGACACCAGCCCCCTCTTGCACAGCACACGACCCCGACCAGTGGAGAAGTTGTGCTTTGGCCCATCATTGAGCCAACCTCTCAGCATTACTTGTGCCAAAGGACGACGCTCCAGCCTGCTCCATCAATCCGTGGACTCATCTTTACACACTCCAAATTGCCGCCTCCCGCGGTCCATTGTCTCTTGACTCGTGGGCCCTAGCGGAGGTCAATCTTTACTTGAAAGGGCTCCCCTGGCTGCTCCAGGCCTGCTCTACAGTCTCCTCACTGGAGACCTTGCTCAGTACTCGTGGGTCTGCACCGTAGCTGTTTTGTGATCCTTGCGTGGGTTGCAGTTGCCAAGGCTTAGTGGATCTAATCCGGACACTAACACCGCAGTGGTCTTCATCCTTTGTGGGACAGTTGTCCTCCAGAAGCTGGCCTTCTCTGAAGCCTCCTGGACCCTGTGGCTGCTGATCCAAGCTACACGTCTTCCACCTGAAAACACCCAACATTGAAGGGATCTTTCTCCTGAGCTCCCTGGTCACTGGCTAGTGACCCAGACTCTGTCCCCTCTGCTTTCAGGTCCTTACCTTCAAGATCTACATCTTCAATCTGCACGACATCGACGACGCTTCACGCCAGGAGCATTTCTTCACCTTTTTCCATTGAAAACGAGATCGCGACCCGACATCGAAAACGACCTTCCAAAAGCTTAACTCTAAGCTCCTGAACTTGAACTCCTGCTAGAAGTGTCCAGATTCTTGTAATTTCCAACCGCGACATTTCCCATAGGGTTTAATAGATCCTGACTGTAGTTTAAACACTGCACCCGTCTCCCTTGGGTCCCCTTCCTCACTACCTTGGGTGGTTTTGTAAGGGGCCAGCGACCCTAAGTGTCCTAGGCACTGTCTGCAGAACTGTCGTGGTTCTTATACCACTTTTTTAATATATGGTTTGGTCCCCATTCCAGTGCTATTTATTGTTGTTTAAATGCTTTATTGAATTGTATCTTTACCTCCAGCCTCACAAGAGACTAGTGGGATTTGTTCTTAGAATAAATACATATACTTTGAATATATACCTGTGTGGACTACTCTTTCATTTGGTCATTCCAGAGGTTATGCATGGTAAAACAATAAGCTTAACACTCCTTCAAGACTTAGCCTGAAGGCTGCTCTCCACAGCTACCACTAGGATAGCTTTCTTTAAAGGTTGTCTTTTAACCTATCACCTTAAGAGTCGAATTGGACTGGTGCAAGGTGTCCCCTATAACTAGTGGACAGCATATGCCAGGCCAACTTCTCACAGTTACTAACAGCTATAACCTTTTAAATTGTTGGAGCTTACTTTGAAATTATTGCTTTACACAGTCAAATTGGCACTATTGTAAAGGTCTACCAATTTCCCTTTAAACTAATGTGCTAAGAGATTTCCACTTTGTGTTTCGTTTCACGAGAGTTGCAAAGACTGCACATGGCTATCATTTTGTGGTCTATTGCTCACGCCCTTTTCTCCAGGGGACACTCACTGGGTTGCCCTCAGTGAGCATTTATCATTATATCATGGCATTTTTGCGAGCTTTTGTTTGCTATTGTTAGAGCTTCATTGAAACTTTCGCGTGCTGCAATCTCTGCGTGTGTGTTTTGGGTTTATATGCAATCCCTCAATAAAGAGAGGCAGGAAGCTGGGTGGCGCATGAGTGATCACAGGAAAGGTTTATTTTCTACGTCAGAGTCCAGAGAGAGCAATGTGTCTGAATGGTAAGAAGGGCTAGGGAATAAGTCACGTGCCAAGCGCCGCAGCTCCTGGCACGTGACTGACCCCGCCCCACTCTTTCCGCGACACTGACCTGTCCACTATATCACAGATGCTCTCGGGTTCTTTGCTTGGCGCCTCTGTCAGGACCAACTGTATTCTCCCCACCCAATTTTTTTTTAGTTTTTGTGAAACGACAGTCGGAGCCTCACAAGAAGAACTGCGGGAACAAACGCAGCTCTCATTAGCCACCAAAGTGGCGCGATAACCCCCGCGGCACTTGTGAGGGATGGGAGTCCTCGGGCAATTAGTATTCGCCTGACATTATTTAATTAGCTTGCAAATGTAATGTTTATTTTACTTGCCCAGGATAACCTTGCGAGTTCAGGATCCATAAATTTAGTCCGCAAGTATTTCAGTTGCCGTAACAACCGTCCCCTGATGTGGTTTCTCATTTGCATAGGCCTTGCGTGTGGTGAAAGTTGTCTTGCTGATGCTAATAGTTTCTTTTCTCTTCTCCTCCCCGCCCCTCCTTCTCTTTCCCTGTTTCCTGCTCCCCTGTCTCTCCTCTTGTCTGATTTCCTTTCCTGATACTGGTTGCCCTGTGCCATTCCTCTTACATTTTCTGCTTCCTATTCTTGGTTCTACCTTGTATTTCCACTCACTCATGGTTCCTTATTTTCTTTGGTTCTTGTGTTTTCCCACTTTCTCTTTCTATACTTTATTTTCTCTCTCGGTTTCCTTTTGTTTTTTTACTACTTCCAATACCCTGTACCTGGTCCACTCATTTGATTCTTGTTCCTGACTACTGCTTCATGTTTCTGTTCCCGGCTCCCGCCCCCTGTTATCACTCCACATCCCCTCTCTTGGGTACATTTCTCAATCTTTGACCTTGTTTTCCATTTCTGACTCCTGGTTCATTGTTCCACGCTTTTGCCTCCATTTTCTACTCCTGGATTTGACCCTCCTGGATCCCATTCCCTTTCCAACCCTTTTTCCCAAACTCCAGGTTTTCTACCAGCGTGCCGACATGGCCATTGGCTCCTTGACAATCAACGAGGAACGCTCGGAAATCATTGACTTCTCTGTGCCATTCGTTGAGACGGGTATCAGTGTGATGGTGTCCAGAAGCAATGGGACTGTTTCACCCTCTGCTTTCTTGGGTAGGTTGGAATGGGCTACCCTTTCTTATATTTATGTATATGATTTTCGTTTACTGCACAGAAGGCATGCAATGTGCAAGGGGGGGTCCAAAACTCAATAATTATACATGATCAAGACTATTCCAAATCTTGCACAAGGAAGAAGAATATTGCAAAAGAACCTAAAAAACAAAGATAATATAAAATATACTTGTTTACAAGAGGTGTCAGATTTCCAAGAAAGAAGGAAATTGGTGCTTTCTTAATGTGATAATGAACATGTTTAAGGTACAGCTGCACTCATGGAGGAGGAATGTTTACACTTTTCAGAAGCCTCTTACCTTCGAGTCAAAATGTATCTTTAAACTTTAAACCCATGGAGCCATTCAAGATCTTACATTTGGGGGGGCAGGTGTACCGGCAAGTGGTGACCAACGACGTTATAGGCCAAGCAGTCAACTTTGAAGATGAGCTACCAAAGTGAGCTAATGCAGAAATAAATTCTTGAAACCCATAATAAAACTGGAAGTTGCATGAGGACAGCTTTCAGAAGAGCCACAGGTGTAGGAGGCAGACCAGCGAGTAAGGTCGAGGTGACTAACACAAGGCCAGAAGGGCTGGATCCATATACTATTTTCAATATAAGCAATGATGGGTAACAAATACATTTCAGTTAGAGTCACTCCATGACATTTATCTTGTGAGGATGTGCTGAAAGTCTGGCATGGATCCAACCTTCCTAGGCCTCGTTGGCCACCCCGAAGTAAGGAATTCCTAGACGTGAAACTACCATGCTCTGCACTTGAAGGCGAAAGTCAGAGGTGGTTAGAATGGCTTGGTGTAACAGATAGGCGATAGCTAGAACCTTCCACCAATTATTTTATAGGTAACTATGTAATAAGAGTGGGCCTAAACAGTACCCCTGTGAAATAGCATGGTTGATGGTGCAATCACTGTAAAGATGTCCAGCACACAGTGCGCAGCAGCCAGCATCTACCTTAAGGCAAATGAAACCTGCACAATTCCTTTACGTCCATATAGTCGGTTTCTGAAGAGCTATTTGAAGAGCGTAAAGTTCTAAGATTAATGGTACGCCTATGGTGCAATATCATCTCCAAGTAGAAGCTTGAGACTTTATGCAATAAACTCAAAAAATATCAAAAAGGCATCCCAGAGGTCAAATCAACTCTAAAATGCATCATAGAAAACTCTCTGACAGCATCAAATAATTTACAAAACCACCAGCTGCTCCTGACATCCCTAACACCATAGAGACAAGTGAGTAATTCTTCCAATTAGTGGACAACAAAATGTCAGGTCTTTGTTCAATACAATAAACTCAGATTAGTTCATGGAAACAGACTACAAACCCGCCACAGAATGAACCCCTTTCAAGAGGATACTATAAACCAATTTGATGGACAGAGAAAGAGAGAGCGAGAGGAACCCAGCGGTCTCAGGGTCGAAAGCACAATACGAATAAAATAACTTGTCCCAAAAAGTTGTGCCTGCAATCTTTAAAAAAAAGAAAAAAAAGAATTGGGTGGGGGGAGTTTTGCTCTCAGGCTGTACATGGAATCCTAGCTACAGCATCGACCAGTCATATTTATATGCAAGGAAGAGCCTGCCAAAGATACGATTCGTTCACGGTCATCGAAAGAAAAGATGGCTTCTTCCTTTGCTTTCATCAGGAAGTAGGCGTTCAAATATTATAAAACATCAAATATACTAAAACACTTTCCATTGATTTTAGGCTGAAAAGGAATGATTACAAGTACAACAAAGTGCTGCAATAATGCCGCAAAATTTCCACTTTTGTGTCGCAAAATTTAAAAATCTTTGCTGCAATATCCTGGTGGGTCTGATTAATCCCTGCACTGCAGTAAAATATCGCATTGTGATTCAAGAGTATGTTGAAGCACTTTAAAAACGAAAATCTGTTTATGTAGGAGCAATGTATAATGTACCTGGGGCTTAATCAGTTATTCTGGTGTTATACAATGTTATATATACAGTTATTCAATGTCCTTTCTCATGTAAAGCGCTCTGATACCTCCGGTTCTAGCCAGCGCTACATAAAACTTTTCAAATAAATAAATAAAATAACTAAATAAACACAGTGGCTGCGTTATAACTATTAAAACATTTCATAAGCCTTTCCATGACTCCCTGCGTGACAAATATGAATAACTTCTCCCTGATTCAAGTGGTTGCCATCGAGTGTCTTAAAACGTGACTCCTCTTTTCAAAGATGTTGACTCAAAAATCTTAAAGACGTAAACCATTTCCACCCTATCTGAAGCCTACCCTTCATGGCTAACCTACTCGAAATGTATGTCACAAAACGACTGAAAGACTCCATAGAGGAGAACAACAGTCTAGATGACCACTAATTAAGATTTACTACTGTGGCATCACTGAAACCCGGCTCTATAAATACTCGATGATGTATGGCGCATTGTAAGAAATGGCAGATCTTGACTTCTTATAGTCTTGACCTGGCAGCACTGTTTGACATAGTAAACCTGGCATCCTTGCTGAAATTCCAGTTAGAACAGATGGGGATAGGTGTCTTACTTTTAAAATGGTTTAAATAATATTATCTTGTCAACTCGGCTCAAATAAAACTAGCAAACGTCCTCATGAGCCACGCACGTCAACAGCAAGGATTCCCACAGGCTCCTTCCTCTCTCTGACGCTCTTCAACCTATGCATCCTATGCATGGAAGCCACTACCCATCTCTTAATAACACAAACATCTCTCTTCACTTGCATGAAAAGGATCCTCCCCAGCAGACCTAACCATTCAGCAAATCCCCTAAGAGAGCTCCAGTCCTGGATGACTCTATCTGGCACATGCATCAAGCTAGGATTTTGCGAGTCCTTAATTGCGAATATTAAGGATTCACAATTAAGGACTCGCAAAATCCTATGCATGTAGGAATCGCTATAATAATAGCGATTCCTACACATTCCTTATTTGCGACTCGCAAATTGCGACTCGCAAATAAGGAATAGCTTCCCATTCATTCCTATGGGCCTAGAGGCCTGCAGGCCCATAGGAATGAATGGGAAATTGCAAGCGCAATTTGTGAGTACCAATAGGTACTCTCAAATTGCGCATGCAATTTCAGGGTGCAAGGGTGTCAAAAGGACACCCTGTTGCACCCCTGAAATTGACCTGGGCACGTATGTTGCGCACACACATGCCATAAGGGCATGTGTGTGCGGAACATGAAACTTTAAAAAATGCACAAAAGTGCATTTTTCAAAGGTTTTGAAAATTACAATGAAGTTCAACTTCATGGTATTTTGCGCCCCCTATTAGCAAAATCGCTAATTTTATTACTTTAATGCATTGCATTTAAGGAATCTCAATTTGTGATTCCTTAAATGCAATCGCAATTTAAGTAATCGCAATTTAGAGATTACTTAAATTGCGATTTTTGCATTTGGGATAATGCATCCCAAATGCAAAATACCGGTCGCAAAGGGGCAGATTCTGAGAATATGCCCGTTTGCGACGTTTTTTTTTTTTATGCATGTGCCTGAATGTCTTCTAAAGAACTCCCAGAAAACTGACATCTACTGATATCCCCAGTGCACTGCAGTACCCCTGTACATAATGGGCTGGATGCAATTAACACTTTAGACTGTATTGATGAAACTGCTAAATATTTGGGTTTTACTCTTGATAAGAACCTGATCCTTCATAAGCACATAAACATTTTAGCAAGAGGTGCTCAACACCAAATTAAACTTCTCCAAAGAATTAAGTCCCTAATCCCAAATGAAGAATTTAAAATCACAGTGCGATCCCTGGTTCTCTCAAGACTCTAGTATGGAAATGCCCTTCTGTCTGGCATACCCGGCAGGTATCTGACTCTAAAAGATCTGATCACATCACAGCCACTCTAATCACTCATTCTAATACCCATAGAGGCCAGAAGTCTATTCAAATTGACTTGTATTGTCTATAAATCCCTACACGGAACAGCAGAAAGCTGGCTTGCGAGCAAAATTGTTATCGCATGTAGATACTATAGGCTGAAACTCACCATTCAGAAACTCTACTCCTTAAAAAAAAATTAAAAAATTGAATTCGTTTTTCTCATGGATTCCACAAATCTGAAACTTCATCCCACCATCTTTAAGAACCAATCTTTCATACATCCTTTTTAAGAAAAAGCTTGAAATCCTACTTTTTCAACAACATTTGCAGATATGATTGAATGCTAATAAACCGCAATAAGATATCCAATTTTGTGGGTATATTTACATTGGTGTTGCCCCTCCAGGTCTCATGCTTTCGCGACTGCAGTTGCCATATTGCATGGGACAGGTCTTAGACCCTTTTAATCATCACATACATGAGAGTCGCATTTGTTCTTGCCTCTATGATACCTGACAGAGGAATCTTCTCCCCCACCTCTTCATTATTCTTAATTACCCTGTGTCTAACATTTTATCCTCACCTTAAACCTTTGTTTCACAATCAATTTTGTCAGTCAGTCAGTCAAAAAGCTTTTAATATCGGTAAAAAACCATAAAAAGACATAAATACAAATTTGCAATAAAAAAAGAGCACAATTAGAGCTAAAAACATATATATTAAAAAAAGAATCATACTTTGTAGTCCTAACACATGAGAGATTCATATCGAAGATGGAGGAGGATCATAGGATTTCATTAGATACATTAAATATGCACAGCGCTCCTAAAGGGCAATCCCAAACTATGAAATATATAGACAACATGAGTTACAGTGTTTGAGCTACTGCAGAAACAGTAGTTTGAGGACTTTCAGATTTTAATTTTTTGCACCTCGAGTACCACATAGACAAAAGAAATCTAGCAGTCGCAAACACTATTAGGGGGTGGTATCATATTTGAGAAATCTAAATGCTTCCCTATAGTCCTTAAAGCCCCCTGGACTTGCAAAGTCGAATGATCCATTTGGCTCTTGCCTTACCATAGAAGGGGCAAAAGAGCAGGACATGCAAATCTGTCTCTCTACTACACGCACAACCTGGGCAGGAGCTCGTGGAATGTAATGCATTTGACCTCTTATATGTTACGTCCCTAAGAGGCAATGAACCATATCTAAACTGTATATATAATTTCTTGGCCAAGGGAGGCTGGATATCATCCAAGAATTTCTCCTAAAAAGGATGGGCTTTGATATTCAAAAAGGTATCAGTCAGTCTACCCGTGGAAGAATTTGTTATTATATATACCATGCGGTAGCGCTTAAGGGCCGTGCTCAGAGATTTTTTGGAGTACAGGGCACAGGTCTCCTCAGGGGACGACCACATATCCCCCCTACCTAAAACATGACAAAGTTGCTTAATGTGATTTAGCCATTGAATTTTCCCCTTGCTCCCCCCGGACATAAGATCCCCTAAATCCTTCCTGTAGCTGGAGAGCTCAGGGGTCGACCATAAGCGTCTCCAATACAGGAGGGGGCGATTTGCAACCAACTCCTGAATAGGAGCTAAGCCCAAATCCAACCGAAGGGGTATCAGGGGCATACTCATAGGGAGTCTCAGTAGACGCCTGATAAAACTATTCTCAGTGCGAGATAAAGGGGCAACACTGACGTGACCCCATAACTCTGCACGGTAGAGTGCTCCCCCTCTCTCCTGGGTTTTATAGATTTCCATGGGCGGACTCAACAGCTTAGAAGAGGTATCATTAAATACCTTTAGGATACCACCAGTTGATTGTGCCAACTTCAAGTTAGCCTTAACCATATGGGATCCCCAATCCATTTGATCATTTAATGTAATTCCCAGGTAATCGAAGGTGGTTACTCGGTCCAGAGCAGTTCCATCCAGGTGAGGGAGGGGACAATTGGTTAAGTTGGTGTTATAGGCCATGAACTTAGTTTTAGAGAGATTAATCTCCAAGTTCCTCAGCCTACAAAAGGAGCGAAAAGCCTCTATTGTGCGCTGAATACCTGTGGATGATTTTGACAATAGAAGGGTATCATCAGCGAACATTAGGTGGGTATCTTCCGCCCCGCTAAAATTGGAGAATCCAGATCTCTTGCTCCATATAGATGGTCTATCAACTCGTTTAGGAAGAGCGAGAAGAGCGTGGGGGCCAGAACGCACCCCTGCCTTACTCCCTTTTCCACCGGGAACGGAGCTGACAGTTCCCCACACCTCCCGAATCTCACCCTTGCGTATGTACCTTGGTGCATACGTTTAAATAGATGGCACAGGTAGGCCGGAACACCCATCTCCAACAGGATTGCCCAGAGTTTGTCCCTTTCGACCAGGTCAAATGCGGACCGAAGGTCCACAAAAATCAAATACAAACTACCTGCCCCAATAGTGACTGTCTTCCAGCAGACCAACTGTAATCTGAATAGTTGGTCTATGGTGGATACTTTTGCACGGAAGCCCGCTTGAAGGGGGGTTAGGATGTGATGTTCGTCCATCCAGGTCTGCAACCTAGACAAAAGAAAGCGGGCAAATAATTTCTGGATGACGTCAATCAAACTAATGGGGCGGTAGTTGGCCGGGTCGAGAGGGGAAGCTTTTTTGTGGATTGGGATAATTTCAGCTCCCAGCCAAGTAGTAGGGATCTCCAAGCCCTGAAGAATGGCGTTAAAATAAACCCAATTGTAGGGAGCCCAGACTTTTTGTTCACTAAGATATAGGTCGCCCGGGATCATATTGACGCCTGGTGCTTTCCCTAAAGACAAACTTTTAAGGGCCGCCTGGACTTCAAGGAGAGAGCAGGGTGGGCAGGCAAGGCACGGGGCCTCCAGGTGTGCTGATACACATGTGCTTGTTGGAATCACTGGAACTACTCGGGATGCAGGGTCACTAAGAGAATAAAGAGGTTTGAAGTGGTCCAGCCAGACCTCTTCACTAAGCTTAGGTGTAATGACCGACATCCCTTCAGCCGACCCCACTTGGACAAGGTTCCAAAAGGACCTAAAGTCACGAGCTTCCAGAGCTGCTTTGATACTTTCCCGCCTTGAGACCTCCCACTCTAGCCTAGCCTCCTTTATCAAGGTTTTGTAGGTTTCCCTGGCATTTCTAATACTTGACTGGGACCCCGATTTTACATCCTTGAGCAAGATATTTTTAGCCAGCCTACAGTTTTTATTAAACCAGTGATCACGCTTATTCACCCTTTGCCTTTTAATATTAGTAGTATAAAAATAGCCGATCAGGGAGCCAAAAAGCTTCTTGTGAATGCACTGCAATCCCTGTAGATAGAGATGGGAGGGATCACCATTAGAACTCAAGAGGTGAAGAACCTCTGTTAGGGACTGTATGACATAAGAATATAACTCCGCTAACTTGTTGGGTGCTAATGCGATCTTCGCCCACCTGATTCGTATACCCCCTGCCGCTCTAAACAAGTTCGAATTACTGCTAATCTCAGCACCCCCAGTTTCTTTACGATGGCCCAGAGTATTAGATAATTCTAGTGACAATATGTTATGGTCACTGTCATCCCTTTGGAAGACATGAAAGGTTCTCAATCTGGCCCAGAATTCTACATTTACCAGGATGTAATCTATGGTCGTAGTTTTCCCTGGTCTGTTAAAGGTGCATAAACCCGGAACGTCTGGGGGGAGTCTGCCATTACAAGCCCTTAAAGAATGTGAAACTACCAACTTATTGATTGCAAGGGCCAAAGGCAGTAAGCGCTATTCAGGATACATAGTGTAGTCCGGGATCAGCCAATTTTCATCCTCGTCCGAGGTTACCGAAGGGATCCCCATAAGCGGTTCAAAGTGGCAATTGAGATCGGCACCAATGATTTTATGATATGACGAGGGAAAGGAATGGAGGAGAACCTCTAAGGCGTCCAAGATTGATAGACCCAACTGAAGCGGTTGGGGACGTAAATAAACGTTAATCACTGCCAATGATAAGCCATCCTGGAAGTTGAGTATAATACATAGGATGTCCGGGCAATGAGAGTCTATTTTCTTAACTGAGCAACCTAAGTGGGAAGCCACCCATATGCATAGCCCCCCCGAGGGTCTACCCCTGGGTCCCTGCACTGCTGGAGAATAGAAAGACGCATATCCTACCCTCACTGGGGCAGATAATAACCAAGTCTCTTGGAACAGACATAAGTCATAGCCCCATTCTGGATTATGCAGCTTAGGCCCTAGCCCTGCTATGTTCCAAGACCCGATTAGTGGTCTATGTGACACCACGTGGGCAGGGGAACCCTCAAGGGGTTGGGACGCACTAAGAGGTGGAGAAGCTGTATGTATGCGGGTACCCAGCTCCTGTTTACCACCTGTAAGGCCAAAGTTTTGGGAAGATGGGGGTATAGTTCCCCTACCCACCTTGGTACCGATGACCTGCTCAAGGGACCCCTCCTCTATACTCAAACCCTCCACAGCGTGACTCCGAGACCGCTGCGGAACCGTTCCGGCTGGACGCGATGGTGATAGTGGTCAATCTATATTGCTCAGTGCACTGTATCTATTGCTCACTGAGATGTCATAGTCAGGTTCAATTGCACCATAATGGGGGAGAAATTATTGTAACATTCCCAGTATAAGAAATCGAGAATAAAAATACCCCAGGTGACAGGTGTTGATAGTGCCCCTCTTCGAAGGCCCTCCATTTGCTAGTATGTGTCCAGCTACTCTAGGATCCCTAAAGTTGACAATTACACAGTCGCCACAAATATCTTTGGGTCTAGTCCCCAACCAACTGACTCTTCGCACAAATAGGATCTCCCCCAGGCCAGCACCCCTTAAAGGTTTATGTCTACTTAACCAAAAGGTGGTTTTATTCTTTAACTCCTGGAAGGTTTCCCCTCGGTCACTATCCAGTGGAGGTACTCCCGTAAGCACCACCACATACGGTGACGCTTCTGGGGGTAACTGGGGGCGGGGAGGAGATTTGGATGTACCGTTTGCATCAGATTTCTGGGGAAGTTTGTGTAGAGGCCTACCCGATTCTAGGATCTGAGTACCGGGAATTTTTGAAATAATAGATGGACCAGACTGATTCTCCCCCGATACGGCTGAAGACAGTTTGGAGCCAGTAGATTGACCAAAACCAGTCGGAACTACCAAGGGGTTCGGCATATTTTGAGAAGCCGAGACATGCGTACAGATGTCAGGGCAAATACTTGCGCCTTGAGTTGGACCTTTGATGGCAGACTTGGTTACTCCTTCAGCCCCTACAATAACAGGATTCCCCGTCGGAGGGCTAGACTGAGATCTCCCTGGGCCTTTATTGTTTATCAACGAGGCTAATCTATCAATCCTGGAAGTCAAAGATTTAAAATGGGTGGTAATAAGGTGTTCTAAATGTGACTGGAGATCAATTATCATATGGGTAGCCCAAACAGGAGGACCTATAATAGAAGATGGAGAGACCGGGTCGGAATGCACATAAACATGTGTTGATGCTGTTCTCTTAGCCGATTTTTTAACCCGTTTTACATTTTTAGTTCTAGCATGGGGTTTAAAGGGCTTTGTACATGCCGACGGAGAAGAAGATGGAGCAACCTCTATTAAAAGATTTTCATCAGGCTCAGTCTGAGCACAAGGAAGATCAGAAAAAGAGGGCATGTGAAAAGACATAAATTCAGCGGGGTTAGCTGTGGCTACAGAGCTATCGGCCACAGATGTAAAAAGGGGCATAGCGGGGGTAATTGAAAGACGCCTTTCAGTATTTTCTATGGCTGTTGCCACTACCCCTATTGTTTTTTGTAGCATTTTGTCAATGGCTGTAAGGGTCGGGAGCGGTTGGGTCGTTGCTGCTAATTGTCTAGTCATTGGGCGGGCAGCAGAGGGCTTACTATTTTTGCCCTTGCTGCTCATTGTAAAGGGTTAAACAAAACTATCTACGAATGATGATAAAATCTCATACACAGATTGAACTGATCGAATGAGATAAGCAGAATAAACAATAATAACAAAATATGGCCCCACAGGGGCACTTCTCATAATGATAAACAAGTATCAGGGCAAGAATTCACTGGTTACAATGTATTATGGAAATTACCACAAATGTCGGGGGTCCATAGCTCGTTTAGTCTCTACCATCAAGTCCAAGAGGGGTGCCCCAGCCCAGCCTCCTGCAGCCCCTGACGGCCACAGACGGACTCGCCCTTGTCCCGGGCTTCTCCCGGCGCGTCTCGCGGGACGAGGATCCAAACAGTCCTTTATGCGCCTCCTGGCGCTAACGGATGGCGTTTGCGGCGTCCTCGCCGCAGTCAGAGTTGATGGGAGATGTAGTCCTAGTGTGGCGGAGCCAAGCCTGGCCAAGGAAAGCGGCGGAGCAAAGCCCAGCCCGGAATTCAGCCCCAAGCAGGAAGCAGCTGCAGGTAAGCCAGGGATCACAGGTGGAGACTCGGCAGAATCAAACCCGGCCAAGCAGAGCGGCGGAGCAGAGCCCGGCCAGTGGTTCAGCCCCTAGCAAGATAAAAGGATCACAAGGAAGTCGGCCCCAAACAGTCCTTTATGCGCCTCCTGGCGCTTACGGATGGCGTTTGCGGCGTCCTCGCCGCAGTCAGGGTTGATGGGAGATGTAGTCCCAGTGTGGCGGAGGCAAGCCCGGCCAAGGAAAGCGGCGGAGCAAAGCCCGGCCCGGAATTCAGCCCCAAGCAGGAAGCAGCTGCAGGGAAGCCAGGGATCACAGGTGGAGACTCGGCGGAGTCAAACCCGGCCAAGCAGAGCGGCGGAGCAGAGCCCAGACAGTGGTTCAGCCCCCAGCAAGATAGAAGGATCAGGCAACAAAGGGGGAGCCTGTACCCGCGAAACTGTCCTTGAATTGGTGTAATTCGTAACGCACTGTCATGCCCCGCGGTCCCAGCTCCTCGACGCTGCAGTATTTAAGGAACCCCGAGGCAAGTAAACTCGCTTAGCGTTCTTGCTTCGAGATTCATTTCCGTCCCAACGCTTAGCTGCCTGACTTCCGGTAGAGCATTTCCTGTTTCCGTCTTCGTTCTAGTGAACGAAGGCGGCTTGCTGTATCGTTGCCGCTTTCTCCTACATACGCGGCGTTTCGTCCTGCCCTCAGCCACACCACCGCTAGCAGGTCAGACATTGCCTCTCTCCCCTTCATGCAGAGAGAGAGAGGTTACTCCAGTGTTCCTGGCTTTCTGTAGCGCTTAGAATTTGTTGTCTTTTTCGGAATTCGTAGCGCCATAGCTGTGCCAAATCCCAAGCACTTGCTGTCCTTTCAAGCCGGGCGGTTTCCAGTGCACTCCACGGTTTCTAGGGAGGGTCTTGCTCTGCATTTTCCGGCACCTACTGTATCAGTTCTTCCCCTCCTTATATTCCCCCGTTATTCCCTGCTTGTGGCACTCAAACCAGTGGCGAACTCTGCTCTTTCTACTGGCCAGGCGTTGTTCAAAATACGTATAGCCTGGTAGTGTTCTTTTGGGTGGCACACACTAGTGTGGGTGTTTCCATTCCATTTCCTATTACAAAAGTATCCAGTCGCTCCCTTGGGATATTTGCGTGGATCACTGTGCTGACTCTCCTTCCGACAGAATCACGGTAACAGCGCAATGCGCTGCTTTATTCTTCAATAAATGTATACTATATATGAGAAGGGGAACTCAGGGGGAATCTTGATTGTTTTGACAGGTTGTGATATATGTCTCAGTAGAACAACTACCCTCCACAGTGGTCACAAGGCAAAGTAGAATCCGGGGAGTCGATAGTCCTTCAACAGAACTTCTGGGGGTAAGCTGCATGAAGGAATAGAGTAGGCTCCAGTGTTGGTTCTTACTCCTTTCTAACGTTGTGCTCTCCTTTACGTAGGACATTACAGTAGACTCCTTGATGCCTTCACTCTACAAGATTAGAAGTCACCACACAGGGGTAGGTGAGGTCAAGTGTCGAGTTCTACAAGAGGGTTGTTCTTATGTAATAGTATTTACACAGTCTTTATTTTACAGGGTGTGTGCGAGGTGTGAGTCCCCTTTCTTCAGAACCAGACGCCAGTTACGCCATTGAAGTGCGAACCCGCCTTCCCTTGTTTTGTTTCCCTGTTTTCCCCTGGCGAGTCTTCCGAATCTCTAGAGTCTGATAGAGTCGGAAGACCGCTGGGGAAGGCTGAGGTATTCTCATCAGGTTCCTGACGCTCCTGCAGAACTTCTGGCAGCCCTTACACGCACTGAGCCGCAACTCGCGGTGCCTCGTAAGTAGCAGCAATCGAGGCATGCGAGGCACACAACTCAGTCCGATCCTTGCCAGCGTCTGCATCCGGTGCTGTTAGCTGTTAGCGAGGCCGTCAGGTGAATCCAATCGAGTTGAATCGACCCTGATTTTTTTCCCGTGAGATGGGTTCCTTTTTTTCCCGTGAGATGAATCAATTTCTATGTAAAGCACTTTTCTGCCGTGATGGGTCTGGTTTGTGCTATTTAAAACTGCAGATAAATAAGTAAAATAATTAGCTGCAACAATGCAGTTAGTGCTGTAGCCCAATCAAATGCCAGATGGCATTGCATCTGAAAATTGTAGCCTACACTAAAGAGAAATGCCTGTAGTAAAAGCTTCCAGAGCTTGATCGTTGGCATGACCTATATTTGTAAGCTGAATTGCTAGTTGCAGGTTGTAGGTTCATATTGTGATGGGTTTTCAATGGTGTCTGTAAAGCAGTACAGTGGTTGGTAGATCAATATTATTTTAGGATGTGATGGTGGGCAGATGAGTTGTGTTGTGGCAGTGGATAATATATAGTTAAATGTGGGTTGGCAGAGCATATACTGTTACAATATTTATGATGACATTTCATGTTTCTAGTGAACAAAGTGTTGTGGTGCTCAGATTGTCTCGTGGTGATAATGTTGTGGTGTACAGGTTGCGCTCACAGATGATGCTCTTACCATCACTCGAGCATGTGGAGATGGTGAAGTGGTATTTAGATTGTACCTTGTGAGGTTATCATAAGGTTATTTGCTGCTATGGGAGGGATTTTACTGTAAAGATTGTCAGAAGAAAATGTGTTGAGATGTGTTGGTTGTGTGATGTACATGGTGATGTGGCATACATGTTCCTAGTGTTGGTGGTGTTATGGTGTACTGTAGGGGTTACCAAGTTTGTATGATGTGTTAGGGCCTGGTGGGACAAACACTTTCCACTCATGAGGCCTTCCTTCAGGGCTTGCCTACAGTTACCTTGCACTCATTGCTCGCTGTAGCACTGATAGATAAGCAGGGAAAGAGAGAGATGGAGAGAGATCATCCCTCATCACCTGGGATCTTATAGCCTTTCCTCTCACAAGTCACCATCCAGAAGAACCTGACCCCACCGGCTACCCCTTTTATACCAAACTGTGCTCACACCTGCAGACTCTCATTCCAAATCTGATTTTCTTCTACGACTATGGTTGTTGGTTCCTCTTCAAAGTTGACCTTTCCCCCAGTTTACGTGGAGTCTACAGCATGTAGGACCCACTCCTTAGTCGGACCTACAGCATTGTTCGGTGGCACTCAGAAAAGCACGTTAGGGTAGAGGATACAGCTCAAGGTTCTACCCTGGGCCGATGAATTAAGGAGAAACATCCATCATCAGCATAAATGTCTCATAATGATAATCTACTTCTTGGCAATTCTGCAGAGCTGTCCTCTGTGAACCTGTCAGTGTTATGTCCCTTGTCATGCTTCTTTCCTCAAGATACCACGTCGGACCTAAATAGTCTCACTTTTTCTTCATCAGACAGCCTAGCATTTCAGCATTTTGGACTGTTTCTTCTTCAAAATCGTATTGCCTTGTTCTCCCAGGATATAGTTGAATAGTCACACACTCACTGGTCACAACAATCAGAGGGTGGCCCCTTCAAGAGTCCCCACTAGCCACTGTACTCAAGATCCATGACCATAAAGCCACTTGAGCTGATGATTAGGCCTAACACCATACCTCAAATATTTTGCTCCTTGATCTCCCAAGCATGCAAGGGTATTGGTGACATTCTGGATGCCCTCTAGTAGGTATAGACCCCATCACCATCTTCATAAGTCCCTCCAGTGTCCACATTAGCTGCTATAACCTGAGAGCTGACCATCAACACCTCAAAATGTATTAAAGTCTTAGCACAGCAGTTTCTGTTGGTGCTGCATCTCAACAATTTATAAGATCTTATTGAGATGCTCAATGGAGGGTAGAATGGTGGGGTATACGAGTGTCAATGTGGAGATTTGTTCCTCAGAGATCAAAAAGACATTCATCCAAAATGTCTTCTACATTATAGCAGCGCACTGCTAACATTGTTCAGGTATATGTTCAGCAAGGGTCATAGGAGGAATGCATCTCTGGCATCAGCCCTCCGCGAAGATGACTTCTATGATCTAACGTAATGAGACTCATGACCAAGACTGGGGAAGACTGACTACCCATCCACATTGGACATTTCATGATAGTGAATGGCTTGTTTCACTCCACTGAGCTTACTGCAGGAATTCAGTGTAACAAAGGGCATGTCTCTGCAAGCCTGACCCTTCTGTAACTCAGCCCATGCATCCTGGACGATGAGCAAATTTCTCATGGAGAACACGCTGTTGATTGAGGTTTTCCACGTGTATATATAGGCAAAGTTGAGGAAGGTCTCTTGAAATTATCAATACTTCTGATTTATCATAACTTCCGTTTCTCTGTGGCTAAAGGCAGCAACCGTAGAGCCCAAAGAGGTTATGCTGTCACACAGCCCTATAATATTAGCTGCCTGAAAGATGTTGACTGTCTGTAGTTATGGTTTACCATTGGAAAGTATTTTTCCTGTTTTGGCATGCCGGCGCATCTGGTGCTGGCTATGGGTCTTCAACAGTACCTTCGGATCCCTGGACCATATGCCATTTAACACAGTGAACTATGGGGGAGATGTCAGTTGGTGAACGATGCCTTTAGTACAGTGTACAGAAAGCCATAACAGTAAACATACTTTTTGTTGTAGTTTGTTGCCTGTTAGCGAGCACGCTACACTTCGGCAGCTTTTTTTAGGGAGATAATTTAAAAATTGAATGGAACCTAGGCCATCACAATATCTGCATCATGGACTCTGTTCTCATATGTGATCCCAAGGTGAACCTCTTGCGATGAACTCAGCTGTAGAATTGTGTTCTTAGCTACCCTTGTACTATACTTATTCTCTCGGTTCAATGTCCCACTGAATGAGGCGTGCACTATCGTGTGGTGTGACTTTATTGTGACCCTAGGGCTAGTCTGATACAGCCAAAAGCACAGCCATGACTGGCAATTCACAGAGGTTGGTTTCCACTCTAGTACGGAGAACAGTTGACACCCACTCAAGTATACACAAAAATGAATCATTGATTCCCATGTGGGTGGGACAGGATCACTGCCATTGAATTGTCATTCCAACAGTGTCCAAAAGGAGATCTATCATTTGGGGCCTGGACTTATCAACAAAGGAGGAATGCCTGAGTGTGCTCCGCTCCGCCAGTCCACTTCAACTCATATAGAAGTTAATAAAGAGATGCTGCCAACTTTGCACAATAAGTTGAAATTGCGTGGCCTAGGTATGTTCATTATTAAACTTAACTTAATTTCATAAATCAACTTGGGTGAATATTTATTTCCTTCCACAGTAATGTTATCTTTTGTATTAGAAATGTGTATAGAGAAACAGAGACTGGCAAATATAATATTATTCTCATATTGCCTATAAAAATATCATACCATTGGGGGAATGTTCTCTAATATTAATTCCAGCTATGCAATATTATTGTAGATAATATTTAGAGAACAATTTTTTATTTTTTTTACTGAGTTTCATATAGCGTGAACTTGACCCGAAAGTATTGGGTATCACAGCGCTTTACACAGCACCAGTTGCTTACACGAGGACACATTCATTTTTATTAGGCACGGGGGGATTTAGTGATTTGCCCAGAATCACAGGATGTTTAGCGTCATTGCTGAGACTCGAACCCGGTCGATCGCCCTAGCCAACAATATGTATGTAAATCAATATCCCGACAATTATAATCTGATACCACACTGTCTCACATTACTATTTTAAGTTTCCCATTGTTCGATTTCAGATATCCTACACTCAATATCCGTAATACATTCCCCAACAATTCTGTAAGCTCCTGCATCACATCTCTATATGGAACAAGCTCCTGGGTCAATGATCAATTGATGCCACTTCGAAAAGTTAAACACCTTCTATTGTAATGGCCTAGTCTTAAGCATTTAGGTGCTTATGTCCAATTGCTCTATACATGTATTAAATGGGAAAATAGAAATAGAAGATGCCTGAATGTTAAGCTCAAAATCTTAATTATTGGATGTAAGCTAGTCCTATGAGAGAAGCTGCCACTCAAAAATATCCCCTATCATGCTGTCAGATACATGCTGGTATCAGCAGCAATGGTCATCAACCAGAATGTATTTCTGCTATGTTCCATGGAATCGAAACAATCTGCTGGTGCCAACTTGACCATTTGACCATCCCAGGCTATTGGGAACAGAATGTTGTTAATTGCTCATAGTTGATTGTAAAGTTCTTACAGGTGTCTCTTTTGCCCTCCCCTTCTTCCTCTTTGCTTTCTCCTTCATTATCTTCTTTACCACTGGCCACAGTTGTCACAGAACCTGGTACTACCTGTATGCTACCATATCACACTCTGCACAGTTTATGGTTCCCCGACTTGGGGGGTCCATGGTATTGTCAAACTCACTCTAACCTCTGTACTTCCAAAATCAACTTTTTTTCTGTGGCAGAAACAGCCTTATAGTCAACCAGGACAGCTTGGGTTGCATTATGATGAGCAGTAAACTCATCAAAACACTAGGTCCCACTTTGCTGAATTCGCTGGGAATGTATCCTTTCCCCACACTTTCCATTGCCAAACTACTAGCACCCCCCTTCACATTAGAGGTGTGCAAAGGAGCACAGGGCTGATCTCCTCAACCTTTGGAAAGTTTCTTTCAAACTTTTACAAGTTTTAGGGAGTTAATGAAGGTTTAAAAACAACTTCAGTGAAAGCGATAATCTAAAGGCTCATTTGATGGGAACAATACCCATAAATGCTACCAAAGGGTTTTGGAGGCAAAACTCTTCAACATTTTTTTTGCCCACATTCACATAGTGAAGATGGAAATCTTTGTAAACATTTCAAAACTTAGCTGACAAATTAAACATTTCACACCATTAATTGGTATCTGCCTGCTCCATCTTGCATTGTCAGCTCCAGCTTTCTTAGCGGTTGCTCTGCCCTGTGTACTCTGCCGCCGCCTCGCAGTTAGATAAGAAGTTACTCCTACAATGTCTCTCAATCACTCTCTTTTGACACACCTACGAATTACATGGCTGCTATGTGTCCTCCCCCACTGCCGGCTCCTTTCCTCTCCTTGAATCTTTTTACTTTAAAAAAAATTAAAGTTGCATTACAATAAGTTTTTGTAACCTGTAAGGTACATTTCCAACATGACACAATTAAGTACATTTTACAGGGAAACAAATGTGTAGTTCAAGCAATTTTTTAAGCCGTCAACATAAATAAAACTTACAGCGTCCCTTCTAATTATCATTGTTTAAGTGAAATCAAACGAAAAAGTTCTCCGCGTATCACTGAGCCAAGATCATGTGAGACAAAATAATGCAAACTATACTACAGACCCAAACCACAAGTACAAAATTAGTTAATATTATTAAAACTTTGGGCTTCTTGCACTATGAGTCCTCATGGGCGCCAGTCTTCAGTTCTAGAAAAAGAAATGTTGGCATGTACCTGAGCTGTGGAGCAATTCAAACTATATGTGTAGGAGACAAAGTTTCTCATACGCACTGACCAAAAGCAACAGATTCATTAATCTGAGTGAGTTCAGCTTTGTTGGAACACTCATCTGAGGCCAGGAGGATGTGGAGTGTTTGGTGGCAAGTGTTCACTAGCCATCTGATAAGTGTGTTGATGAGAATGAGTGGAGGTAGGTTGTTGCTGAAGATGTTGTTTGGTAAAGGCTTATTGATTATGTGAAGAAAGGTTGACCCATAGAGAAGAATTTATCACTGGAGTTACAACCATTCAAAAGGGTTCAATCAGACACATCCATGGATGGTGATCTTTTTCAGTGTAGAGATGTTCATTCCACCTTACAGTGTCAGGAACAGGTTATTAAAGGTCACTCATGGGGGATATTTGGGTATGACTGCCACAAGAAGAGATTGTATGAGCAGTATTGGTGGCCTCGCGTCTAGGAATGTTGAAACATTTGTTGAAAATGTAGTTTGTTGCCAGAATGATAGGCTTGAAATGAAGGACTCCACCTATGACAAAGGTGGGTGTGGGAGGGCGGGCCGGATAAACAGACGAGGAGGCTGTATATAGTGGGCCAGTTGTTGGTTTTTATTATGAAAGTCAGAAATAGGACAATATGCTGCAAATATTTCCTCAGGATCTCCTATTGAACGTTCGCTAGGAATAGGTACGGTGGTCTCTTTAACTTCCCCGTCGTCTATCTCTTCTTCTGATTCTTCGGGTCGACCACGGAGGCTCATAGGGATAAACGAGAGACAAAAGGAGCCGTGAGTCCTATCTCCTCCTTAGCAAAAGGGTAAACCCGTCACCATCTCCAGGGGGTGCTGTAAGTTACGGGCGTGTAGCCGGTCAGGGTCACATGTGAGGGTAGGGGACTTTAAAGGCAAAAGGGATCAGGATAAGAACAGGGGTACGTGAGGTTTCTTGTCAACTCTTAGGGGTATCTCAGGGTGAACACTTCTGAGTATGTCGGTGGGTTGGCCCTCCTACCCAGATTCCGCCCCTCCCTTCTCTTCCCCCTTAATGTCTTCTACCGGTCCCTGAATCGGGGTACTCACCGGCTCCGCCGCAACTCTCCCCTGGAGTTGCGGCCGCTCTCCAGCCTCCTCCTGTGGGGACCACCAGTCCTCGCACCACCGTTCTTCGTCCTCTTCGTCTTCTCTGCTACTCGCTCTGGTGTCGTCGTTCTCCTCCGTCTCCGCTATCTCCTGGGTCTCCTTGTCTCTCCTCTCCGATCTCCGTTTCTCCCCGACGTCTTCCTCCTCGTTGGGAGCTGTTTGGTCCTTTTTCTCTGTTGCCGGTCTACTGCTTCCGGGGTTGTTCCCTCCTTCGGTGATGACGTCCGCAGGAAGAGGTTCCTGTATGGGCAAAAGACGGAGGGGTGTGTTTATCCTCCGGCAGGAGGTCGTGGGAGACTGCGGCATCAGGGTCCTACTTCCCCCAGGTATGTGTCCGTTATTCCGGTATGCAGCCCGTGTGTGGGCTTCGCTCGGTACCCCCTCACAGTGGGGTGTCCAGGTAAGGCATGGGAAAAACTCTGTATTGATTTTCTAGGACAATTTCAGATATTCGCATCAGGTCAGAGGTTTGTTGTTGTAGTTATGATGGAAAATCATTATAAAGGAAAGGGGGGCTTTATTGTGTGTTGTGAAATTTTACTTAAGCACCACGGTCTGTTAGTTCTAGAAATGTAACATGGTTCTTTCTTGTCTGATTGCTGAGGGTGACAGAACGTTTCAGAGGGACGGTGAGTGGTAGCTGAGGCAGGCACTTAAATTATGACCTGTCTCTTGGTGACCCAAATAAATAATTTTTACTTAGCGTACCTCGACTGCTGTCTGCACCCTGTGTACCCACTCAACACTGACCTCCATATTCTTTTTCTTTGCCATTAATTTTGTCTGTAAATATTTGTCTTCATATACGATGTCAAATATGATGATGTCCCCTTCATGATGTGTTTATTGAATAATGTGAGTGACAGCAGTGCATTAGCAAGGCTGTTGCCTTCTCAGAGCAGTGACCCAGTAGAAGAGCTCCAAAAGTACAGGTTCTTGACTCCACACACAAGTGTTTAATATGCACATGACGAGGGCTAGTGCCAGATCTGATTTGAGGTTTTAAAGGTATATGGATGTTCTAAGTCAAAGCTCGTTGAGACATGGGCAACTCATGAGGTATATTGCCAGTGTTTACAGATGGCCTCATGAGACTCCTGGAGAACTGTGTGGTTGTCTCCAATCTCTCTGATGAAGTATCCTCAGCTTAGTCGGAGGAATGAGCCAGAGAAACTCCACTTCTGTGCCCCCGGGACTCCACTGTGCACAGTTCACAGTAGTTCACATGTACAAAAACTCTTCCACTGCAAACCTTCTCCTCGTTTAATGTCTGTCCAGAATTCAGGATTGTCTCACTTGGCAGGTCATTAGACTTTTATTGGTACCAAATAGAGCACTTTGTCACTTGTCAGAGCATAAGGCGTCATTTCTAAGTTGGCTGGTGACCATCTCCACCCTGGCGGCATACCACCTGCCATATTTAGTGATCTCCACTGTCCTGGTGAGAATCTATGTGCCTTCTGAGAAGCAGCAGATATGATAGCTCTTCTGATGTCCCTTTGTTGAGTGGCCACCATGTTTAATGCAGGCGCTCAGCTATTCTTTTTTGTTAGACCTGGCATCTTTGGCGTGGTTACCCCTGACTTTTTTGCCTCTACCTCCTGTATTTTTTATGCTATGCTGGATTTCGTTTTTGATGGTTTAGATGCTTTGGGCACTTTGCCACTGCTGATCAGTGTCAAAGTGCAAGTGCTCCCTAGGTAAATTGTTATATTGATTGGTTATCCATGATTGATATATTTGTTTCACCTGTCAGCCCCTAGTAAAGTGCACTGAGTGTGCCAGGGCTGGTGATTCAAATGCTACTAGTGGGCTGCAGCACTGATTGTGCCACCCACAGGAGTAGCCCTAAAATGATGTCTTAGGCCTGCTTGCAGTGCCTTTGTGCAGTCCAGGACTGCCATGTCGACCTGGCCAGTGCAACCACTGACCAGGCCTTATCCTTCCCTTTCTGTACATGTCAGGCATCCCTATGGTGGCCCTAGGTACCCCCCTGGGCTGGGTGCAATGTATCTGAAAGGTAGGGCATGTACTAAGGTTTGTAACATGCCCTGGTAGTGAACTACAGCCATTTTCGTTTTTTACTGCTGAGAGGCTAACTTGCCCATAGGACATAATGGGGGAGGCTGTTTACATGCCTATCTTCCCCTAAAGGCAAGATCGAAAATCCAAGTTTGGTATCTTTGTGTTCAGAATTTAATTATACATCTTTTTAGCAAGATGGTTTTTAAATTCACTGTGTGAGAATAGCACTTTTTAGAAATTAGCTATTCTCCTGTTTAACCTTCCTGTGTGCCTGTGTGCAGATTGGCTGACTGGTGTCATGTGATGGGCTAGGTGGCTCCAGGAGTCTGGATGAGTCAGCAGCAGGGTGAATAGGGAGATCTGCTTTAGATGAGTGGGAGGAGTAGCCCCTGGGTTTGAGTAGGGCTGCCTCTGCCAGCACAATGCTGGCTCCACCCCCTGCTGGCCAGGCTGAGGACTCTGCCTCTGCCAGCACAAAGAAGGCTCCACCTCCTGCTGAGTGTCTAACGACCCTGCCCCTCACTCTGAAAGGAACCAGGTGCTCCAGGGCAGGAACCGGTTTGAGCAGGGGAATCCCCCCACTGAAACAAAGAGAGACAAAGACTTGGAGGGGTATTAGAAGAGGACCCCAGACACCTAAACTTTAGATCACTTTGGAACTAAGAAGAAACCTCTGCCAAGGAGAAAGCTGAAAGGACTGAAGAGGAGAAGACTGCCTGCTTGCTGTTATGCTTTGCTGCCAAGGAGAGGGGAAGGACTTTGCTGTGTCCCCTTCTTTTGATTCTGATCTCCAAGGGCCTGAGAAGAGCTGGCTCCCTGTTAAGAAGTCCCAGGAACAAAAGGACTTCACCACCAGCTCCCCAGGAACTCTGCTGAGGGAGTTCTGACCTGCCTTGGAGTGCTTGCCCAGTCTTGGGGCCTCAGGAGGTCGTTTTGCTGTGTTTGGGAGCTGGGAAGCAGAAGCGTGAAAAAGAGTAACTGGTACCCAACGCATCATCCGATTGCGAGTCGCAAGAACGAGAGTGCGAGGAGAATTTCATCGCGGCGTCATCGCAGCACCCGGAGTCCCCGCATCGCCGAGTGTGTTGAGCATCGTCCCGGTGCGTGAAGATTCCAGACGCTGCGAGGGTCGTCGCAGAACCAGTTTGCGGGCCGCACCACTGCCGGTGCGTGAAAGTAGTATCCAGTCGCTGCGTGTGTCGACGCAGAGTCCTGTCCCGTGACGCATCGAGGGTTGCGGCGTCAGAAGTCAACGCCGTACACCGCGACGCATCGAGAGTTGCAGCGCCAAAAGTCAGCGCTGCAACGCGCATTGCGCCGCATCGAAGATCGTCGCATCGTACCTGTGCGTGAAGCTTCCCCCTAAGAAACCTACGCAACGAAAGCCAAAGTCATCGCATCGTCCCCCTACAGATCGGAGCCGGCGCATCCACCTCTGCTGCGTGAAGCAGGGCTGCTGCAAAGCCTCCAAAAGATCTCAGGAGTATCGCATCGCCTTTGCCATCTTCCTTGTTATAGCTTTTGGGAACCTTATCGCAACTACAGGTACTGTTGGGCACGAGAGTGTCGCATTTTGTGCATTGAGAGTCGCATTGTGCAGGACACTGACTTTTACATCCTGGAGTACTTTCTGCAAACTCTTGAACTATCTTTAAAGTAACCTTTTTAATTGTAGGTTGGTTTTTCTGTAGTATTTGGTCTTGTGAAGTTTTTAGTAAAGATACCTTATTTTTCTAAAACTGGTGTGGAGTAAATCTGTGGTGTTTTCACTGTGTTACTGTGAGTGTTGGTACAAATACTTTACACATTGCCTTTGATAGCCTAGACTGCTCAGGCCAAGCTACCTAGAGGGTGAGCAGGGCTTATCTTAACAGTGTATCCCCCTTTCCCTGACTAGAAGCAAGGGTCCCTACTTGGACAGTGGTACCTACCCTGCCAACTAGAGACCCCCAGATCTAACATTTTTGTTTTACAAAACATACTTCCAAAGAGGGAGTTTTAATCTTGGAGCTTTCTCTTAAGTTCTGGGGGTAATTTTTCTTCTTCCTCTTTTTTTTTTACAGACCACCAAGCTTTTACTGGTAGTCCTGAAGAGAGATAAACGGTCATCAAACAATCCAGTGTAAATAAGGCACCAATTCTGTCGGTGTAAGATTTCTGCTGGTGGAGCCAGTGGGGGTACAGCTGGCAGAAACATAACAGTCTGCCTGACTCTAACTAGATTGGGAGGACCACCAGTTTTGGGGGACAGGGTCCTCCCCCATATGGCAAACAGCAAACTACACATATTTCTAGCATGTGCCTTTCTAGGGGCTCTCTAAGTTCAAACCCATTTGATCCCTTGTGTACCATACACAGAGTGGTCTGTCTTATACCACACCTGTGGACTGCCATGGCACTTCATGCTAAGTGGACAACATCAGGTGAGAGAGTTCTATCTTTGGCATCATAAACACATGCGGTAATTTCCTCTGCAACGTGTGGAGTTGCCATTTCAGTTAATATGATTGTAGGTGGAAATTGGTGTCAATTAATCTGTCACCATGTCTGAATGTCATGAGCTGTGTGAAAGGCACCACCAACCCTGGAGGCTACCTGAGCTCTAAACTATCCAGAGGACCATTTTCAGTCAGAGTTTTTAAATGTTTCCCTCAAAACAACATCACCGCTAGAAAAGACTAACATGGCCGCTGTGTAGAGTATAAAAATCGGAATGTTACCTGAGTTCTCTTACTTGTATCTGTCTTGTTACCTGCCTACAACCTCAGAAAATATCAGTCACTTCCATGGTACTATAACTGCACAAGTGAAATATGTTTACACAAACCATGTTGAATACTTTACATAAGGACTATTAAACACATAAATGCAATCTAATAACAGAAGCTTTGCATCAGCTACACAGTTTTACAATTAAATACAACTTACAGATACCTAAGTCACCACTGACATTCAGTGGTTTGAACTGACTACTTCATTGAAAGGACTTCCTACCACTAGGAGTGGAGCCCAGTCAGGCTTAGTCCTTGTCCCAGGGTTGCAGGTCACCTCGTGCTTAAGACATGTTTTTTCCAACCCTTTAAAATCGGCTCCAACAGAGTATAAATATAATTAATGCAAAAGGTAAGATATAGTGTAAAAAATCACATAGCTAGCCACATTGAGGAATTTTGATTACTACTTGTATCTGTTTAACTCAGTTGTAGTTTAAGAAAGCATAACCATGCTGTTTTCTTGGCATCGACAACCATGCAAAAAGGTTTTCTGCCAAATCTGAGGCTCCACCGAGGACCCGTTCTTCACCTGGCAGCCGTCGTCAAGCCCCCCTTTGGATCCAGTCTGTAACCCGACCTGCCGTCAGAGGACTTTTCTTCAGGAAATCTTTTAAGTCAGAAGTTAAACTTTCTACCGGACAAACCTGTCACATGTAAGGTAGTAGGCCCTTACATAGGGCAGAGTGCATGGTATTTAGGAAATAGGACATATGGGTTAAATGTTTAAATATCCTAACAGTGAAACACTCCTGCAGTCATTTTTCACTCCTAGAAGGCTGTATTCATAAACTACCACTGGGAAACAGTCGGAGCACCATGGTCTAAATCACGAGTGTTCCGACTCCGCAAGCTTAACCACGCTTGCCGTAACCATGCATATGCCTTAACCACGCATGTGTGTGGTTAAGGCAATGTGCGGTCTAGCTGTGGGCTGCATTGGATGGAAGCAGGAAGCATGGAGAGATCCGCGGTGTGGTAAGTGTAGTTTTGTGGGATGGGGGGTTGGGTCGGGAATACTTTTGTGGGTCGGGGATACTTTTGTGGGCTGGGGATGTCAGTAGTTTATTTGTAGGGCTGGGGTGGGTCGGGGTTATTTTGTGGGTGGGTCGGGGTTTTTTTGTGGGCTGGGGTCTGGGTCGGGGGTAGTTTTGTGGGCTGGGGTTTTGTGGGATGGGGTGGGTCAGTGTATTTTTGTGGGCTGGGGGTTTGGGGGCTGTTTTGTGGGCTGGGGTGGGTCAGGGTTGGTGTGTTGGCGGGTTCATGGTTGTTTTGTGGGTGGGGGGTGGGTGGGTTTGGGGTAGTTTTGTGGGCTGAGGGTTTGTCGGGGTAGTTTTGCGGGTTGGGGTGGATCAGGTTGCTCTGTGGGCTAGGGTTGGTCGGGCTTGCTTTGTGGGCTGGGTCGGGTTTGTTTTGTGTGCTGGGGGGTGGATTGGGGTAGTTTTGTAGGCTGGGGGTCGTGGTAGTTTTGTGGACCTGAGGGGTGAGTCGGGGTAGTTTTGTGGGCTGGCTGTTAGGTCAGGGATAGTTTTCTGGGCTTGGGGTGGGTAGGGGTAGTTTTCTGGGCAGGGGGATTCGGGGCAAGTCTTCAGGGCTGGGGGATTTGGGACTATTTTCAGTGCTGGGGATGTGGGGGTAGTTTTCAGGGCTTGGGGTTTGAGCTAGTTTTCAGGGCTGGGGTGTCGGAGTAGTTTATAGAGCTGGGGGAGTGTTGGGGTAGTTTTTTAAATTAGGAGTTAGAGTATTGGACCTCAGGGCAAAAGGAGGGGAATGGGTAGGTTTTAGGGGCGAGGGAAGGTCCGGCAGTTTTTAGGGCTTGGTCAGGGCTGGGCTGGGTCAGGGTTAAGGGACAGGGTTAAGGGACAGGGTTTTAGGCATCAGGGCAGGGGGAGGGCACAGCGTGGGGCCTGGGAGGGGGTAGTGATATTTTCACCTCAGGGTGGGAGGGGGGTGGTGGGTGTTTGTACCTTAAGGCAGTGGGGAGGGGGTGGCGACCCTAGCCACACATACCCATTTACCATTCATGCCTTTACTACAAAAATTCATGGTAAAGGCATGCGTGGTAAAGAATGCGTGGCTAAGACGCAGTCGTTATTAAGACCGCATTGTTTAGGCATGCTGGGTTAGGAAATTCGTGGTTCCTTCATACAACCACTAACACTGGGCTACCTTATTAGACTTAATAAGTGAAAACGTCATTGTAAAGTTAGATTTTAAGTTGCTATTCTGAAAATGTCACTTTTAGAATATTGCCATTTTTCTGCCCTAAACTAAATGTGCCTTTCTGCCTGTGTCCATGGTCACATGACTGGGGATGCCTTGCCAGTGGTGTTTTGTGTATTGCTTCTGGACACAGAGACAAAAGAGGCCTAGATGTGGAGGGAGAAGGTCTTCCTGACAGGTGTATGGGGAGGAAGTGTGACACGCCATGATTAAAATTCAGTGGATCCTGCCTGCATCACACACAAAGGCAGATGACACCAGGACTGCCCTTGTCTTTGTCACCCTAGACAGTTTGGAGTCAAACCGAAGGTAAGTGGAAGAACTGACCAAAACCAATTTTGGGGGTAGGCCAAGGTATACTCCCACACAAAAGGCTGGCCCGGGTATTGAAGTGGCTCTTTCAGAACTTCCCATCAGAACACTCTTGACCTGTGAAATATTCAGAACAAGGACTGCCCTGCTGTCTGAAGAAGCAAGATTGGATCTGCTGGCCTTGAACCCAGGCTCCGAAGAAGTTACTCCAACAGTTGGCTGGCTAAAGTGACACAACAAGCTTCCAGAGGCCTCCCTACAACTGACCAGCTGACCAGTATCCACTAGACCACCCTGGACGTACTTGAGTCCTGCTGCTGGCCTCTGCCGGAGTGAGTCCTGCTCCCCAAGAGGTGACCTCTGGTCCTGGACCCTTGGCTGGCATCAGAAAGTACTCCTTCTGAAGAAAAAGTGAGGATACAAATGTTTTGGTCTTCTCATGACTGCAAATAGACATCTTTGTGCTGAGCATTGACCACCCACGACGACTGTCAAGGTTAAGCTCCAACATGACCTGCTTTTCTCACTGACAGTGATCGTCTGCAATCTCCCCAAGGTGAAGCTCTGGTGAGACCTGCTTTTTGCACCGACAGCAACAGCCTGTGTTGATTGCCAACATGAAGCTCCAGTGACGACCGGCTCTATTGCACTGTACCAGCGACCATCCGTGATGCCTGCCCTGCTCCTAGCACCAACGGCTACCTCCTCGCAGTCCCGTACCAAATTGAATGACAGCTCCTTGCGCTGACTTGAGAAGGTAACTCTTCAGTGGGACAAACCTGTCCCCTGTAGGTAATCTGTGCGCCACCGCAGGCAGGCCTGAGTTTGCGACTTTCCCCCGGTCCAGCACGACCAGACAACCATGAGTGTCGCTTTGTGTTTTATTTAGCTATTTTCTTCTAGAACTTTAAAAACTCGTATCTCTGTTTTTACTGATTAGATTTTTATTGTTTTGGTGTCAATTAATGCCACTACATTTCGCTCTATTTCTTAAATTGGTGTCGGATGTTTTTTTGTGTTGTGTCTTGACCTTATTACTGTTTGAGTGCCGCTTTTGTGACAAACTACCAGAGGATTAACCAAATGTCTATCTAGTGACTTTTGTTGTTTGCTCTGAGCAGGTTTCTGTTTCTTATTTGAGTGGGGCTTCCACTCCTCTCCTCTCAACTGATAACCCAATTTCTTACAAGTTGAAATTTTGAATACAATTTACAAGAAGTTTTCTGTCTAGGGAACTTAGTCTAGGGAGACTTGTGTAGTTTAATCTGCTTATGTAGTTAAAGTGGACCAATTTTAGTTAGGCCTTTATATACAGATTGTAAGCGCAGCATTTGGAATGAACAACTATCAAATGTTTTTTACACATGTTCTTTTTTCTGCAGCCAGATACAGGACACACATCTGCATTTTCTACCACCGTCAGCTGCTTCGTGATGCCTTGCTTTCTGATGCCCACCTTTTCTATAATAGTAATCCAGGCTAGAATTGACTGCAGATCAAAAGACTATGTGACACAAAATTGTAGGGATTCAAAGGATCAAGATTTTGAATTGAGTTAGGCTTTTACAGAACACTCCACATCCATGTAAACCTTCAGATTCTTAAACTTGTGAATGAATTGTATTTTTTTAGTCCATAAGCCTCAGAGGAAATGCAGTCAGGCACACACTGGTAAAATTTGGTTTTGGTGTTGTTCATTAACAGCCAGGGGCTATGCATCAACAGCTAATTTATTGGAGAACACCCCAGCATCTCATAGCAGAGAATCATCATTGTCCGTCCAATGAAACAGTCAACAGCAGAGGGTCACATGGAAGGAGGGCATCCAATCAGTGCTTGCATTTATGATTTTTGTCATTGAAGGACCACAAAACACCACTCAGTGCATTTGGTCTGATCCCTAAAACATTTCTAACAGTAGTGAACTCTGATTGGCATACTTGACTCTTTAATAAGGCCACAGTATTATGGGGCTGGAAATGCACTCTTGGCTTAAAGATCAAATTGCAGATGTTCACCGCCCTTAGAAATGACTTTAAAAGCATACGTTTTGGCATTACATTGCATGCTTCAATAGTTAGAGCCCGACACAGCAGCCAGCATATGTCAAAGTGAATTATTTTGGCATGTGAAGAAGTGTTAGAAATTGGATTTTTGGTAGGCTAGGGCATGTGCCAATGCCAGGCAGAAACCACCACTCTAGTCAGGATAAGGGATTTACCCTCCTAAAATAACCCCTGCTCACCCCCTTGGTAGCTTGGCACGAGCAGTCAGGCTTATCTTAGAGACAGTGTGTAAAGCATTTGCACATAACCAACAGTACTACAGTGTAAGCACTACAAAAGGACACTACAACAGTTTAGAAAAATATCCAATATTTTTATATACAAATCCACAATACAGACTTAAAAATCTTCGGTTATCAAAATATGCTTGAAAAACAGTTCCTTGATGTCGATAGCTCCGTCCGGGGCTATCACGGCGTTGTGAGCAAACAAATCTTAACAGTTCTGGCTGACCGCGGGCCAGCTACTGGGTCGGAAAGTCCCGCAAACAGTAACTTTTAAAAATGCAGGGCGTTGGTGACCTCTCGTTGAGCTTCTAAAAGCACGACGTTCGCAGGCGTCGGTTCCGGAGGTCGGTGCAGGAGTCGTCGGGGCCCCCAAAGTCACATGCGTTGCAGATCGATCTCCTCTCTGTTGGAGTCAGGAGTGCTGGCGTTGGCAGGCGTCGGGTGCTGCGGTGCGAAGTGCAGCAGTTCGGTGTGCGGTGCTCTCAGGTCACGGTGTGAGCAGCGGCATGGTGGCAGCGTCAGATGGCATCGTTGGTGAGACCAGGGTCGTGGTGCGAGGTGAAGGCGGTCTCGTTGCGGTGCTGGCAGGTCACGGTGCAAGCAGCGACATCATCATGGCTGAAGCGCTGTCGTCGGCTGACGAACTGGAGTCGATGGTGCTGCATCGTGGGCCAAGGCTGCGGTGCGGGATGATGGAGGTGCGTCGTGTAACTTTACAAGCGGTGCCCTCGAACCACGGTGCAAGCAGCGGCGTAGATTTCAACGTGGAGCGTCTTCGTCGGGGATACCAAGGCGTCGTCGTGAAGCAATGTGGTGTGGAGTGTAGTGCCCACAGGTCGCGGTGTGAGCAGCGGCTTGGTGGCGGCGTCATCGGTGAGACCAGGGTCGCGGTGCGGCGTTGCTGCGGTGCCCTATGCGGTGCCTTCGGACACAGAATTGGCAGCGGCGTCGTAGACGTCGCCGGGTTGCTTTTCTTCTGTTGCAGCACAAAACACTCAGTCCCCAGTGCTGAGGGCAGAAGAGCTTGAAGTCTTTGCTGTTCCTGAGACTTCTTGAACAGGGGGCAAGCTCTACCTCAAGCCCTTGGAGAAACTCACAAAGTAGATTGCAGAAAGTTCAGTCCAGTCCTTTCACTGCCCAAGACAGAAGCAGCCACTGCAGGCCGACACAGCAAAGTACACAGCAAAGTGATAGTTCCACCTCACATCTTCTCCTGCTCTTCTTCTTGGCAGTCTTCTTGGTCCAAAAGAGTTCTAAAGTTCAGGGGTCTAGGCTCCAATATTTATACCCCAAAATCCTTTGATCTCTTAGGAAGAGAGTTTCTGTGCCCAGCCAGAACGTGTTCTGCCTTCTCTGGTGTGACTTCCTGGCAGGAGGTGAAGACAGCATTGTCAGAGGCAGACCAGGCCCTTTGAGGTGCAAGGAAATTTCCTCCCCATTCCCCAATTGCAGCCCAGGTCTATTCAGCCCTTTCCTGACCCACCTAGACTATCTGGAGCCACTCCTGCTCCCCAGCCTTCTGTCATCCAAAACCCAGACAGGAAATCCACATTCCAGCAGAGGCACATGGGGTGACTGAGCAGGAAAATACCTACTTTCTAAAAGTGGTATTTTCAAACACAGAATGTAAAAATCACCTTCACTAAAAGATGCATCTTTAGATTCTGAGTTCAGGCATACTAAAAGTAATTTTCCTACCTAATTTCCCGGGCCAGTTATGTTTATAAGATGTTATAAACAAACTCCCTATTTTGTCCTATGGGGAACAGGTAGCCTTGCAATAGTGAAAAACGAAATTGCCCGTAATTCACTATCAGGACATGTCACACACACCAGCGCATTTCCTACCTTTCACATAAACTGCCTCCTGCCCACCGGGGTACCTTGGGCCTACCTTAGCGGCGGCTGACATGTAAGAAAAGGGAAGGTTAGAGACTGCCAAGTGTGTGCACTGGCCAAGTCGACATGGCACTTACAAACTGCGTGCAAAATCTGCAATGGCAGGTCTGAGTTACCTTTTCAGGGCTACTCATGTGGGTGGCACAATCAGTACTGCAGGCCCACTAGTAGCATTTGATTTACAGGCCCTGGCACACTCAGTGCACTTTACTAGGGACTAACAAGTAAATCAGACATCCAATCATGGAAACACCAATTCATAACACTCTTTACAGAGAGCATATTACACTTTAGCACTGATTAGCAGTGGTACAGTCCCCAGAGTCCTAAAACCAACACAAACAGGTCAGGAAAAAATAGGAGGATGAAGCAAAAAGTTTGAGGATAACCCTGCAAAAAGGGCCATTTCCAACAAGAAGCCTATGTTCAACATTAGCTGAGATACCTCAAAGGTAGTGTAAGCCCATAAGTCGACGTGCATGTAAAATTGGGACATACCAAATACTGAGATTTGGCTACAAGTGAATGAAGGTCATTTTATTCCAAGAATGGCTTACGTGGCATCTATGATACAAAATCTGGGGGTCCCCAGATCTGGATGGAGCTGAATTTCTATTCCTCTGATGCAAGGACTTACAACCTGATTTATATATTGGCTGTAAGCATACTCTGTCATAACGGTGACAGAGTTTCCTTACCGCCAATATAATTGTCCGCCTGCCTAATTTAGATGCAGGTGGACTATAGCTTGGCAACGGGTGGAAACTACTCTGTCTCTTCTGCTGCCAACCTTCTCTGATGGTCCAAATGTGTAAGGGCCGTCGGAGAAATGGCAAATCTATATAGGTGTCATGTAGCCATTTTTTACAGCCCCTCACTGCCAAGAAAACTCTGGTGGTAAGAGGCAGTAAAAAACTACAAAACATCCCCCCTCAACACCCAGGGTGACTTCCATTGTTTTTTATTATTTTTAAAAACAAGACTCCATTTTGGGGCTTTATTTTTTTTTAAAAAGCAAAGTTTTGAAACTTTACCGTATACTGGTCCATCATGTTCAACAGAGCTGTATGGCAAAGTTCCAATACAGCCTGATACACTTTGGTGTTCATTAACACTCTTAAACCATAGTAATCCAATTTTTATCCATTTTATTTCTCACATTGTTTACCAAAATTATTCCATCACGTCAAAGGTATAAGATTTCAATAAACTTTTGCGTGTTTATTTATCCCAGAATTGCCCATCCAGGTCTACTCATGGACATTAAGAAATCTCAGATTCTCCCAATCATCACGAACATATAGCACCCAATGCATTTCGGTTCTTAAATAACCTTCGTCAGGGGTATCTGCAATTGTATAAAAGACACATATATCAGTCATATATTATATAATTAAACCACCCAAATCACAGCCTAACAAGTCAACCCTCCCAGGCTGTGCAACCTGTTTGGAATTCGCAACCCCGCGGATCACCAGTTGTCTATTTGTTACATATTCAAGTGCTAAAGGAATGGAGCACTTTTGGGTGCTGCACGCCAAACTTGTGGAAATGACAAAAGGAACCATAAAAGTTTAAAACAAGGGTGTGCTTCAGATCATTGACATTGTAAAGTTCCAATACAGTCACAGGAACCATCTTGAATGCCGTTCCTGTGAATGCAGAAATGTTCATCGAGCCTACAGACATTTCTAAAATTGACAGATTGGTACTCTGTCAGAGCGACAGAGTGATTTACTCCATCACTCTGACAGAGTACAATTCATCCACCAAATATGAAATCAGCCCTTATTTCAGTGCATCAACAATAAATTAGAAAGCAAGTTGAACCACAGCCCTGACACTTGCCTGCTGAGCAATCGCGAACACAAGGAATATGAAAAACAGGAATGGATGGACTGCTTGAATTAATCTGAGCCACTGGTAATCACTCAGTGTCAGGATTCCTGCCAGAGCTCACCTCTCTTGACTATCACAATATACCAGCATGATTCATATCATTCCTCCCAAAACTTATGAATGAACAAACAGCTTGAACCCTGACATTTGACAAACTTACATGCTGTTGGTAAGAACTAGTTCACTCTGGTGCTCCCCGGTTTGTTTGAAATGGCTTAGTAGCATTTATAAATTTTTACCATGCATATGCAAGGTCAGGTTTCGGGCGCCACAGAAACATCCAGAAAATCCATCAGAATAAACATCAAGCAACGGGTATATATGACCTCAACGTGAACCTTCCGGAAGACAGCCCTTATCAAATTAATCCCCTGCACCTGTTTCTTGCTATAAGCAATTAGAATGCGACCTTTGTGAACATTCTAAAACACCTATATGACAGCCTCATCAAATTAATTATCTGCGCCTGTTCCTTGCTATAAGCAATTAGAAGACAACCTTTGTGAGCATTCCAAAGCACCTTCTAGAAGGCAGCCTCATCAAGTTAATTATCTGCACCTGTTCCTTGTTACAAACAATGACAAGGTGACCTTTATGAACATTCTAATGTAGTCTTATTTAAAGACCGCCTATACTCCTCCCCTTCGCATAGCCTCCTCGCCTAACACTTACCTGTTTCCTAGCTTCGAGGACTCTGTCTTGACACCTCCCTTGACCCTCCCACTTCGACCTTACCACAAAGAACGTCCTGCATTAGTGTCGCACCTGGATGGAAAAAAGAAAAAGAAGAAAAGGTGGGACGCATTAACAGACATGATTTCACTATGTGCTTAGCTCAGTTGCAACATCGTGCTCCAAAAAACAGGTAACCAGTGTTTTTGTTCAACTTGTACATACTGTTGGCAGGACTTTGCCAGATAGGACTTGGGTGAAGCTAACCCCATCCAAATTTGCTTGTGGGTTTGATGCTGAAATCATACTCAGTACAGTTTTGAAATTTTTGATAAAGGAGCCTTTATGGACAATCTAAATGAAAATAAAACAACAAAACTAAAGGTACCATATCTGCAGGTACAATTCTTCAGACTGGTGTGAGTGCCTACTGCAGTGTTGCTGTTGAGTAGACGAGCCACAGCATCTTTGACTCCATCCCAACCCCTCTTCCCCATGGGATTGCCACCAAAGCAGTGTCTCCTCCTGTAAACTGAGGTCAAGTCTCGGGCGGATTCGGGAACTAGCATCGCCGCCCCATTCGAATCATCTGGGAACCAGGTAGGTGGCTTATGACACTCTGGCCGCATCCCAGTCCATCGTTATTTTGCACACCATACCACATCAGTTTGGACCCAGCTATATGCAAACCAGTTTGGGCTGGACTTTTCCCATTGAAGCAGTGCCAAGACTGATTTGCATATAGCCGTGTCCAAACTAAGGTGGCATGGTGTGCAAAATGTTGATGGATTTGGATGCGGCCCGAGTGATTACCAGTGGCTGGGATTAATTCAAGCATTCCATCCATCACTGTTTTGTATATGAATTTAGTCGCCCAACTGGAATGGGTTTGCCCAGTCACTGGAACCAAGCTGTACCCTCTTATGAGCCCATAGCTAGGTTGAAATCGGTCCTGCTTTGCTTGTGTTCTGGTACAGGGAGGACATGCTTTGGCAGTTTGGGTTGGACTGTTCCCATTGGAGCAGGGTGAAGGCTGATTTGCAAATAGCTGAGTCCAAACTGGGATGGCATGGTGTGCAAAATATCGATGGATACGGATGCGGCCCAAGTGATTACCAGTGGTTGAGATTAATTCAGGTATTCAATCCATCACTGTTTTGTATACTAGAGCAATCTTGAACAGACACTATTCTCAGGTTACTATCAGTCCCTCCAGATGAGTTCGTGAGCACAGTGGCGATCCAAACAATCTTTCATTTATGAATAACACGCTCAAAGATAACACTAATATACAGGTACATATCGTCAGTCTAGTGCGTAAAATACATGTTGTAATCACACAGAATGTGAAAATGAAAGCAGTAAGACATCTAATGGCCAGCGAAAACAAGATAAATGTTTCTAACATTGTTGATGAGAGTGTGACATCTCAACACCCTAACACTATTTTTTTCAAACGCACAGATAAACTTCATGTAGGAAATTGGTTTACTGGTTGAAACCCTACTCAAGCAGCAACCACAATTCTTATTGGGGTGAAACACAAGCAAACACCAAACTAATTTGTTCTCATCCCTCTTGTAACTTGGCACAGAACCAGTCATGCTTAACTTAGAGGCAGTGTAAAGTATTTAAGCAGCACTTCAAACAGTAATGAAGTGAAATCACATCACAAGAAAAATTCCATCAAATTTAGGAAAATGGAGTAATATTTAATAAATTATTTGAGACCAAAAATCCTATCAGTAGAACCGGAAACATTTAAGGAAAGTATAGGGTCTAAAAGCACAAAACACTCCTTACGGTTATGTGGTCGTGCGAGATCCGATGAAAGTCACAAGCTCAGGCTGACGCGATGGACTGTGGGGCAGATACAGGGACCAGGTTAGTCCCACTGAAAGAGTTACCTTCAAAAGTCCAGCGTGAAAAGTTCTGTTCACAGTGGAGGGGGCCACGAGGAGCAGGGAGAGCATCGTGGATGGTTGTCGCTGTAGTGCAAAGAGGAGGCCGGGCGTTGTAGATGGTCATTGCTGTCAGTAGCAGGGCATCATGGTAGCAGTCCTTTTGGCAGCAGAGCAGCACAGCAATCCTTCTTTTGTAGTGTCCATAGGTCCAGAGGTGTACTGAAAAGTTGAGTCTGAGGGTCCAATATGTATACCTGGTGGCAGCTTTGAAGTAGGAGAAAGTTCTGAAGGTTTCCACCCCAGAGGTGTTTGAAATTTTCGCTCCCACCCTCAGCTTTTCTGGGGACACACAAGACTAGTTTCAAACCCTTAGTGAGTGTGCTGAATCAGAGGCTTTCTGATGCAGAAGTGGGGTAGGTGACAGCTCCCCCCCCCCCGATAAAGTCAGAGATGGCTCATCCTGCCAATACCCTTTCCCTCTTTGTCTCACTGTCTGGGAGCAATACACAAATACCAAGTGGCAGCTAAACCTACTCATGTGACCCAGGATACAGACTGCAAGCAACAAATAGGACAAGAAAATGCCAACATTCTAAAAGTGTCATTTTCAGAATTGTGACTCAATATCCAACTTAACCATTAAAGATGGTTTTAAATTAAAATTCTTTAGACACCAAACTTGATATTCCTACTTGCTTTCAATTGAAGTGTATCTCTTAATAATTGTAATAAGGTAACCCAATGTTATCCAATGGGAGAAGCTTGCAGTAGTGAAAAAATAATCTAGGAGTTTTCCACTACCAGGACATGTAAAAGTTAAAAGTAAATGTCTCACGTTTTAAATACACTTCACCCTATCCCTTGAGGTGTTTTAAGCCTACCCTAGGGTTGACCTATGTGTATTAAAAAGGAAGGTTTAGGCCAGGCAAAAGGTTTATTTTACCAGGTCTGAACGCAGTTTAAAAATGCACACATAAGCTGCAAGGGCAGGCCTAAGACATGTTTAAAGGGCTCTTTAAGTGGGTGGAACAATTAGTGCTGCAGGCCCACTCGATAATTAAATGAAATGTCCCAATTGGTTGTTAGCCAATTTCACAAGGTTTAATGGAGAGAGCACAAGCACTTTAGCACTGGTTAGCAGTGGTAACGTGCACAGAGTCCTAAAACCAACAAAAATGGGTTCAGAAAAAAGAGGGTGAAGGTAAAAAGTTTGGAGATGACCCTGCAGAGAGGGTCAAGTCCTACACATCAGCTACAGCATTAAATAACAAAGCTGCCTTGAGAGTTTCATAATATTGATCTCGCAGCACAACTTTGTGTATCAGAGCACTTTACATGAGCACCAGTTTTGTTACAGAAGGACACATTCATTTTTGTTAGGCACGGGGAGAGATTAAGTGATTTGCCCAGAATCACAGGATGTTGAGCATCATTGCCAAGACTCGAACCCGGTTTCCCACCTTCAAGGTCGACCGCTCTTGCCGTAAGACTACATCCTCCCCCCAATTTCACCATAGCTTCTGAAATCAATTCTCCGTCAGAGAACAGAGGTGCTAGAAATTTGGTGTGACCTCTTGCGATTGCTGTAGTGCGAAACCCTCTTCTAATCAATACTCAAATCCTGTGGTTTTTACACCATTTCCCAATTGAGTTTATCTCAAATTTAGAAAATAAAACAGGTTTTGGAGACACTAAGCCTACTGTGAAACTAAACTAACATGGCTCAAAATGTGTTTGCGCGATCCACATGTTGATGTTAAGAATCCTTCTTCGTAAACAACAAGCTTACTCTGCAAGCGACCATATTGTCATGGCTGCAACCATTAATCTAAACAAAAAACATATCAGCCTACAGAGTCATAGGCAATGACAATATCAGCAATTTTTATGTTCTATAAAAACTTCACACTTTCGTTATTTAGATACGGATCGGGTGATAACAAGCATGAAATGGCAAGAGACTAAGGCAGTTAGCACTGTCACAGTGTTCACGACAGAGGTCATGCAAGCATGGTTGGAATATTTATAAACAATCTATTTAAATTGTGAATATATATTTTTTGGTAAATGCAGATTAGTTTATAAAAGCATCTTGATTTCTTTCAGTGAAAGCAATTACCTTCTCAGCTCCGTTGATTAGGTATGTAATGACTCACCTAAAAGACAAAGAGTGTTTAGCTAGTCAGCAGATCTTGGGCAGCAAGGTGTGGGAAGTGTAATTTATGGGATGTTATCTTGATATTTGAATTAGGGAGGAGGTGGAAAGGAACAGCAAACAGTCACTGCAGAAAACTGTCATTAGCTAACAAAAGTAGCATGTTTATATTGAATGTGGCTCTAGATGAGGTTTACTTGCTCCCAGCCAGTTTACCCCTTGTCCTAAAGAACTAGTTTGATTGGGCCTCAGGCAGAGGGTGATGGGGATTCTCATTTTGGTCAGAACAACCCCTGGAAGAGCTAGAAGAGCTCTGCATAATGGCTCTGGTGTCCTGCTGTCTAGGAAAACAACCCTATCAGTGATTGCTTTGCCACAAACTGAGAGGAAGTGTTATAAAAGAGAGCTGTGTGGACCATGGAATCTCTCTAGGGACAAGGTTATGCCTGATTACCAATCAGTGCTAGGGACCACTTTATGAAAGGCATCCCACCACCATCTCTTTAGAACACAACTGGACTTGGTGAAGTTCAGGTGTGAATTTTTATGCTGTCAATTTGTGGGAAATAGTGGGCTTGGCTTGCTTTTCCCTACACAAGAATGTGAATTGAATTTCATAGGTCACACGAGCTGTGCTTCTACTTTGTGATTCTTCGACAGCAGGATGAGAGAGATCTGTCTACCCATGAATTCAGTGGCGAGGTGGCCCCAGCATATCTCTTAGAGAGCACTGGGATTGTCCAGCAAGAACTTACTCAATGTTTAGACAAAGTAGCCTGTCTGTGTCTGTCCTCAGACAGGCTTCTGTCTGAGAACACACACAGAAGGACTACGGAATCTGTCTACCCCAGAAGCAGTTGCCGTGGAGAGGTGTGGCGCAGTGGCCAGGGCAGCTGAGTTCGGAGCACAGGGCTCACGGTTCAATCCCCGTCTCTGGCGGCAGATCAGCTCAGCACCATGTGACTCTGGGCAATAGCTCACTTAATTTCCACGATGGCACCCAGTGCCTTGAGACGTGTAGAGGTGAGTAGTTTGCACTTTACAAGTACCAGGTTTACGATTTGGGACCACGTAGAACAACTCTGAGAAGATAGGAAGCATTTTAGAGTATCCATTGCAAAGTAACATACCTTTCTGCTGCTTCTTCAGTCTGTGCAGGGCACAAGCAGTCTTCTGGTAGCTTTGTGTTATTCAAACTCCTGATTATCCTTTCCAATTGTTTTCAGTTCAGTTAAAACACCTTTTTTTCGATTTTAAATTAAATCATAAAAGTTTAATTACAAGGCATATCAATCATGAATCTATTAAAATTGCATTCTAGGAATTATAATAATATGCATAAATAATGTACAAGATGACAACCAACAGCAGTTCAAAAGTGTAAAACACATAGGAAGGAATGGCAACAATACAAAAGATAAGGCAAATCCCGCCAACAGAAAACAATTCTGATATCAAAATCCTCTATGGGTCTGCTATGAACGGAATTTAAGAATGAGTCTATATTGTAAATTATCTGAGGGAACAGACACAAGACCTTATAGTGCAGAAATAAGTAGGCTAAAATACAGAAGAAAAATGCTAATAATCAATTACCCTTTCATTGATTTTCTAGCTTTAACCGCTGGTTTGAGGATGGAACTAACTCTAAAACACACCTTAGCATCAGATAAAGTAGTGATATTCTACAATGTCTATACGGTAAGTACTTTAAAAAGGGTTTAAATATAAGCCAAATACAGCCTAAAATATTTACAAAAAAACATAAAATGTAGTGAAGATTGGGAGGACGCCTCATCACAGGGACGAGTCAGCAGGCTAGTACTAAATGTACCAGCCAAAGAGGGAAACTAAATAGTTCCCAAACTATCCCAACCCTAAAACTGATTAGAAGGGACCTTTCTCCATGAGTTAAAGGGAGATATAAATACAGGACTGTGGCACTAATTCCCTTAAGCTTGATATAATCCTTAACTGAAGTCTTTATTTACTATTTCACCCCTTAGCCTCTCCGTCCTGCTAAACTCCAGAAAATTTAGGGGCATATTATCAAGGACGGCGTTAAAAATTATCGCCAGTTTAGCGGCAGAAAACTGCAGCTAAAGCGGCTATAATGGGCTTGATAATATGCCCTTGAGAATTCCAATAGAAGTTCATGCTCTGGTGTGAACATGGGCTTCTATTGGAATTCTCAAGGGCATATTATCAAGCCCATTATAGCCGTTTTTGCGGCAGTTTTCTGCCAGTAAACCGGCGATAATTTTAACACCGTCCTTGATAATATGCCCCTTAGATCGTCAAACAATTCTGGGAAGCCTATAAAGAATCTTTCACAAAAGCTAGCCACTGTAACTTCAGCCCATTTTCACAGGATAAGCAGTCCTTAATACCCCATGCTATTCAGGCCTGCTTCCTGCGCAATCCAAATTGATACCCAGAGCATCAAAGGTGCCATGCGCACTATATCCAAGATGTACTGCAGTGACAGCTCTGTATGCAGAAAATAGTGAGAGCTGGCTAGTGGAACTGAAAGGAGTTGTCTACAGACACAAATTTCCTCACACTGGAGCGATGATGAATTAGAATAGTCCCAAATGCCAGCCCCATGTAAAACTGGGACTCACTGAGCTTTATAGATTGTGAACAAAGGCATCCTTGCCTTGCGGCCTTGAGGCTATTGTAAGTTAAGAATGTTGTCTGTAGATTTAGATATTTTTAGACAAGCATTTCGAATCTGATTGTGTTGTACACGAAGAGTCGAAGAAAAGTCCTAGGTATGGAAAACTATTGACCCTTGTGAAAATTGTACTACCAATGTGTAGATTCAAAATGTTAGTTTTATCTAGACCACAACCCACGATATGAGACATGCTGAAATTGGTAACTAAATCCAATTCACCCATAAAATATACAAAAGAGCCCACCAGCTGACGAATAGCATTTGGTGAGTGGGCCATAAGTACTTTGGGGCATATTATCAAGGACCTCGTTAATATTATTGCTGGTTTAGCGTCAGAAAACTGCCGCTAAAGCGGCGATAATAAGCTTGATAATATGCCCTGGAGAATTCCAATAGAAGCCCATGTTCACACCAGAACATGTACTTCTATTGGAATTCTCAAGGGCATATTATGAAGCCCATTATCACCGCTTTAGCGGCAGTTTTCTGCCGCTAAACCGGCGATAATTTTTAACGCCGTCCTTGATAATATGCCCCTTTGTTGCCTGCATATAACAAAGCTAGGACACAGGTCGCCCCCAACACCGGGACATCATCAGAGGCATTGGCTAGACAGGAGATACCATTGCTAATATAAAGAGTAAACAGTAACTAGACCAGGATACAACCTTGGCAAATTCCCCAGGAGAGATCAGAAGGACCAGTCAGTTCACCTGACGTTTCATAACGAACTCTGGCAGCTAAGTTAATGTGAAGGGTATAAAGTTAACGGGCTAATAAAACCTTCATTCCCATATCTACCACTATCAACCACAACTTGGTACATTTGACACAATCAAAGGCAGTGGACAGGTCCATAAAGGCTAGTTATAGTGGGCAGCGCCTGGCGATGGTATACTGGCCCAGAATAAGATGCAAATTCAAAGACTGCTCCACTATACCCAGTCCCAACCGGAAACCGTACTCACAGGAGTTTAAGATGCTGTTTTCTTTAGACCAAAGTTTGAGCTGTGAAAACATAACCCTGCCTAAGATCTTCACAGTGCTGTCAATTAGAGAAATGGCTCTACAGCACCTGGGAGCATTTTGGTCACCCTACTTAAAACAAGCATTTGCAATGCAATTGGTCTCACCTTTAGGACCTTATATGTATTTAGCTATGCGGCATACTAGCCTGGGTGCTGAAACATCTACTGTTCTTTAAGCACCAAAGTACGTAACACGCCAGGTATGGGAACACAAGGAGACAAATATTGCCTTTAAGCGTGACATGGTATAGTCCACAGCTCTGTTTTTCATATAAAATCAGGGCCTTTGGTGGTCAGGCAGTTAAACAGAAAAAAGTCCCTAAGCGGAAGCAGACAAGTCATAGGGATGATCTCCAGAGCCCAGAAAGTACATACACATATAAGTATATACTAAAGTATATACAAGAGGTCTCGAATGCACGACCTAAAAACCCTAACAGATTTACCAGACTTTTTTCATGAAAGAAGAACGAGAGAACCTGGCGAAGTGAGTTAATGCCTGGCAAAGTATTAATTCGTACGCATCCTCAAAGCCACAAGCATATTTTGACCTGGCTTTTTCATCCTATCTTAAACTTAGGTTCATGCGCCTTCACATAGCCTAGGTTTCCAGCCAACCCTGAATCAACCCCCATATTGGATAAAACTAGCCAAGACTAATTGCAGACTCTGTGGTGCTGAAAAGAAACCTTAATGCACATCCTCTTCATCTGCCCGGCTATGATATCAGATAGCAGAAGGAATGCTGCGGGGTTTCTTCAATCACGCAGCTGTTCGAACATGCAGGCAAGCCCTTATTGCTGCATTCAATCCACAATGTATACCGCTTATCATTATCATTAAGGTGGTATCGTTTTGGGAACTTTTTGAAGCCAGAACAAAAGCCGCAGTGCAGAAACCTGCCATGCTAACTGCTCTTACTGAACCAGGCCGCTAAAATAAAGCTCAGTTAGGAAAGTACCTGGCACAGACACTTGGAACATTCCTGTACAATGAATGCCTACGAATATTCTCTATGTATTTTTTTAAATTGCACTTTAAGGTCACAAACCAACATTTGAACTTACATACACTAACGGCTAGGGCGGTCGAACTCAAATCTGGGGAGCTGGGTTTGAGTCTCCGCAATGACGCTAAACATCCTGTGATTCCTGGCAAATCACTTAGTCTCCCCGTGCCTAACAAAAATGAATGTATGTCCTAATGTAACATAACTGGCGCTATGTAAAGTGCTCTGATACGCGTTTCGGGTCAAGTTCGCGCTATAGAAAACTCTGCAATTTTTTTTTTTTTAAAATACATATTTAATGTCCAAGATTTGTCTTTGAAGCATTTTAAAAATGCGTTTATGGGTTTAAAATTTAAATTAATGAGTAACTATATTGCATCTGATCATGGACATTTTGCACACTTGTAATTTTATTGCCATTTCTTTGAAATTTGCTGGTATACTGGTTTTGATTAACTATGCACAATGATGGGGGGTGCCAAAGAGCCAGTGCGTAAGATGGCCCTACTGACATCAGGCTCCTGCAGTCTAGGGGCAAAATTCTGCAATATCCTCTCCCAAGTGGCCAATCCAAGCAGGCTGAATTATACCTTACAGCAGGCGTCTGTGCATGCCTGTTTGGCTGCAAGTGGTGCAGTATAATACAAAAAGATAGCTGTACGTGTTGCCCTGGAGCACGGTGGTAAAATGGCAGTCTCCCGAGACACCATCAGGGATTACACTGCGAGCAGTCCATGGAACAGCGGTGAGTGCCGTTTTGCTGGGATAATTGGGGATGCCCACTCGCTTCATGTGGCCTGCGAGGTGTGAATTGCACCCACTCTTGAAAGTGGTGTGGCACCCCGAAAGCTACGGGCGGACTGCTGACATGGGGCTTATTATGTGTATCTCGACTGGTGGGCCATATGGGAATGCAATCCATGACCACAAATGTGTGCATGAGATCGAAGGTGGCTGTGCTTCATTTGCTCGGTCATGGCAGTGCACTGGTGACAATTTGAGGACTGTTTTCGGGTTGTGCCAACTGCCGCTATCTGTGTCACGTGAGTGTGGAATTGTAGAGGTGCCTGGGGGTGCCAACTGCCCCCTTGTAACACGGAGGGGAATAAATCTCAGCCCCCTCAGGGGTTAAGGCGACACACAGAACAATGCAGGAGAATTTGTGGATGATGTAGATGGGCCTGCAACTGCAGCGGATGAACAAGCATGTGTAGATGCTGGCTGGGGCCTCCAGCGTGCTCCCATACCTAAATGTAGCAGCTCCACATTAATAGGGGCTATTAATATCAACAACATTCTGACAGCGGCTACGTAGACTGCGATTGGTTGAGAGGGACCATTGGAGACCTGAACAACAAGCATTTGCAATGCAATAGGACTCGCATTTACGCGAGACCTATTGCATTTGAAACGGGAGGGCGGGCAAGAAGGCATGAATGGGAGTGTGGGGGGGGGGCCCAGAAGTCATGGATTGCGGGACAGCGGGCGGGAGAGAGGCACAAGAAGAAAATGGTGTTTGAAGTAAAGGGGCCAGTAGCTATGGAAGGATACAAATGACGACATGGCCCACATGAGGAGGGACTGACAAGGTTAAAACCAATCGGAAGGCAGAATTTTAGGACCTAAGCCAATAAAAAAGATGGGTGGAGAGTGGGCGGAGCTTCCACGCCATACTGAATACTGCATGCCAAGCAAAGCGAGCAGCGCATGTGCGCTGTCGCTATAGGCTCGACCAAAAAACGGGATGATCACCGAGAGTGACCATGAACATAGTATCCTGTTGCTCAAAAACATATTAAACACTCTTTTACTCAAAGGACCCCAAATCTCAGGTTTGCACTTAATCAGATTGATGAACATACCATCAGGCCCTAGGGCCTTGCCCCCCCGGACTTTGCTTGATAGCCGAGGTAACACAGCTAGTATGAGTAAGAAATGTGCAGCACTCTTCACCCGGCTCACTAATAACTGGGTTAGCCTCCCATCCTCCATTGTTTGATAAATGGACTAAGAATGGGTAACCTAATTAATTACTACCGGTGATGCTGTATCGCAGTGAGTTTAGCTGGGCAGCCCTCTCGTGAAATCTGTTAACTGTATTCCAAAACATTTTACTAGTGTTACTATGTGCTGCATCGTCCAGTTTATTTCTTCTTTTTTTAATGTGTTTTTGTAGTGTTTACGTGCATTAATAACCTCGGCTTGGATCCTGTTGATTAGCCGCCAAGATTACAGTTAACTATAGAACAATCCGTATTGAGCCAACGGGGCCGCTCAGGAGCAGTCCTCATAGGATTCATCAGGCTTCCTTTAATGCATCAACTAAGATTCCCAAAATGAACCAGCATGTCTCCCCCAGTAACCTCTGACAAGCAGACGAGGAAAATCTCGAAGTGATTAGCAATGAGGGAAGCAAGAAAAGGCTCTGGTGCCAGCAGGAACCAAAATAGCCTGTGGCCATCAGTTGAAGAGGATGAAGGCGGCAACTGCCTTTCGAAAGAGACTCTTTTTGTATCTGAAAAAGCCCAGCTACCACCAGGGCATTATGATCGCCGCAATTAGTTTGTAGCGTATAGCCTTCAATGAAAATAGAGAACAAGTTACGTATAGAAAAAATATAATCTATCGTAGAGGGTTGTACTCGCCCTCTAAAAGTTGGCACGGGTTACCCCTTTGTCAAAAGTTGGATAATATTAACAAGGTTGCCCGATGCCATATCAGATACTAATTCAGAGCCCTGACCACCTGAGACCTTGACATGATTGATTACGATCACATCTCCCAAGTGCACAGTTAACAGTACCTTAGGATTAAAGCCACCTCATGTTATGCAATTTGGTTGAGCCTCCCTCCCATAACGTGGGACCTTGAGTCCCTCTAAAAAAAGAAACCAGCTTGGCAAAATTGCTACAAAGTCCATTAGAGAACTCATTATTGTGAAAAGGAATCAAGTAAAAATAAAAGCAGCTAGTGGAGCCCTTGATTAAACCATCCTAGGAGGCAGAACAACGAGTATCCAATTCAACGACAGAGATGTTAAGTGATAAATTGATCCAAATTGAGAGACCACCATTATCACGACCATGAGGGGAAGGGGTGGCAGCAACGGAAAAACATGGAAAACTGTCACACGATGGGGAGCAAGAAGCCCAGGTCTCTTGAAAAGAGTAATGTCAAAATGACTAATAATCGCCATCCAGTTTGGATGGCGAATCTTGGAACGGATACCTGAAATATTCCTACCAATCAATGAGATGAAGGACGCGGGAGCACAGGAGCGCCTCTCAGGGCCAGGATGATTTGTCACTGAAGATGGTGAATGAGTAAGTGAAACAATTGAAACCTCAAGAGGAGGAATGAATAGTCAGTCGATATGGGGGCAACTTGATAGAACTTCATAACGATTGGTTAATGAGATACCCGTAGGTAAACTCACTATCCCAGCATCTTCATCAATGACAGCCAGAAGAGCGGGCTTCTGGTTGGAATTGCAATAGCTGCCTTGGGAACCTAGAGGTACTGGGACGTGTAGAAGATTAGTATGGCCAAAAACAGACTGTGGCTTATAAAAATACCCTAACGGGACCATTGAAGTCGTGCTCGCTTTATAAACTGTAAGCCATCTGTGGGTCCCTAAGATTAATAATCACACAATCCGCTTCGCAATTCTTGGGGAACGTTCCAATCTACCCCATCCTATGTGACATAATAATCCCCGGGGAGGCAGAAAAAGATAAACCTTTGTTTCTAAACAGCCAGTACAATACCTTTTTAGTAACTTGTTGTTTAGACTCAATTTGACAGTGCAAGAGCTCAGGGATACCTATAAGAACTACATAAGAACTAGCACATAGGGACAGACTGCTGGGCAAAGGTTAATAGTGACTGTCTTTAGGGAGTATCTGGAGCACCTGCCAGACGTCAGTGCTCTTCACAGCCCCGGTGGCTGGTCTGCATCACCCTGACTACCCTGACCATTACTGGCAGTGGATGGATCTATCGTGGGCCAGGGGACATTGTTGGGAGGTGCCTCCATCTGCACACTCCTTCCAACCCTCAAAATATGAGTCTGTGATAGGGGTAGTGATCTAGGGGCATCCTTCCAACGGTCCTGAATTTGGTATTAGAGCAGCGACATCAGAATTGTCTCCTAATTCAAAAACCTGGCCCTGGTTAAACCTGGGCAAGGGTTCCCTGGAGACAACCCCACTATAGGAGACTGGGCTTTCGCTAGCTTTCAGCTAAACCACGATTGGAGAAAGATTCACTTAAAGAATTTTTAAAACTTTTTTTCAACAGTCATTATGGAGAAGCTTAGTTATGGTCTGAATGGAGTTAGTGTCCTGACAAAGTCCTGCTTGTCTTAATTCCTCATGGAGAAAAGCCTTGATCCCACTCTTTTTCCTCTTGACCTCCGGAGATTCAGGGCTAGCAGTAATAGGGGCTGTCAGCGGCGGATGGCTTGGACCTGGCATACCAATGGCATTTGTGGGAGTGGATTCCAAAACAGGACTACTAACCAGGTCAGTAGTGAAAACAAAACCAAGACCCATAGACAATCTTCTTTCAGTGAGGGCAAGTTCATTACTGATGACACCCACTGCCCTCCCCAGCATTCGATCAATGGACGTTTGACCACGTTCGAGCTAGGCCTGCCCCACTATCAGCTGGCAAAAAACTAATGTGTACTACAGCAAACAGGCAAGGCAGAGTCAGCTGGCAAAAAACTAATGTGTACTAAAGCAAACAGGCAAGGCAGAGTCCTCCTCTCCTTCTGTGATGCATAAATCAAATAACAAAAACACCACTCCAACAACTGTGAGCAGGTGTAACGAAAGCCAACAGTCCCTTTAGAGATGAAGATTCAAGGGGGTGGCCCAGCTCAGCTTTTTCAGGGCTCGGAAGGGCGCAGACAGGCTCGCTCTTGGCAGGGCACACGCCAGAGCAAGTCTCACACACATCTCACACCAGGGCACGCATCATTTTCTTAAAAGCTTAATTATGGCGCTTGAAGGGCAACCTCGCCGCCTGGTGGCACAGAGTTCTGGGGCTTGCAGTCCAGCTCTTAACTGCAGGCAAATGCATGTTCCCCATTTAATTTCAGTATTGTTTTTATCATTAAATTCTTCTTTTTACTAAATTGGTTTCTTGACTTTAATGTTGCTTTGGTGTTCGTAAATAATGTATTTGCATTTCTCTTGAGGGAAAGCCTCGTGTTTTGTGCCATTACTACCTGTAATAAGAACTGCATTTGACTTACTAAGTCACTAAACTAGTACTTTAGAGTGAACCTGCCTCCAAAGTACTGATTTGGTCTCTTACATCAGTCCAGCAAGACGTATTACTACACAGTCCAATTATTCTGTGAGGTCTTAGAGGAAAAATGTAGGACACGCTATGGACTACCTTACATGCTCTGTGTTTGAAAAGCTACACATAGCCATTCTATTGGCATGTGGTACTGCTGCCACACATTTTATCGCCCCTCCGATGGACAGTTGCTTTATACAGTTTTGGGTGATGAAGCCAATGTGAGCTGATGATGAGAATGAACGTCAGCAGAAATCCTTGAGGAGCTATACATCTAGGTTGTGATCGTACCACTTCTTGCAATGAGGTCAACTAGCGTTCTGCTTGTGCTTTGCTATGTAGAACTGCCTTCTCTTCACCTTCAAGTGGACATGACTTGACTATCTTTGTCTTTCTTGTTGTGGCAAGTGTTCACACTTAGTATTGCACCCCAATTCCTGGGCAAAATAAGGCTGAGGGGCAGTGTTCCTGCTAAACTCAGAGTACCAGTGGCTCACTTGCAATGAGGGCCTACATTTTGGTTCTGAGTCTGAGGTCTAAAGTGGGGATAGAACTGAGAAGGGAGCTGACCTCTGTCTCTTTTGTGGTGTCTAAGTTCTGTCTCTTGTGTGGTCTCTGAGCTCTGTCTCTTGTGTGGTGTCTGAGCTATCTCTATTGTGTGGTGTCTCATCAGCAGCCGGCATGGTTCGCGGATGGTGAGGCGGGTGCGGGGGATCAGGGCGCGTCAAGGGGGGAAACGGTGCTCAAGGTTAAAAAAAAAAAGAAGAAAATAAACACTTACCATGCCGTGCTGGGTCCCACTCTTAGCTTTCCTCCTGGGACTGAGGCACAGGAAGCACAGCCAGGCTCCCCTGACCAATCACAATGCTGTAATGCAGCACTTAGGAGTGGGCAAACCACTCCTCCTCTGCCTTGCTCTGAGAGCAGAGAAGCCCCACCCACCTGACCGCAAACTAAGCAGCACAGAAACATAAAACTATAATAACTTGGTTATTATCATTTTATGTTTCCTTTGTTGCACTGCTTAAAAGTAGTGGGGCAATGCTCCTCCGCCATAGCGGAGGAGCCGCCACTGCGTCCCATTAGTGCCTGCCATCCCCCTGGCCCACACCCAAAACTCGACACATATTCTATTATCGTTTTATATTTCACGTTTTTGAGGCTGCTGGCGGTAGGAGAGGGATGTAGGATGCTCTACGACCTAATAGGACATTTTGTCCTATTTTTATGCTTGTGTCCCTCCCAGGTTTTTTTCGTTCTGAAAATCTGGTCACCCTATGTTGTACGGAGTTATAAATCTGAATGGGGTGTGTTACCTCTGAGTCTTGGCCAGAGCGTGTGCTGTGCTGTTTGGAAATAGAATTGAGAAGGGGGCTTGCTTGCTTCTCAGCATCGAGCCTGGGCCAGTGAAATTAAACGATGAGCTTGCGGTGTCCTGAGTTTAATGGCATTTTCATGTTTGAGTGCTTCCCGCCTCCCTGCTCGGTTGATCTCATTGTGAGAGCTCGCCCTGTGTGAGCGCAGCCTGCTTTCTGACGGGGCTGCCTGCTGCTGCAAGTCAAAGGAAGCGAAATTAAATCAAATCCCAGCTGGATTGCAGGGTTCGGAAAGGGAGGGGGTAATGTATTTAAAACTCATCGCCTCTGGAATGAAAAGTACGTATATTTAGAAAATGAGTATGAGTGATGCTTGACGCCTGGGGCTTCTGCTAGCCAGGTCTCTGCTGTCTTCATGTCAGCGAGGTGGGTTGTGGAGGGGTTATGGGGTCCTTGGGTCAGCTGCTAAAGGAAATATATAGAGCAAAAACATAGAAAGGTCGTAGAGTAAGGTGGTGAGGGGGGAGAAACATAGGGAAGGATTACGGGAGAAAATGAAGAGATTGGGAGAAGGAGGTGAAAAGGAGAAGACATTGCAGGGTGAAGAAGGGAAATTTGAAAATCGTAGAAAAAGCATGAAAGTGGGGGAGACGATGGGGTATATTTTCAAGAACGTATGATAACTATCGCAAAAGTAACTTAACGCAACTCTCAACATCGCAGTCCATCTCGGGAAATTTACGCCGTGTTAACCAAGTATTCACAACACGGCGGTGCCATGCGATAGTCTCCAGATAACGCATCAACTGACTGCGTTAAAATCAACGCCACGCCGCAAAAATGCGAAACACGAATGCAGAAAAACTGTGATGCCCCAAAATGCAATACCAAAATCAGCAAAAACCAGCGACAGGTCTGCAATTCCCACGCATCATGCAGGAAAATGCACTATAAAAGCAATAAAAAAAACACACCAAAACCAAATCAAAGTGCGTAGCACCATGGATGCATCCGGCCCGACTGCAGAGGACAAGCCGAACTCCACAAGCCCCACGGAGGACCAGCCAGGAACCCAGTGTTCGGGGAAGGGCAAGGAGAAGAGGAAGAGGAAGCCGGGGTTCAGTCCTCAGGAAGACCGGATCATCGTCACGGAGGTGATAGAACACCATCAGCAACTGTTTGTCACCTCCACTGCGGCACTGGCAACCCAAACAGAAATATGGCAGTCCATCGTCACCAATGTCAATGCAGTCGCTGCAGGGGCAACTCCCCCACAATGCAGCACACACACATAGCAATCACAGAACATCAGCAATGACGGCAATGTGGTACTAAGTGCAATACCTACACTACAGGACAGAGGACACAACAGGTTCCGCTTGTGCGTAGTAACTGTCCACTCACATCTGGCATTGCCTGACACTGTGTGATGATAATGTACGGGAACTACCACACATCTGTCATGTAGTCGAAAATCCCACTGTCTGCCATCAAATAGCCAGCTCCACCAAAACAGTCACAATGTGCCTTGTCATGCAATATGTATGTAAACATCTGCAAAGCATCAACATACATGGAACATACTGTTAACCTGCATCTCCCCTTAACATTGCAGAGGGACAATCAACACTTACTGCAGAGCAGACCACGAATCCCATCATTGATGATGTAGAGGACAACCTGCACATATGTCAAGATACCCTCCATTGGATAATGGACAGCCTCCGCACCCCACCCCCAGGAACAGGGCAGGCCAGCTCCCTCGAGGTGACCCCACCACATGCACAGACCACACAGCAGGAAACACACACGGCTGTCTCCCAGGACCCCCACGAACAATACATGGAATTCCAATGCCGTGTGTTGGGTTGCCAGGTGGAGTTGGGGGATCAGCTGCGGGGGAGTTTCGAGCTTGTGGCAGCCAAACTCAATGCTATACGTAGGTGTCTGAGTCCCATCAGGGACCATGTACAGTCCCTAACGGACAACCCCTGTCCCCACCATGCTCACCGACAATCCTTGGCTGACCTCGGTGGGGCCATACAGGAACTGTCTAGTCAGACAGGCGCCAGCGATGACAGCACAGAGTTGGCAGAGATGCGGAGGACAATGGAGACCATGGAGCAGATGCAGGCTGGAAGTATGGCTGCCACGGCTGAACACCAGCGAGATGTAGCTGGGATCTTCCATGCCCTGCAGTTCATCATCTTGCCATTGCTGCCACTGAGCCAGTCCCAAATAACTTCAGCAGGAACTTCGACACACACATCTCCGACCCCTGATGTGTCAGTGGCACACAGTGATGCACCCCCATCATCTTCGCACCCTGATGTGTCAGTGGTGCACAGTGATGCAGCCGCATCACCTTCGCACCCTGATGTGTCAGTGGCACACAGTGATGCAGCCATTACACCGCCACACACACCGGACACACCGGACACAGGAGAAGTATCAGAGGAGTAAGATGTGGATGGTAATTACTGTGTGAAGAAGGAGGTAGTAGCAATCATCACCGCCAGATGGCCTGTCCCTGCCTGGTTCTGCCCTATGCATCATGCCCTGGGACAACACCTTCCACTGACCACCGGAACACTCTGCGACATCCACCCGGACCCCGACATGGACTGCCACATCTTCACTGCTTGATAATTACACAGCAATCCTGCTGCCCACTGCACTCGCCCACTTCCAGATCACTTTTCAATCCCCAAAGGACTCTGGTTGGCCCACAACTGGGCTTCCATGTTATGTGTGCGTGGATGGCCATGTACAGCTCCAGCTCCGTCTTTCACCAGAATGTGAATAAAACATTTGAAATCACACAGATGTGTCATGACTATGTTCACTCACGTCTGAAAGTATGGCTGCATGTAGGGACTATGTTTGCACAAGAAGATGAATGACATCAATGCGCATATTTATCCCTGAGACACATGGCCAATTGGATGATTGTGAAGGTGAGTACTAGCTGTGTCTCCATTGCACATTAACAACAATCTCACAACCCCCCAACGTAGGCACACGTCCATGTAATGAATAGGGCTGTGTGTAGGAATGATCAAATCGGTAGCAGGCCAGGAGTGGTGTCCTACATCACATGTGACAACAGAACTTCACGTTGCATACCTACTCACACACATCTGTGTGGACACATTCTGTTATGATTTATGACATTGCTCCACATGGTCAGTGGTTGGACACCATACTCACATTGCTGAAGACACATAAGTGCACAGGTCTGCCAGCAACTATCCCAAGGCAATGTCTGGCTCACAGAGGTGGATCTGTCAAAAGGGACCCACCCCCATTGTACATGCATCAGTCAGACTCTCCCTGTGCAGGGACGATGCTTATTGTGGCACATGAGTGGTCAATCTAATCAACACTCATCAAGGTTAGACACCAGTGAAGTTGCGTAGACTTTATTGGCATGTGTGTGTCAGTACGGACAAGGCAACAGCCACAACATGCAGGGACATGCTTAAGACACTTACACGCAGCATGATAACATGACGAGGTGCAGGATATGGGGAGGCAGAAATGAACACCAATCATTACGGATGGCAACGGTCTCAGCCCACCTTGCCTTGCTGGATGAGTCATGTGTTGCTTGGCGTCTGCCCATTGCCCCGTGTGAGGGGGCACGATTTACAGCCCATGTGGTCTGCATAGTGCTCTGCCACCGGACTGCGCCGACTGTCTGCTCTGCTAACAGTGATCAGGTGAAAGGGTCCGACAAGGTCACATGTTGTGCTACATTGCCATGTGTGTGCTCTCCCCCCAACAGTGTGTCAGAATTGGTAACGTTGCCAAACAACGCTGTGCTGCTCCGACCATGGGACTGCATTACCTTGCACAGGTGTGTGTACACACGTGTAGTCCCACGCACATGCTTCCAGAGTCCAGACGAAGGCAGACATGTCCTCTGTTGTGGTGGGATATGTGAGCATTCCCCACGATGCAACAAGGTTTTGGGACCTGTGCTGTGGGTGACAATCCGATGTGGATGCAGGAACGTAGTTACTCGTCCATGAATGCCAGCGCAGCTTCATGTGCAATGTGTTCCAATAGTACGTTGTTGTCGGGTTCAAGGAACACCAGGGTGAGCCACTCCATTAACTGATCTGGGCAGATGTGTTCAGTCCACGCCGTTTCCCCAATCCGCAACACAGCCATATAGGGGAGCGCCTTGATGTTGTCACTGCACATGAGGAGTTGTGCAATCTCCCATGCGCAACTGCCAGCACATACGCCAAAGATCAGTGCATCCCATGCACGGCTATCCCGGTGACACTCTGTTCGTGGGCCAACAGGGGGCGCACTGTCAGGTCATAATCCAATTCAGCTGCCATTGCATCGGATATGCAGTCGTCCATGGGCCACTCAAATGTGCATGATCGACAGTAGAACCAGGGCTGGATGCAGGTGACGTAGGCAAGACGGAAATTCAGACGGAAACTGATTCGCAATACTGCCATTGTCCCAACAGATGCAGCATTAGTGCTCGGTACAGTTCCACATGACAGGGGTTGTGCATGTGCCCGGAAATGCCTGCCATTGCGTTTGTTGGTCTTGTGGCACCGGCACTCCTCAGACCGGCGGCAGTTCGGTGGACGATATGCCACAGCTCTGGGCAATGAGTCGTATGTGTGTGAAACCTTTGGACGCATGGGTAGTTTTTAGCCAATGTGTCAAGGGCATCCCTAGCAGGTATAGGTTGTGCAGGGACAAGTGTGTGTGGGGTGTGGGCACGTTAGTGTTTCATAGCGCAGTTCGTGGTGTGGGAGTCGTCGGAGGCTGGTATGGTATCTTGTGCAGGGTGTGTCAGCCGTATTCCGGACCAAGATCGGGGGTTCGGTTGGCCTTCAGCCTTGTGTGTTGAGACAAAGGGGCTTTCATTCCTGATTTCAGTCTGGCTACTGCTTGCATTTCTTAAATGTGATGTGGACTTCGTGCTGACTTCGATGCCAGGCCTGTGATTTGGGGTGCACAGATTTCGAGACACACGCAGCTGTTGGCATGTTTGCATGAGCCAAGGGCCCGATTGGCCTTGCGCTCATTGTTCAGTCTCTCTCTCTCTCTCTTTCTTTCTCTCTCTCTTTTTCTCTCTCTCCCTGTCCTTTGATGAGTGCCTGACACACCTTCTTGTCTTGGATATTGTCTTGCAGGCTGTGAGTCACAAATTGTCCAGGGATGCCCCGCCATGACTCTTCAAAATAGTTGTTTGGTGACAAATTAGGATGTGACATTTTGTTTGGTCTTTCAATGGTGAATGTATGGATCAGGGTTTCAGTGCTCACATGTATGTTGATTGTTGCGGTTGTGCGACATCAGGCGGGTGCTTTTGTCCATGTTTTTGTGCCATTGATGTGCAGTGTCTTGGTCTGGCGGAGGTGGGGGGTGCCCGGGGTGGGGTCCGGGAGGGCGGGTGGGGTGGGGTGTGGTCCTGTGGGTAGTGAAGGTGTGTGTTATGGCCCTCTTGGGTGTCCGACACACATGTTCAGTGGCTCCATGGCATCTGTTGTTCTTCAGGTGTGGCTCTGGGCTGGGCTCCCTTTTCTGGTGCAAGTTGTCGTCCGACTTTGCACCAATTCAGAGCAGGTGTTAATTTCCTGCAGCTAACGCGCCTTATCGCATGTTTCGTGGTCTTTTCACCGATGTGGCTGGTCGTTGAGAATGTGGTGGAGTGGTGTTGTCGCGGCTTTTTGCTTGGGAACGACTACTTTGCATCTCATTAGCGACAGCTGCCGGGGTCATCTGTGGCGATGTTTTTTGCAGCTGCTATCGCAGGTAAACTGGTGCTGTGGGCTGTTAGCACCGGCTTGTGAATGGGGTGATAAATGTATCGCGACTTTGGCTGCGATAAAGTGCCGTTAACTCGGCAATAGCTCCTTGAGAATATGCCCCGCTGAAGGGAAAGAAATAAGTTTGGTGTGGAGAAAAAGATGGAAGAAAATCCAGATGAGGGAGAACTGGAAGAAGAAAGTGAGAAATTGAGAAACAAACAAGGAATGAGATGCAGTGGTGGGAAGTTAGAAGAAGGGGGAGAAATGGGGTGTTGTGGTGGGAAGTGAGAAACAAATACAATAGGAGAAGAAATTGAAGGGGAAAAGGGATGGAAGAAATATAAAAAGTGGGGCGGGAGATAAGTGGAAGTGGCATGAAAGAAATGCAGCAGGAACCACCAAAAGAGAGAAAATGGTAACGGTGAGCGAGAAAGAGATGAATGGAGTCAGGGCATGAGAAACTAATGGAAAGAATAGAGGGGGAGTGAAAAGCTTAGAAAGAGGAATACAAATAGGGAACAGAGGGAGAGAGCAGGGAAATTCACTACAAACAAGACCAGTGCAGAAGAAGAAGGATTGTCTAAAAGTAAGGCAATCTTAATATACCAGCGAAAATGTAATAAATAGATCAGGTGAGGTGCGGAATGAGAAAGACGCATTCCTCAGGGAACACGAATGGATGAGGATGGCAGAGATAGGCGATAGGGATCAGGAAAGTGAGCTCCAAAAAGAGGAGAGAGAGAGGACGAAAGTACAAAACAAAAAGAGACTGGGAGAGAAAATGAGAACTAAGGAGAGATTTAGGGCTCGACAGAAAAAAAGGAAAAGTGTGAGAAAGGTGCAGAGAGACATAGAGAGAGGAGAGAGAATATAGGAGGAAATCGAAAACAGAGGAAAAGAAAGGCTACGAAATAGGGGGGGGGAGAGGAAAAGACTTAAAAAGAATAGAAAAGAGAAAGTAAACAAAACCAGGAGAAAGACTGAGTAGCAGAGAAAGAGACGTGGTAAAGAAGCGACGAGAAACCAAGAAAGTCCCTCCCCCGCTTCCCCATCAATGACAACAGCTGGCAGGTCTCATGTTCCTCTTAAACGTGAATATAATTGGGTTACTGAAGGACTTCAAATGTCCCCTTGCTGGTGATTTCCGAAGCACATGCTTTTCATTCGGAAGCGGCCGGCACTTGGGTTTCCCGCAGTCTGCTCCTCGCCTTCCATCTTCCTGGCTCGATCTCCACTCCTCCCCCTCCGCCGTCCCCAACCCCCCTCATCTCTCCCTCTCTTGTCCCCTCTGTGCTTGTTAATTACCATGTGCGGGAACAGGGAGTTCGGTCTGTGATGCAGGTGAGTTGCGCTGACTTGGGCGGTAATGCCGCACCAGTGATGGCGTGGTTGGTACCCGCCTCGCTGATTGGCTGCAGGCCCAGGCAAGCCTGACAGACGAGCTGAAGCGCCGGTTCCCGGCGTGGACCGGCCACGTTTATTCCTGCTAAGAATTAAAGTCTGCTATTGTTCTAGGCCTATATTCCTGGAGAGGATACGTGTGCTCCGAGGCTGGCAACAGGACTCTTGTACACCCCTGAACAATGTAAGCCTCTTTGTTGATAGAGGCAAACAAGGCTGTCCAGAATGGCAGATATCTGGCAGGGGAGTGAAAGGAGAATCGGACTGGGGAGGAGTCAGTGGCCTGTCACTTGCCAACAGTTGAAAGAGGGGCTTGGGTAGAGTTCAGTGTCAAGGCATCGCTCAGGCGAAGGAAGTCCAGTATACAGGCATCTTGCTTACCTGGTGCATGGAATGCAAGGTCCATTGTCGTATCATTTTCAGCTCCACGGTGGAAGCTTGAGTGGAAAGAGCGGAGTGAACAGGCCAAGGGTGGCTTGAGTTGGGGTTACTGAGGTGTTTTGAGAATTGGGGTAGAGCTTAACTGTAGTTGGTAGTGGCCTATGTGTGGAATGAGGCTTTTGAGCTGGGGTGTGGTGTTGGCCTGTGCTAGATTTGAGCCTGATCTTTAAGCTATGATTGGTTGTTGAGGAGTCTGACAGCAGGAGTTTGATTCAGTAAGGAGTGTGGCAGATTCCATTGGCCTTCTCGACTCCATGAATCAGAAGCCTGCATGGGTTTCACGATATGACATTGGTCTTGTTGCTTGATTATTTGTACGATACCCTGTCTTGTCTCAACTTTTGATTCCTGCAGTGGGTGTCTTGCCTCTTTTGCCTGTTTTGGTTATTCTGTAAAAGAGTAAAATGGTATCATTTGTTGTGGCAGCCTCGCATCTATGGGAAGGGGAATGTGGTTTTGATAGATTCAGGGTCTGGAGATCGATTTGACCAGTTATCGGGAGAGTTTTTTTGACTATGTCACTTCAGTTCAAGCATGTATCTCAGCACATGCATGATGACTCAATAAGACGTGTGGCCCTTTTGGTCTTTCTGTGCCAAGTGCTGGGCACGTTGCAGCACACTTGCGTCATAGCAAAACTACATTTGGTAATGTAAGAAAAGGAGATATGTGTTGTACCTCCCTGAATTGTAAGGGAAACATCTGGGTTCCATGTTGGAACATGATGATGCAGCCTCTGATGAATGTGTGTTCCAGGTCAGACACGTCTGGTCTGACCTGGGAGATGCATGTTTGTAGCTGCATTGCTCCAATAAAGGGGCTTGAACTAATTTGCGGTTGTGTGGTGCAATAACACATTCCATAGCCAGAATAATGCTGTGATATTGCTGGTGTTATGTTCAATGTATTCGGAGATCTGCTTGATGTTCAGTCTAGTTAGGTAGATCCAGTGGTGTTTGTAAAGTTTTAGGGGAGGACTATTGAGTATGAAATGACGTGGTGTGTAGTGACAATGAGTAACATATAGTAGTGGGTGCTGAAATAAACCTCATTCTTTAGATATATACTCATTGGAGGTCGTCACTATGTCTGTGTTTTGCTTGTCATTTGAACCTAACTGCTAAATTATGCTAATTACCAAACACAAAGATTCTAAAACATCCTTATATTTACTTCGTTTATCTGTGACTTTCATCCTGTCTTCCAGAAGGATGAGTAGTTCATTGTAGCATCGTCACTGATCACCGCCTGCACTATGGTAGGCAACTTGGCAAAAAACGGCCAGCACAAAAAAACATCAGGGTAGATAAAATGACTGCCAGTCCCACACAAAAGCATGATTTATGAAAGCACCTTACGAGATCCCTGACCACTGCCTCAAATTATGAACAAACAGTAAAAAAAAAGAAAGACAATCTAGACATCTTCACTATTCATTAACGACTCCCTAAACACATAGCACTCAAAACAAAAATATCAAGGCTAAAGCACCCCTTTCCAAAGCCCCCTAATAATTGAGGATGAATCTGGCATCCACTACAACCCTTTAACATCAACCAAAGCTCATACTATCTAAACCAAAACAGATCTGGGAAAATGTGAATACTTTTGGGAGCAAACTCCTATTTCCAGAATCCCAGCAGACTCAAACAAGCAAGAGCAGATGATTTCAGAAAATGAAATCAGCCCTCACAGTTACAGTGCCCTACTCCAGACTAACAACAATGTCCAAAAGGGCTGCCAAGAGGAGAAACGAAGCAAATTAATCTTTTCAATACTGAAAAAACATTTTTTTTTGACAATCTGAATTATGACACAGACAAAGAGAGGATGCACATATAGGGAAACATAAGAAATCGAATGTATTCAGTTAATTTTATATGCAACTGGTAGCAGCATCAAATATTAATTGTAAGAGTGCTTGTGATCCAGTGTGTTACCAACCTCAGGTACTCCAACACCATATACTCACCTGGGCCCATAAATACACACACTGTCACACAGGCTAGTAAATACCGCTGGGGTAAATTTTAAAATATTTATGAGATTAGTTACATGTCAAAATGTAACTAATCTTCACTGATCAAAAAGTTATTTCCTCTGTTCAATGGACCATATAGTTGGAACTAGTTGATGGTGAAATGACATCAGGGTTATTTATATTCCTTACCACTCCGAAATAACCACAGACTCGTGAGAAGTTTAAGATGTTTATCTAGTTAATTCATGTGAGCCAAATAAAAATACAGTACAAACTCCATTTCTCCAAGGAAGAAAAGTCAATTAATTCTTTAGTCTGTCACCTATTTTAAATTGGTAATTCACAATGACGGTGCTTCAGAAAGGAGAAGATACAGAGAGCAACACAATGACATACTACACAGAATTATAGTTACCTAGTATGGTGTGGAAACCAACCCCTTGGCCAAGGAGTTGGGAGGGCCCCCTGGGAAACATCAGGTGACAAAGACTTCAGGATAGGATTTCAGGACAGGATTCAGGACAGGATAGATGACCTCTTCTAGATAAGTCGCCTGCATCGCTCCCCTCTCTGACACTATCTTCCTCATTGAGTCTTCCGCGATCTTCTTCTATTATGTACCTTCTTGATTCTTCCGCGATCTTCTTCTATTAATTGGCTCAATTTCTAAGTCTGGAAACCGATTTTTCTTCAGCATTTATTCAGTTCTCGGACAACAGCCTGGTCTCTCAGCATCTCAGCAACACAAGCATAAATAAGTAACTAAACTACCTAAATTATTCCCTTCTAATGGCATGTACCACCCCTTAATGTTTCAGTTTCATAGAAGCCCTAATTCTGATTTGACAGGCAAGGGGGGATGATCATCACACCATGCTAAGTTTAATAATTTTCTTTAGTCTTTTGTTCAATGTTCCCGCCCAATAATTTATTTTCACAAGCTTTATTTCCCACCCACATTCACATCTTTATCAACAATTTGTATACATTTGGCTTTATTCTTGTCAAATTTCAGGATGTCCACCAGGTTCCCAGGACATGTTGCGAATGTGGTCTTGGACGAGATTCAAGTACACCATCATGGTTTCCTGGCTTTTTGTTACTGCGCATGCGTAAGGGTCAAGTGCTGTACAACCATTAGCATCTCTCGGAGAGGCCCAAATACGAACTAGTAGAGAGGTTAAAAGAAAACATATTAAATTAAAAATAAAATGATTTCACTGTATACCACCCATCTCTACGCTAACCCCATTTACTTATAATAGCTTTCCCCACATTAGCATTTAGTACATAGCATGTTTTAGTTTCAGCAAAGCAGATGCTTAGCATGTGAGCTTTCAAGCAGCCATTTTAAAAGCGTTTGCGCAAGTGCAGGAAATTCCCTCCAAGCAAAGACTCGTCATACTGCGTAGATGCAGTTGACGCATGGGCAGTACAGTTTCCCGCGTTAGCAGCCATTTTAAGTTTCACTCGGGTTACTTGTTAGTAAAACACATAAGCAAGCGTCATTCTAGCTAAGATATGGAATGTGGTGTATATTAATTTACAAAAATACATAATTAGTATAGAGTTACGAGTTATATGAGAGGATTGCATTTGAGCAAGTATTTTTCATACGAGTCCTTGCTCCATCACTGTGTCTAAGGTGAACACACAGTGCTCATGAAAATCAAGTGGGAGGTGCAACGTGTAACACCCAAAAACAGGAAAACAGAGAAAAGAAACAATTCAATCAATACAGTGCATGAATATAGTAAGTCAAAAATTTCAATGCAATCTCATTTCACAATAAATACCCTTTTTCATCTGGTGTCCGTGGCATTTCGACCTTCCACAATTTAGCAGGTCATCATCATCAGGACAGAATGAGCACAAAGAACATGATTGCTGCCTAAGGGGAAAACAGGGCAAGAATTAAGCAGGAGAAATGGGTTTTAAATAGATTAAACATTGAATTAAAATACCATATCTAGGGAACCTGTATCAAACCCAAGGAAGCTGTAAGAAAAATGAGGACAAAAGAGAGAAGCCTGAATTGATATGGATAAAAAGTGTAAAGGTGCAAAGCCGAGATCACACTTTGGTTGGATCCAATAAAGACACTCACAGATTGCTGTCAATACATTCTTCCCTGCTTGAACGAGAAAAAAGGTGTAGAAAAATGGTTATGCAAGGCGCCAAGAAAAAGAGCAACATTGCGCAATATAAGCACGTTTGTGGGTCTATTCACAATTGATGCACAATGAAAGGCATCCGTAAGTAGTCTCGCACAGGAACACATCACACGGAGATTAGCTAACAACCAACATTTTCAAAGTTTCAGATATCAATTATCCGGGGGAAGTTATATCTAGATGATATCTACAATGGTCTTAACAATTGTAAATACCTGTAGGGAAACAATTCCTTTTACAGGAAAATCGGCGTCGGCAAGAGGAAACACTAGTGTACCAAGCCCCAAGCATCAAAAGAAATTGTGGACAATGTGACATGTTCCGTGCAATACGCAAAAGAAGCTAAACTGCCTAGACTACGTAACAAAATGTCAATGGGCAGTATAATCCAAGGTGAAGTAGTTAGCTTTAAGTTTTTACATATATCACATTCTTAAGCATTGCCCTTAAGAAAGACATCACAGGGAAACTAAAGACAATGTTGGCCCTAGATACAGAGCCAAAAACCCAATTACTTGAGGGCATGTCGGTAATTGGAACCATTATATGGGGAAACCAATAAAAATAATTCCCATAGAGGCGTGTAGGTTTCTACAGTAAAAAACCAAAATAAATTAGTGGGTGGGATTATTAAGAATCCGAAATGAAAGTTTTAATCCGGAATAATGCAATCCCACTGGGTGAGGGCGTACAATCCAAAGCAAGAAGCCCAACCCACTGTACATTCAAATTGGACAAGGATGTTTTGGAGCAATAGACATTTTACATATTTACCAGCTGAAAAAGGATATTTATTGTGCAATGAGATTGCATTGAAATTTTGGATTTACTATATCCATTCACAATATTGATAGATGTGTTTCTTTTTGCCATTTTCCTGATTTTATGTGTTTCACTTTGCGCCGTCCACCTGATTTTCATGAGCACTATGTGTGCAACTTGCACATTGAGCCCCTTTACAATTCTTATTTGATGCTGCTATCAGTTGCATATAAAATTGACTGATATATTTGATTTGTTATGTTTGGCTATATCTGTACCGTCTTTTTGTTCATGTCATAATTCAGTTTGTCATAGAATACATGGTTTTCCAATATTGTAAAGATTAATTTGATTAATATCTCCTCTGTTGATGCCCTGTTGGATATTTGTTGCTTGAAACAAATTGTATCCAGGTCTGTATTGGGTGTATGGGTAACTCCTGTTGCATATACTACCACTGCAGACTAAAGCCACCTATAAGAAGAAATTACCAAAAAGTAAGGCTTAATCTTGAATCCAACTCCACCCTTGCACATGCTCCTGGGCTCATACCGCCAAACGAAAAACGCTGTCAGAAATTCAAAAACAAAATATTAGGGGATAATTCTTCTTCTCTAATCCCTTCCATGTGGCCTGGATGTTTGGGCACACCCCCCATCCCCAAAGAGAGTGTAAAAAGCCTGGGAGTATGGCTGGATAAAAATCTTTCCTTCTCCACCCAGGCCACTAAACTCTCTGCTACCTGTCTTGGCTTACTTAGAACACTAAGGAAGGTCCTCCCCCTCCTCCCTAGGGAAGCTAAACAAGTGGCAGTTCAGGGCCTGATCCAGTCCCGGCTGGACTCAAATAACGCTCTGTATGTGGGGGCCCCAGAGCTGTCCACGCGTAAACTGCAGGTCATCCAAAACTGCGCAGCACGCATGTTGCTGCAGATTCCTAGGACGCAGTCTGCAAAATCTGCCCTGGCCGCCCTACACTGGCTCCCAGTAAAGCAGAGAGTGGCATTTAAGGCACTATGCATCGCCCATCGAGCTTTCTGGGGGTCTGGTCCAAGGATCCTCAACAAACTGGTCACTCAATACCATCCTAACAGAAACCTTCGATCCACGGAAGCTTTTTTAGCCGTAGTCCCAAGAGTGCGAAGAGCCAGGACCGGAGGAAGGATGTTCTCCTTAAACGCCGCGAAGATGTGGAACACACTCCCGCTTCAAATCAGGTCCAACCCCAACTTACTCTCATTCCGAAAGCAGCTGAAAACTTACCTGTTTGCTAAGTCCACCTAAGCTCGTTTTCCATCCCTCATCAGTTTTGTTTTTTATGCCTTTAGCGCTTGGACGCCCATTGGGCAGCAATCGCGCTCTATAAATCACAATACAATACAATTGTGTGTCTGCATGTGTCTTCAATTTGAAACAATATGAGCCCCAGTATACAAATCCCTCCCCTTCTAAAAGTCCAGGCAATGGCCTGCATAGTACTCAACTTTTCCTTCTTTAGCAACAACAAACAAAATAAACCAAACCTCTTAAGTAAAATTGCTGCCTGCCTTGGTCCTCCATCAGCCCATCTACTAAAATATCTTTAAAATATAAACCTTTACTGGGATATCCCCCAAAAATGAGAGAGTCACTGCTGACAAAGGATGCTGTTAATTAGTCCTTTGCTTTCAGACTGGATGGTACTCAACAATGACATCAAGTAAGGGGTACGCCCCAAAAAGGAAGTTGGCATACTCTGTGGAATACAGCAACCCATTGTATCTTTCTTCACATAGATTCACACTAGGGGGAAACCTGTTTCAAGCGATTCAGCTTCACCTACTTATCTGTTTGCAGAAAATGTTTATCTGCTAAAATGGTATTGCAAGAAAAATATGTTGCTTTATTGATATTGATAATTGTTTGTAAAGCACTTGATTTCCCGAAAGCGTCTTGGCGCTGGTGTCAGAAGTGTCGAAGGTAAAGATAGGCCTGTATAGATGACAAAGGGGATGTGCTAAAGGGGCAGGGCCGGCAAAAAAAGCCAGGTTTTAAATTGCTTCCCGAACCGCAGATGAATGGGTTGAGCTTTGGCAACACATTTCACAATTTGATGGTAAGCTTCAGAAAGACTTCTTCCTCCCCAGGATGCTTTCCTGATTTAAGACATAGCTATCGATTTGGTGGAGCCAGAATGAAGGGGTCGTCTGGGGGTATACCTGTGGAATATTTTTCTCAGATAGAGTGGGCCAGAATCGTGAAAGACGTTTTGTGCCAAGCAGAGTGCCTTAAAGGCTATTCTTTTTCTGACTGGTAGGCAATGTAGCATCTCTGTAGTTTGGGAGACTGATGCATATTTTGGGATCTTCAGTAAAAAGGTAAGCTGCCTCATTTTGAAGTGTTTGCAATGTATTTATCTGCCTTTTTTGTATGCCCATATAAAGGGCGTTACAGCAGTCAGTGCTGGAAAAAAACTAATGTAGCGATTACTGTTTTATGTAAATCAAAACGGATGAACTGGAGGATCTCTTTCGATGTTCTTAAAAGGTAAAAACAGGATGTTGTCATTTGATTAATCTGGTATGAAAACTTGAGCTTACTATTGTGAAATCCCAAACTTCCGCTTTACGGAACTTTCACTATCAAAAAATCACCCCCAGATGTTCTGACCTTAGTGACTGGAGGGGGAAGAGGACTTTGGATGAAGTTGAAGACAAATATAGAATTTCAGGATCTTGCTGAACAGAATCGGGCAAACACCTAATGCAGTTGAGTGTTGTGGCCTGCGTTCTTCCACCCATCTATGTATGGGTCCAGGTTACACAGATGGCAGAGCCATGGAAGTAGTCAATGGGTCTGCCTTGTCCCTTTGTAGATTAGGATGCCCGAGATTCCACCGTACTGCAGCAAGCTTACCAAGCGACCACCGCAGGTCATGAGTCATTTGCTCTTCTTTGAGATTACCTGCGTAGTCAGGTGAAACCACCAAAGAGGATCATCAACTGATCAAAGACTTATTAGAAAGAGTACAATCCTTTCCCATATGAGTGTTTCAGAGATGATGACCCGTTGAGAGACTTTCACACTCCTGGCCTCACAATCAATGTGCATGTGTACAGGAAAGCCCTGTTAGGAAGAGGAAGTGAAATTCAAAAGACATTTTCAAATATTGTCTAACAAGCATAGAGAGGCAGCACAGCCTCCTTTTAGCCTCCTTTTAGCTGGTTGAGTCCTTCACCATGGATAGGGGGAGGAGTGTGGCTCAATGGTTAGAGCGGCAGACCCTGAAGCAGAGTTCTGGCCAGGGACCAGGGTTCGATTCCCGCCTCGGCGGGGCTCGGGCTCAATTTCCTCGGACCTGTCTATTCTCGCCTCGGTGCCTATTCTAATCACGGGCCCCACGCTGCAACTCTGGGCAATAGCTTGCTTAGCCTCCACACTGGCCTCAACAGCGCTAAGGATGCCTGGCTTCACCCTGGGGGGGCCCAGGAGTGGACACTTCACAGGGAAAGCCAGGAGGGGTTCCACAGCGGTATGAGTATCAGCGCCAGGAAACCGCAAAGGCGACACCGCAAGGTGGCCGTCTGGTGACAGTGCGCTCTATAAGTACCTTGACATATACATTTACTGCACAGAACGGCAGAAACACGTGCTTACTACCTTCCAGTGTACCTGCACCAACCTGAGCAAAGATCTACATAATATGACTGCTGCTCCTTTACATCTCACAAAGTCCCTCCGATATGGGGTGATAATAGAAATGCCCATTCCAACAGATTTCTCCACTTCTCTCTCCCTCGAACCATACCAGCTCCGGACCACAACTATACACAAAAATCTCAGACTGGACAACGCAGTACAGTAACCAGCTAAGCAGACTATATCATAAGAAATGCCATAAAGGAACATGAAGAGCTGTTTAAAGCTACCACCGTACTGAAAACTGTAAAACCATCTACCACCACACTGCTATGCGCTGTGCCCAAAAACACAATAACCATACTTCAGTGGTCATCACGCACGACGTGGAAACATTTCCCACATAGGATCAAACCCAAGACAGCATCCTGCCAAACACACACCCTACACAGTGTAGCAAGCTACCCCTATAGGCAAGTGCTTCAGTGTCCCCCTTAGGGGTAGTAAGTGCTATATAAATGCTGCAATACAATACAGTCCAATAAAATAGCTCAAAACTCTGGTAATGGACCTGGTTAATCAGACTTGGTTTTATGCTGCCTTAATTGACACAACGTCCTGGGCCATTGAATTATTCCCACCATGTCGTGGTACATTACGTTGTCTTGGATAATGGCTGCCTGACTCGCACTTTCGTAAAGATGTATTTGTTTAAGTACTCTTGTCATAGTTCTTTATTAATTAACTATTAGTCTAAACGTTTTTGTATTTCTTACTGTAATAATGCAATGTTTCACAGTGTAGTAATGGCGATTTAGGGCCTTATTTATATACTGGTATTATATTGACATACTCCGTCCACCCGATTTAAAGGTGGGTGGACCCTCAGTTTCCCCATGGTGGAGACTAGTTTGCCTCCACTGTGGCCAAACTTCTCAGACGGCTCTGAAGGGTAAGGACAGTTAGAGAAATGGCTACATGTCCCCCTACCCAATTTGGATGGGCGAACATGTAGACATTTTTTATTGTTTCTTACCCCCAGGTAAAACGTGGCGGTAAGGAACAATAAAACCGGTAAAATGCTCCCCCTGCCATGGAAGGAGACTCCCATGGAGAGAGAAGCATCATATATATATATATATATATTTTTTTATTAAAGAAAATCTCGTTTTGGTATTTTCTTTTTGAAAAGCAAAAAGGATTACTCTGTGCTACAGGGCTGTGTCCTGCTGATGCAGCCTCACAGTAAAATGCATTGACAGAAGCCTCCCTAACTGCGGTTCCTGGCAGTGCTTTTATAAATGACCGCCTGCTTGGCGGTCATTTATAAATTAGGTGGGAGGGGACTCTTCACCACGTGCACGGAGCAATTTACTCTATCCCCATAGAGAAATGGTGAGCCACTCGCTGTGAGTTAAATGTGGCACTTACTGTCCCATGATGTATGGAACTTGATATAGTTGTGGTAATACCACCCTACGCACATCAACCATAACACCTTAGCTAGAGAATTGTGTTCTACAGAATGTAGGCCATGCCTGGAGACTTGCTACTTCTTCAGTCCTCAGCAGTGGCATTGAATTCACGTCTAGCAATATCATCTAGAGTATTGCATTCAAGCATGGTGCCCTTCCCTGAGTACTTTGTTTACATCTGAAAGTCTTTTTGAAGAATATAGTATAATTTTCAGGAGACTTGCATCAAGTTCTGGATGCCTCAGGTGTAATATTGCCATTAGTTCTCATAAAGTATTATGTTAACTGCTGGACATCTCAATTATAGTATTGTGTCTCCTTGGGCACCTCATTATTGAAACTGGTGTTGTAGATGGGACTCACGAGGAGAATTCCATCTTCTTCACTTGGTTTCCAGGAGTATTACGTACAGCACTGAAAGCCTCAGTTGGAGTATTGCGTGCGTTCAGTGCTGGAAGACGTATCTCAAATTGTGTCCAAATTGGAAGGTCTGTTGTCATAACCAGAGTTCACATTTCATATATTATCTTGTTCTGTGGCTTCATCTGGAGTTTTTGGTCCATTTCCGGTGGTAACCTCTCCTGTAGACTAAAGAACCACTGTAGTCTAAAATGAAAAATTGGAGCCATTTATGGGAGAAAGAGAAAGATCTTAACTCATCTACAGTGAAGGAAATGCAGAAGGTGGGACATGATGGATAGATGTATACTGTTAAACATTATAAACACAATCAAAAACTGCATCTTTCAGCAGAGGAGTACTCAGGAAGCTGAGGAATAACATTATTTAAGATACTTTTTATGGTTAGAAGTGTTGGAGATTTAATGGAAAATTGGGGACTAAATTTAGCATTACAGGACATCTCAGGTGAATAATTGGGAAACTCTAGACATTCCCAACTGTAGGTTCCTGAAAGGCCGACAGGTCAGTAGTGTATCAGATCATTAATTGGGATGCTCCTCAACAGGCTGTTATCTCAGACAACACTTTTGTCCTGGGGCTAAACATCAGTAAGAGCAGAAACCTGCCCATCTCAGATGGTAGGGATTTTTCCCTATCACTAATTGCCTTCACTGACACTGGAACATTAGACCTTCTCTATCTTTCCCAGTTACCAAGTCTTCTGGTGGCTCCTTTTGAGGATGTCTCTGTGGTGCAGGCTGTGCTGAAGACGTGGGTGCTAATGTTGCGGGACCAAAGAGAGATCCTTTCAAGCGGTGACTGCTGTGATCTCTGATCTGGTGGCCAACGATGACTGACCAGCTCTTGTCTCTCTATCTCTTCCTCTCTCTTGCAGAGCCCTACAGCCCCGCCGTGTGGGTCATGATGTTCGTTATGTGCCTGACTGTGGTCGCAGTGACCGTCTTCATCTTCGAATATTTCAGCCCAGTGGGCTATAACCGGAGCCTGTCAACGGGAAAATGTGAGTCCCTCAGATAAATACCGTACTCATGTTATTTGTCTCTCCTTTCCTCCATCCTTCTGTCCATTCTTCATGTCCACCCATTCTTCCCCCTCGTCTTTCTTCACCTCCCTTTATCCTTAATTCACCCCACCCTTTATCCATTCCCATCTCACCTTCCATCTCCTCTTTCTCAGTTCACTCTCTCCCTTCTATTCCTTCACCCATCTCGCTCCCTCCCTCTCTCTTTCATTCTTTCTCTTTCCATCCAGTTTTCCTTCTTCTTCTTTTTTCCTAAATCCTTTCTTCCTACCTTTAACCTCATTCCTTCCTTCACTCCTTTTTTCTTTCTCTCCTTTATTCCTTTCCTAACTCGCTCATTCTTCACAACTCTTTCATATGTCATCCCTCACATCTTTCTGCTGCCTTCCTTTCATCCTCTCTCTTCCTTTATCTCAATCGCCTCTCTTCGGAACAAAGCTGTTTCAGTGTTTTTCACTCTTTCTTTGTGCTTTCTCTCCTGCATGGAGAATCATTCAGAGGGGGCAAGTCAATCTTTTCTATACATTTCATAGAATTAATGGTAATCATTTGGGAATTATGTGGGTGAGCGTCAAAGGAAGTCTACTTTGCCTCTGCCTCTGACTGGAAGAAGGGACTATTTGAGTGATTAAATTGTGACCAAAAATCCCCAGAAGCAAGGCTTTGTGTTGGGCCCACTTGTGTTCAGTGATATTTTACAGTTTCCCAGTTGACGTAAATGGCGAGAATTGTCACCCAAATAAGTTGGGTCAACTTAGTGTAAATGCTCTTGCTTATGGCAGTGATATCCTGGTGTGTGACTCATAGTCTCCATTGGTTGCTGACTGTAAATTTGCCTGGAAAACAAATGGACATTTAATTGAATAGTCTAACGAAAACCTTTATTTGGATACTCTTCTCGCGCCTGAACTCTCATTAAAGACCACTTTCAACAAATTGCGCTTATATTTAAAAACACGAGGCCTGAATCAATGTAACCTGGAACTAGTTGAGAAGTCACTGAACCTGTTTCGTAAGCACCTTTACATAAAGTAATCCCGATGTTCTCATAAGCAAGTATTAGACCTGCAGAGGTGATATACGAACTAGACATACAATATATGCATACTCTTTTCTTTTCAATATATACAATGGTGTCTCATAAGCTTTATGTACACAAAACTGGATATGTGATATTTGCAGGCTGTTTTTAATATACACCATAGTGTCCCACTTGCTTAATTCTCTTGGAATTTTAAACAGTTGGACCTACTGCCCTAGCGGAAGAAGTCTTGCTATATGTATTTAGAATCATTTACAAAATCACGAGAGCACATTGTTGTCAGGTGTTCTCTACACTTGCATTACAAAGGGGAAGTCATCCCCTAGACTAAATTTGGATAGGACGGATATTTGTGAATCTTTCTGTTGCACTATGAACTCCAGTTTATATGGCAGAATAGAGAAATTAGCGTTGCCTCTTCTAAGTAATTGATTAGCAATCATACCAACCTGTAGTCTTATGATTTAGATCAAGTGGAGAGTAATATATGTACAGCACCAGGGTACGCAGTCCTTGTTGCATCTTCGCAACTGCAGCCACATCTGACAGTTTTTACATTTCAGATTTTGCACTACCCTCATGCCGAGTCTGGTGGATCCGTGGAATAAGGAATGCACTGTAGGGATATAGGTGACTCCCCCCCCCCCATCTCCCAAGTCACAGGTTTCAGTCCCAGCGGCTCCACTCACCCTTCCATCCTTTTGAGGTTGAGAAAATGAGTACCGTTGAGTTGGGCACTCTCTAATAACTTCTCAGGATGTGTTACAACATTGGCTGTATCAAGATAACCCAGACATTTGCAGACCTGTTTGTGCCTTAAAGACGTTTTAGGAATTTTTTATGTATTTTAATTGCTGACACAAAATAATTTGCCTGCATTGTTTTATGATGAATTAAATGCTGTATTATTTATTTGTATAAAAGTTTTATTTTTAACCATACCTACAGTAAAGAAATTAGGGATTGGGAAAGACCAACCCCTGGTTGTCACCTGCCCTTTGTTGATCAGTAGTGATGCAGGTGTAAAGGAACATGTTTACGCCTTTACTAGTACGCTAGAGCCGGAATCATGAACTTGTGCATAGCTCTGATTTTAACCTTGGACCAGCACACCATGTTTAGGAGTTTTAGATCATTATCTGAACTCCCAAAATCTTGATGTAAGCACATCTCTTCAAAGTCCTGCCAGCAATATTCTCATCATGCACTTGACATAGATATAATAATATATTCACATGGTTTCATTTGCCATTCAGAGTCCCCTTCTAGCATACATGTGCTCTTTATTGGTAATGGGTTGTCCCACTAGGCTATTTGCCGTATGGTCCTAGAGAAAGCACACATGCAGACACAAGACCCACTTGATAATAAATCATATCCGTGTCTTATGACTGATGCTTGGTGCAGGGATCTTTATTTTGTGCTCTTGTTTGTTAATTTCTTTTCAACTACTTTATCTCTTTCAACATACACAATCCATACCTTGGTTTATATTTCTCATTGGATTCCTTTGCTAGCTTTTGTTTTTTCCCCTGTGTTGTTTCAGTATAACATATTTAATAAACAAAAACGTTTGTGTCATGACCATCCAGTCTAAATTCCATCCAATGTGAATACACCCAAATTATATTAAAAAACTTTGCATAATATAAAAATACTAAGTAGATGATATACAATAAAATACAATGTATTTGATTGATTAGAGCATTGGGTGTACTGACTTAGGGTGTGACCCAATGGTAAACCAAACAATTTCGTACCACTCAGGGCGTAGATATTGGGTGCAATTCCTCATCTCTTTCAAATGCTGCCCTCCACTGTGATTACTGTTCATATAAAAAAGCCAGCTATTCCAGGGTGGAAGGGCCAAATGGATTGCTAATTTCAGTTAAAAAGAAGGAAGCAGTAAATTGGGAAAAGCGATCTTGTCTGTCCTTTCAAAGAGTGTTTCAACAGTGGAAAGACATATAAATATGTGAGAGAACTTCCAAACTATCAGCATATCACTCTCCCAGACACGGTAAGCAAAATGTTCTGGAAATGCCTATTAGAGTCTCCACAGTCAGTAGGAGCCACGAGCAATAGGACTTTAGGTGAATTTCATCTTGCCAAGAGAACATGATGGCATTGCAGACGAGGCCAAATAACTATGGCCTGCATAAGGGCAGGCAGTTTACTACTCTTTCATTGATTTTTCTATGTCTTTTGAAATAAAAACAGGTAACAGTGGAAGATACAGACCATGTTGCATGGGGTTACTCTTCAAAGGTAGAGCAAGGGAATCATTTCTTGTATAGCAGTGATTTGGATTCAGTAGCTGATATGAAGTCAAATGTTCCTGGTTCGCCCACTGTCCCACCACACAAAATAATGGATGTGCCCACCCTTCCTTGGCGAGTACACCACTCTGATGGTATTACGGGTCTGGTTAGCAGAGCCTGGTGTCTAGGCTCGGTTACTGGAGTCACATTAGTCTAGTAGGCAGTGAGCTACCTATGTGAAATTAGTGGCTGGTAAGTGTAAGAAACTGGGAGTATAAGTTGGTAGGGGTACCTACCCACCTTGAGTAATCATCACAGTGCTTGATAGGTTGAATCAGTAAAGTCAATAGATTAGCCTGATCTCCCCCTCCTGGTAGCCATGGCAGAAAGCACCCAGGTGTAGTTTAAAGGCAATGTATAAAGTATTTATGCCATCCCATAATAGTTATAAAGTCAAAACACAACACATGAAAAATTCCAAAACAATTTAGAACAAAATAGAGTAAATTTGAATAAACAAAATGACACCACAATGACAAAATTCCAATCAGAGGAACCGCAGACATGATTTCTTAAAGTTTAAAGTTCAAAATAGCGCCAAAAGCATTAGGCATCAAATGCGTCATCTGGTTGTCCTTGATTGGTACCTAGGAGTGAGTTAAGACCAACCATGATGGTTCGTGGGTCAGATAAAGACACCAGCTTTGACTTGGTCAGAAGTTTTATATGCAGACTTAGTCTTCGAAATAGAAGTAAACGAATCCTCAGTGGGGCAAGGCAGCAGGCTTTGGCTGAAGAGGGCGCCATTAGATCAGATGGCCCCTGGACAAAGTCCCGGTGAAACCATTGACATTTGGCGGGAAAACTCAGGGAGAACCTGAATTTTGCTCCCAAGGAGCAAGTATCCACCTGATACTTTTGGTTCCTTCCAGTCAAAGTTTCTACATTCGGACTTTGTCACTTTTTTGGAGCTTGGATTCTTCCAGTGGGACAGGGTTTCAGGCTGTAGCTGATGGGGCTCCATGAAAATGGATACCTTCTTCACAAAGTCTCGCTGAAGCAGATTTGTTGCTGCATAAAATCTCAGAGCAGACACAATGTCAATTTTCAGTCCATCTTCTTTGAATAGGCTTGGCAGGTTGGTCCTGGTCCTCCAGAGGTCTTTGGAGTCAAAAGGTTTCTAAGTCCCAAGTTTCAGTTGGTGTTAGGAGGAGTACAGTTGGCACAGCCCAGAGTTTCAGGACTTTAGGAACAGCATTTAGGGTCAAGACTCACTCCAGCAGAAGCCACCAGCAGTGTCCAGGGCAGATTCAGTTGGAACCGGTCAGCTGGGCAGTAGGAGGAAAGGCCGCTTGCAGCTTGTTTTGTTCCTGCCGCTTGAGCAGGTGGAATGCCTTGTGATGCTTAGAGTCCACTTCTTTGTCCTGGGTATTCAGGTTCTTGGCCAGGGACCAAGGGTTCATATGGTAAGCTTTTTAATGGGACAGTCATCTACAGCTGGTAGATACCCTCAGGCTCCTACAGCACAGGAGAGGATCAGGGACGAAGCAATTTTACCTTCAATGATAGCAAGGAACTTCCCCTCTTTCCCTTGTTGGTCTATAGCAAGTTTCCGTATCTTGAGTAGCTGCCTCTAGCGTCTTTATGCTTCAGAGTAGTTACCCTTCCACAGTTGCCCCCACAGTCCTCACAGATAAGTGTTTTTCTTCTGGGTTGCTGCAAAATTCTTTTACTGGTGAGCTGAAGTTTAGCTCCTTCGATCAGACTGTCAAACCCATTTTCTGAATGCAGGTTACCAAAGGAACATCTTCTGAAGCCCAGACTCTGTTCCCAGGTCTCGTAGGGAGAATTGCCAACCAAGTGAAGCCCACGTTTGGATCTCTGCTCACTCACCCACACTGGTGGGTGGTACTTCTCAGAAGACAAATGGAATGTTGAACAACCGATTTGCTGAAGAGGCCAGTCTTTTATCATTTCCTGATGGACAGGCTGATCTCATCAGGGGGTCTTCTACTGTTAAATCCTGGATGTACATCCTATCCTGGGGGGCATGGGAATAAAATGTAGCATGTATCTCAAAGATCTCAAAATCTGAAATCAAGAACTGGACAATGCTTTTATCTAAGGTTCAAATGTGAGCTCAGCATCAAATTTGACCCCCAAGTTCCTTACCACAAGGTAAGGACAAGGGTGAATTCTCATCGATTAGCGTCAGGGATAGATTTGGTACCAAAGAAAGAATCTCCGTTTTGTCTAAGTTAAATTTGAATAAATTGGTGTTCATCCAGTCCAAGACTGACCTAAGACAACATTTGAAAGAACTGAATAGTGGAGGAATATTTTCATGAAAGGCCAAAAGCAGCTGTGTGTCATCTGCATAGGAAACTGCTCTAACTTCCAAAGACTTCACAATATTAGCCAAAGCTGACATATATACATTAAAAAGGGTAGGGCTAAGAGCCGAACCCTGAGGAACACCGCAGTCCAAAGTATTAACTGCAGACGTAAAGGTAGGGAGAAAGACAGCCTGCATGCGGTTGCTGATAAAAGATTTAAACCATGACAGAGCGAGATCAGCAAAGCCCAGGCCTTCCAGTCTCTCAAGCAGAATAGCACAAGAGACCATATCCAATGATGCAGACAAATCTAAAAGCACTAACATAACTGAAGCATTCCTGATAGCTCAATATTTTTTATCAAAGGGTCATCGTATCGAAATGGGTATCTTGGCATGGTGTTTAAGCCTGTGTGGGATGCTTGCGTATTTTGTGATAAATATAAGTCATTTTGGATCAATAGCTGGGGTGTTCAGGACTTGGACTGGAATTGTAGGATGCAGGCTTTCTGATTTCATTCTAGTTATTGTCTAACTGGGGCAATGATTTGAGTCCTTAGACCATTGGAGACAATTCAGATGATAAAGGGTGTTGGATAAGTGTAGGATCCAATAAAGGATAATATACCAGCTAACAAAATGCCGATGCTTGTGTAAGAGTCTTGATTTTCTCTCTTTTTTGGAGGACCATTGAAAAAGGAATCATAGTAACCATCATGTGATGACTGAATCTGAATCAGAATCCATATTCACATCAATCAGGTCCCTTACAATATTCTGATATATTTGTGTTTCTACCTCTTTTCTAGAGGGTCCTTTGAGGGGATGATATCCACTGTCATCAAAAAGGTTTTAGTTCACCTATTGCAGTTCTGCTGTTTGTGGAAATCATGTTTTTGTGCAGTATTGTTATATTTCTATATATTCTTCACAATATCTATAT